>NW_020229865.1:464684-808688 GCF_003227725.1 Camponotus floridanus
GTCATTTTCCGTGAAAGTGCATTCTTTTTGAGATAATTGGGGTCCCACACTTTTCGAATACGAAATTACTTTTCGAATCGAGATATGTCTCGGAATAGACCATTTGACATATATATATATATATATATATATATATATATATATATATATATATATGTCAAATGGTCTATTCCGAGACATTTCTCGATATATATTGGTAAATTCCGGGACATTCGTGGACCTGACCTGGAAAAATTTTATGTCAAATGGCAGTTTCCAGGACAGTCCTGGAAAACTTATATATATATACATATGAAGAATGTACGTACATACAATTCTCAAATATATATACATATATTTTCCAGGACTGTCCTGGAAACTGCCATTTGATTAAAAAAATATACATATATTGTGCAACATTGCCAATTGAAGTATAAACATTGTATGGAATTAAACACAGAAATCATTAATATATATATAGATATTTAATTAAAATAATAGTGTAACATCGAATAATATATATAAAAAAGATATTGAAAGAAAAGATGCGATCTTATAAAATAAATACAAATATTTATAAAAACTAAAAAAAAAATATATTGTATATAATCTAAAATTAGATCAATTGATTATGACATAATGAAAAATATTTTATGACAAAAATGTTAGGTTACAAAAATGATATAATTATTATACCAATGTTTTTTAATTGCTTTACAAAAAATTAAACTGAATATTTAATACAAAAAAATTTTTCGAAAGAGACTTAGGAAAAATATACATCAAAGAATAATGTTTCCACGTGTCTATTATAATATAATATTATTTTAGAAATAGCATGTGTCCTGGAAACATACGTTAAGGCATAAAATGATATATTCACATTCTCCAACGATTTAACGTGCTACACTTAACATAGTCATTTATAAAGGCGGTCAGGCATTGTTAGCCTCATGCCTTTGCATAGTAATATATCACATTCTAGAATTTTGATATAAAATAGAACAAAAGAATACAAATAATATAGTGTAGACATACAAGTTTATATGCCAATGTTATGATTACTTCCAGGATAATTAGAGGAAACAATTAAATAATAATACATATTAGAGAATCAGTAGGCAATAGAGAGCATGATTAAATAAGTTTTACTTAAGGTACGGTAAATAATTGAAAAATATAATTCATTAAAGTGATACAGAAAGATGAAAATGAAAATCTTAACGAGATTTCGCAAGGTGATAAAAACAACGGTAATGAAAATACATAAATAGACGAACGTTTCTGGCTCTCGTTTTGAGCCTTCTTCAGCGCATTAACATTTACCGTGCCTTAAGTAAAACTTATTTAACCATGCTCTCTATTGCCTACTGATTCTCTAATATTGTTAATGTAAAGAGAACTTTTCTCAATGCTAATTAAATAATAAGACAGAAATTATTTGGTAGAAGCTTCGGATGAATGTACATTGAAGTGAATTGTTTATTTATGTGTTTAATATGATATTTATTACGAATAATTACTCGTGTCCTGGAAACATACAAAGGCAATATAAAGGCAGGATTAATTCATCCCAAGCTTCTATCAAATAATTTCTGATTTATTATTTAATTATTTAACCTATTTATTCTGGAAGTAATCATAACGTTGGCATATAAACTTGCATGTCTACCCTATATTAGTTGCATTCTTTTGTTCTATTTTATATCAAAATTCTAGAAAGTGATATATTACTATGCAAAGGCATGAGCTAATAATGCTTAACTGCCTTTATAAATGACTACGTTAATGCGGCACGTTAAATCGTTGGAGAATGTGGATATATCATTTTATGGCCTAACGTATGTTTCCAAGACATGAGTAATTATTCGTAATGAATATTATATTAAACACATGAATAAACAATTCACTTCAATGTACATTCATCCCAAGCTCCTATCAAATAATTTCTGATTTATTATTTAATTGTTTTCTCTAATTATCCTGAAAGCAATCATAACGTTGGCATATAAACTCGCACCTCTGTTCTACATAGATTATTTATTCTTTCGCTATTTTTGATGTCGACATTGTTGAAAGTGATACATCATTATGGAAAGACACGAGTTAATGCCAAACTTTGCCCGCCTTCACAAATGTATGCAGCACGTTAAATGCGTTCAATAATTGAAAAAAAGAAAAACGTCATTGAAAAGGTCATTGAAAAAATAGGAACATTTTGTAGCCTAACGGTCATTTCCAGGACATAAGCCATTATTTGTAACAATATCATATTAAACATATGAATAAACAATTCTCCACGATGTACATTCATCCCAAGTTTCTATCAACTAATTCCTGATTTATTATTAAATTATTTAACCTATTTATCCTGGAAATAATCATAACGTCGGCATATAAACTTGCATGTCTACTCTATATTAGTTACATTTGTTCTATTTTATATCAAAATTCTAGAAAGTGATATATTACAATACAAAGGCATAAGCTAACAATGCCTGACTGCCTTTATAAATGACTATGTTAATTGGCATATTAAATCGTTGGAGAATGTGAATATATCATTTTATAACCTAACGGTCATTTCCAGGACACAAACCATTATTTGTAACAATATCATATTAAACACATGAATAAATAATTCTCCACGATGTACATTCATCCCAAGCTTCTATTAACTAATTCCTGATTTTATTTAATTGTTTAACCTATTTATCCTGGAAGTAATCATAACGTTGACACATAAACTGGTCTGTTCTATATGAGTTATGTATTCCTTCATTCTTTTTTATATCAAAATTGTTACATCACGAAAAGACACGAGTCAATGCCTGATCACATTTACAAATACCTACGTTAAGTGCGACACATTAAATCATTGTAATAAATGAAAATATCATTTTATGGCCTAATGTATGTTTCCAGGACACAAGCAATTTCTCATACATAATATCATATTAAACACATGAATAAACATTTCTCCTCAATGTACATTAATATACATTTGGTAAGTCTTTATGTTACGATTTTTTTTGTGCGTTGACTGAAGTTTAAGTTTACGTACGGAGTTAAATTTACGATCTATACTTAACGTAACGTAATGCGATACGGAACACCTTGTACGGAGGCACGAGTAAACATACAGTATATTTAAAAGTAATGAAAAAAAGATATTCGAATATGAGGACCTGTGTGGTCTTGCACGCTGCGTCGCAGACTCGCCGTGGGTGAGAAGTAGAGCGGCGCGGGTTCGAGACCACACAGGTCCCAGTGGGGAATACAGGGAGTAGGGTGAGAGAGAGGGAGTTAACTTAGAAATGGGTGAATCGATGCGTGTAAATGATAAACTGAGAATAAGGGTACGAGATTGCAGCCGTGAGATCAATGTGCTCAGCGTTAATTGAGAGAAGAAAAAGGTACGGGTTTGCAGCCGAAAAAGAAGAGTAAAGAGGAAGCTGGGAAACCTAAAAATGAGCTCAGCGATAATAAAGAGAGGACAGAGTACAAGATTGCGACCGAGATGAAGAATGAAGAGGAAGTTGGAAAAAGAAGTGAAGGAAAAGAAAGAACGGTCATGGGTTGATGAAGGAGAGAGAAAAGATTGCGAGGTGGAACGAGGTGATTCTGAAGAAAAAGAAGAGGGTCGTTGAAGTAACAAAAGAAAGCGGGGGGAGGGGGTTGGGTAGAAGAGCGGGAAGGAAAGAAGAGGGGGAAAAGGAAAACGGGAACAAAAAAGAAGCGGGGACAAGGAAGAAGGGATAAAAGGACAGAAGAAGCGCAGGATCAAAAAGGAGAAGAGGGAATAGGAGGAGAAGAGTAAAGGGAAGGAATAAAGTACAAGTGGGGTTTAGGTTAAGAAAAGGAGTAGGGTTAAGAGATGAAAAAGAGAGACGTAATCAAGCTCTGGTTATATAGAGTTATGTTATTGTAAGTTGTATTGTATTGTAGAGATTGTAACCCCAAGGGGAAACAATAAAATTAGAACAATAAAATTAAAAAAAAAAGATATTTGAATATTTGAATGTTTAAAAAGAATTACATATATTTTATGTTTGTCCTGGAAAATACCATTATACATAGAATTTTTCCAGGACAGTCCTGGAAATCACCATTGTCCTTAAAACTGTCATTATGCAAGTGTCTTGGAAAAATTTTTTAAATGTAATACTCGTATCTCAAAAACGGAAAAAAATATCTAATTTTTTAAGATGAAAATGAGTTTGAATTTTAATGCTTTATTAAAATTCAGTAAAAAAATATGAGATTTCTAAATGTCCCGGAACAAACCCTTTGACATATATACATATACAGGGTGATTCAAAATAATCCCTGTGTCCGTGAAATGACACATTGTTGAGTCAATTCTAAGACGATTTTTCATTTTGCAAAATTTCGTCCGAAGCTTAGTTTTCGAATTATTAAAGAAAGAAGTTAACGCATGACGGGTCGGATACAAGAGGCAGGCAAGGATGACGCGAGACCCGTCAGACGCGGGCGCTTACGCGGGGCGCCTGCGATCAGCTGGTCGCTATACACACAGACACACATGCGACACATACATTCTCTCTCTGTCTGCTGTCTGTCTGTCTGTCTGTCTCTCTCTCTTTCTCTCTCTCTCTCTCTCTTTCATTCGCTCACTCTCTCTCACGTGTATTTTTTTTTTTTTTTTTTTTTACGAGAGGGGAAAATGCATTTTATGCATACCCACCGGTCGATCCAGTGAGTTATGTGGGACTCGAGTACCAAGTCGAATTACCAACTCGGTACTCCCTACCCACTAAAAACCCCTCTCTTTTCGCGAATTTTCTTTGACACACTGTCCCTCTGTCCTTCCCGAGATCCGTTTTCACATAACGTTAAAAAATAGTTATTATTACCTTGTTCGATGACTTCTGATGTATTGCTGTAATTGCTTGAAGGAGAAATGAATTTTCCGATAGATCGTACGTTCTCAAATTTAACGTAGATATCACGTTGCACAAGACAGAAATCCACACTAAATTATTAACTGAAAGTTTTTCTTCTTTTATGAACTGCATTCTTTTATAAACTTTAACGTAATCACATTTATTTATTCACTCGATGAGACGAGAAATTTACTGATGACTCTATCACTAATCACTGTCGAATAATAATTGTTGGCGATTAAAAATCACTCGATGAAAGAAACACGCGCGGACACGTTACTACACGACGCGACAATACGACGATAATTACTCGGCGATTGCAAGTACCGCTGCTTCCTTGTCATGGTAGGTTGCAGTAGGTTAAGGTACTACTGGCGCTATCGAACGCGATCATGTGTTTCGATTGAAGAATGCGTGGTAGACGTAAAGAATAAACATTTAACATATTAATATTATTATCATGAATGTGTGTGATGTCCATACATCGTATGATATCTATTTAAAAATTAATTAGATTAAATAAGTGTTTTTAAAATATTTATTACTTTTATACACCCATATTAAATATTAATATTAAATATTTATTTAATTATTTTATCTATATTATTTACTATTTTATTTAACTATTTTATTTAACTATTTTATCTTTAACTATTCTATTTATTTATTTATCTATTTCATCTATTTATTTTTAACTATTTATTATCAATGATCGAAAATCGATGGATAAATTAAAATGGCTCACCCTGTATGTATATGTATATATATATATATATATATATATATATATACACAGGGTATTCGAAAGATAAGATATATATATATATATATATATATATATATATATATACACAGGGTATTCGAAAGATAAGATATATATATATATATATATATATATATATATATATATTTCTGACATAATGACATTTGATTACGAGAAAATATATCACATAGCGGTAAGCGAGGAAATTATCGAATCAAATACAGATTACCAATTTGCCAGATCACGCATCCTGTTTGGCAAAATTCTGTTCCATTTCTGCCGTTAATCTGCAGTCAAATTATGCGCACACAGTTCCTGCTTGGTTTCTGCCGACAATCTGTCAGATTCTGTGAGCAGGCTCTGCTCGAATTTTGACATCAATTGTCAAATATTTGTCAACTTAATAAATAATAATAGCTTCAGTACCAAATTTGTAGCCTTTTTGCTAACATTAGTTGATAAGAGACACTTGGCATGATCTGCTTTCTACAGACTTTGCTATCTGGGAATTATCTGAAATGACATGTGCATACCATAAAAATCAATATTTTAATATTTTATTTTAAATATTTTTTAAAATCTTTCTTTTCATTCTTGTCTTTTCAAATGATTAAGTCATCAATTTTTCCTCGAAATTATTTATTTCTCCTCAACATTATTTTGTGCTTTAACAAATGACAGAGATGTATTCTAGACATTTTTATAATATGTAGAACATCTTTTATATGTATAATATAATGAAGAAATAATGATTATGAAGAAATATATATTTTGAAATGATTTAATATTTTCTATAGAAAATTTTCTATATAAAAAAATGATTGATGATTTCTACATTATTATCAAAATCACATTTATTTAAGCACATAATTATTCATTTGCTATGTTTATTTAAAGGATGTCATTAGAAATTTAAATGCAAATGATGATGGAATGATACATGATGATTATCTAGATCAGAGTTTACTTGTAACTTTTGGCCAGATTTCTTAGTTTACGCCTACTGTTTCCCTCTTACCATTCGCGTCGCTTGTAACTAAGGAGCGCTCAGAAACATGCGCGTCACAAATGTAATGTGACAATATATCTATCTAAGTTCTCTTTATTGTAATTACGTTTCAAAACACAAATATTTTAAATTGTTACAGAACATATACGTAATTAATAATGGAATAATTATTTTTATTAGTAATAAAGAGAATTTAGATAGATGCCACATTATATTTGTGACGCGCACGTTCCTGAGCACTCCTTAGTTACGAGCGTCTGGCAGCACGGTTGCTAAAGCGCGAGCGGTAAGAGGGGAACAGTAGACATAAGCTAAGAAATCTGCAAGTAAAGGCCGAAAGTTGCAAGGAAATCGCAGCACTAATCTAGATGTTACTTTTTCTTTTTTTCACATTACCATTTTTATTCATTTTTTCTATATTTGTATAAATCAATCTTTTCATAATAGACTTACAAATAATATTGAATATACTTATTATTGAAAAGACGATGATTTTTTTATATTATATATGCGAAATTAATATAATGCAAAATTATAAAACATTATTACAATTTTAACGATTTATAATTGATTTTTATGTGTATGTTGCAGGTAGATCGCGCGAGATTGTAGACGAAGGATTCAGAAGAGAATTTAGGTAAAGACTCTTT
This sequence comes from Camponotus floridanus, assembly GCF_003227725.1. NCBI lineage: Eukaryota > Metazoa > Arthropoda > Insecta > Hymenoptera > Formicidae > Camponotus > Camponotus floridanus. Next base: position 471,993 of record NW_020229865.1, read on the forward strand.
TTTATGTATTTCAATATAAATTGATAAATCATTTTCTTATATTCTTTTTACAATATGTTTAATATAAAATAAATATGATATATATATATATATATATATATATATATATATATATATATACAGGGTGTCCCATTTTAATCTATCCAATCGAATATCTCGAAAACCAAGCTTGAAAGAGAAAAATGTTTCAGACAAAAGTTGTATGGTTTCTAGATGGACAGTAAGATGGTACCATTGGTTTGACCTTGAAGAATTTGAAGGTCACATGAAGGTTACCTTCAATTTCTTAAATGGAATCTACATTTTCTCATTACATATTCTTGTAGCTTATCTCGAGAGCTTTCCAAAACACTATAATAAAATATTTTTTTATTGAGTACTTTTCGAGTTATGAAGCTTGAAATCATTTCTTAATTTAACATAAACCGTAATATATCTAGTAAAATATTCATTTTTCGATTATCTTGCTTTAATACTTTTATGTACAAAATAATGAGAGAAATCAATTGGTGTAAGGAAAACACATAGTTATTTTTAAGAAAAAATATGTAATTTGCAATTAACAATTACATATTTTTTCTTTGAAACAACTATAAGTTTTTTTTACACCATTGATTTCTTTCATTATTTTGTACATAAAAGTATTAAAGCAAGATAATCGAAAAATGAATATTTTACTAGATATATTACAGTTTATGTTAAATTAAGAAATGATTTCAAGCCTCATAACTCGAAAAGTACTCAATAAAAAAATATTTTATTATAGTGTTTTGGAAAGCTCTCGAGATAAGCTACAAGAATATGTAATGAGAAAATGTAGATTCCATTTAAGAAATTGAAGGTGACCTTCATGTGACCTTCAAATAACTCTTCAAGGTCAAACCAATGGTACCATCTTATGTCCCCCTAGAAACCATACAACTTTTGTCTGAAACATTTTTCTCTTTCAAGCTTGGTTTTCGAGATATTCGATTGGATGGATTAAAATGGGACACCCTGTATATATATGTTGTCGCTCAATATCATTTTTAAAGCAAAACAGTAAAATTTTGACTCTCAAAAATAAAAAAGAAATTAATTTATTATTGAAATAATATGTATGTAGATAAAAGGTTCATCATAAAATCAATAATAACACAGGCCTGCGAGAGTCAGTTACAAAAAGCAGAGTAGGTGAGTTTGATAGATTTTTTGATGCTGAAAACGAATTTGACGGTAGAATTTTCCTAGCACGTTAGGTTTTAAGTAATTTGTAATTAAATGGTCCAAAAATGGCTATTTTAGTCATGAATATTTATATATATGCTATTTCATGAATTTATTATGAGGAAACTTAATTTTCTGAAATATTTTTGACAATGCATCATATAGTACTAGTCTTTACCTTTCAAATCCGTTTTCGATTGCCTTTGTAGAATTTTTTTTCGCTAAGATATACAAGTATAAAATTATCAGAAAATTTACGTTAAAGAAAATGTACATAGAAATATGGCAGAGCCATCATCTTGAAATTTAAAAATTTACATCTGTCGAAACACTAAAGAATGTATCGAATGCACTACACGAACGAAACCAAAACCAATTAGAACGGTGCGATTATTACGAGTGTTAATTACGATCCATCCAAGCGCGGCGCGAAATCAATGGCCTTACAATACTCAGTCGTCTCACCTAAGAGTCTCGGAAAATCTTACTGTAGCAACAGCGGGTGTGGAGGCTCGGGCTCTATGTTCTTTCTTATTGAAAGCTTGAACAATGAAGAACGGAAAGCCCACGGAAGACACAACAGTAGCGCATTATCCTGATCCTTGCGTGGCAGATCCTGATTGGCGTAGGATCGTGTCGCGCTTCTCGTTGTTATCAGCTGGCATAGCCGTAATTAGGTTTTTCCGGCCGCAGGGCTTCTAGCCATTCATAAGCGAAATTTATGGCAACGTTCGCTCTCGCTCTGCCAGGATCTCTTTCGTGCCCAAGACATCCGTCTGCTGACATCTTGCCAGTCGCTCACGTAATCCTGACCATATTTCAGAGTCCGGGTCAGAGTTGATATAGGGATGCTCCATATCTGGATTTCTCACGTGTCCTTTTGTACAGAGTGGCCGTCCCCTCATCGACTTTACAAGTTTGACCTCTCCTTGGGAACCCTCTTGGCTGCCGGGAATAATTAATAGAATTAATGCACCTCAAAATGCATCGTTTCCCGGCGAACACCGGCCGGAAGATGCTGCCCGACGACCACCGGTCGAGCAACGGCAGAGGGCGTCCACATTTTTAATCTTGTAGAAAACTATCGGGCAGGACAGCGATAATTGTAATCGCAACACTGCCGTCGGGAACCGCCGTTTGAGAACCCTCGCGCGGCATCCCCAACTGCCCCGAGCGGACCCGAACCGCTCCGATATTTTTACTGCCACTCGGTGGGAGTAATTACCGAATACGCCGGCGCGGGATAATTAACCGGGTATAAAATAGGCTCTCGGCGGCATATGGACACAGATCCTTCCGATTCTTTTCAGAGGCGACAGCTAGTCCGAAGGCAAGCTAAGCTAAAGAGAACTCCGAAGCGAATTCCAAGAGTCAGAGGGTAATGAGAACGCTGCCTCGTAACGATGCGCGGCCGAACTAAGTTAACCGCGTTATTTAAATAATTAACATTACCGGACCATCTTGAAAGGGCTGCTTTCAATAAAGAATATATCGATAGTAATAAGTGAATATAAGAACTAACGCATATAGATACGCAAGTAAATTAAATTATAGTAATTAAACAGATAAATGATATAACTGATTATAGACTGAACAATAAACGTAATGCTTAATGGAAACTTAAATCTAAGAGTTCGTGAGTACAATCTGATCGATCCATCTGATATCCATTTAACAAAGGCAAAGGGCACACTTTAGTTACTGCTCTTTTAAAACAGCCAGATTGCGTCTTCATCGTCACCACTCGTATTTGACCATCGACACTTGGATGAGTGTTATTCTGTCCAAAGGCCACCGCAGGTGGTGGGACGCTATCTTCTATGAGTAAAACAAGCGTGTTCAGCTCAATATGAATACCAGGGATATTCTGTTTACTCTTTTTTTGTAACTCTTGCAAATATTCATGTTGCCAATGTTTTCACAATAATTGGCAAGATTTCTTGAGGTGCTGCCAATGAGATAAATGATTATCTGGAGTATTAAGAAAATTATAATTAACAGGTTGTATTAGTGAATCGCCTATTAGAAATGAGAAGGAGTAAGGATATCAAAGTCTGAAGAGGCGTTCGTTAACGGAGTTAAGGATCGAGAGTTTAACATGACTTCTATTTCTGTGATTAACGTATTATATTCTTCATACGTAAGAATTCTGCTTGCCATGATGCTATGAAGATATTTCTTCATTATCTTAACGGTCGCTTTCCACAAACCTCCGAAGTGGAGGGCTCTTGGTGAAATAAAGCTCCAGTTTATCCGTTGTTTGACTAAGAAGGAAACTATGGTAAATGTTTACTTTACGTCACACAGCTCGAAACATTTTTATTTTCATATATGTTGTAGAAGATACATTCCTAAGTAATACACCGTTTGAGTTTTGTGGCGCTCTCTCTCTTCGTTCCTGAGATATGCAATTTTGTCTTCTACAATATATCTGAAAATAAAAATTTTTCGAGCTGTATGACGTAAAGTAAACATTTACCCCTTCTAGGCAGAATTATAGGATGCTTTTGATCTTCAGATATATTTGCATGTCTTAGTCTCCCGCCAACGCGAATTAATCCATCCTTGCCAATAAATAGACAGAGTGATATCAGCGAGTTTTTTCGCGGTAAATTGCGCTTATTCTTCAAACACAACAACTCTTGCTTGAATTCCGTTTCTTAAATCCATTTTAATATAATTGTTTCTGGTCTGATTATCTCATGCACGTTCAGAGGTCAAAATTTTGTCTTCTGAACTGCCTCGATTTGTCTTGAGTTCTTTTTTTGATTATTCTTTGATTTACTGATAAATCTGTAACAATATGCGATAATTCTGCATAATTTACCAAATGAAGAATATTTATGTAACAATTGATTATAGACTTATAGACGATTGCATAGCTGTAGTAGTAGAGTAAGTAGAGTAACATTGGAAATGTTACTCATTAAATTATATAAAGATCCTTTAAAAAAGTCTTATCATTTGAATATAGTTTATAAGATCGAATGCATTGATTGCCCTGCATCTCATGTTGGTCAGACTGGCCGTCAACTATCAACTAGAATAAAAGAACATAAGGCCAACATTAAAATAATGATAATTTTTCGGTTATTTCCTTCCACAGATTAACGGGACATGAGTTCAATTGGGATGGGGTATTAATATTAGATGAGGAGCCTTCTTATAGAAGGAGATCCTATTATTAATAATTTTATATAAATAATCTCATTTTTCTTCCTTTTGAAATTTTTGTATCATCCTAGCAATGCCATCTAACTGTACACATTTCTATTATTTCTCTGTCTATCCTTCTCACATCTTTCACCGCTGCCTTACGCAGTCGCTCTTGAGACCATACACGAGTTACATCTCTGCTCTATTGTTCTTCCTCTTACTTTTATATCTTTATATATATTTTTGATTCTTGCTGTATCACGAATTTCATGTATTTTATTATTTATTGCCTTTAATTTATCTCTTGTGTTATTTTATTAATTATAGCTACGCTTTTACTCTTGTCTATGTGTTGCGAGAATGTGTGTTGTTCTGTTTTTTCTTTTACAGATTATTCAGTTAACTCTTTTGGACTTCTCTTCCATTAATTTTTCCTTTCTTCTGTTCGCAAAATTATTGCTTTTTTCTATATTAATCATCTTATTCGAAGACACATCATCTCTCACGCTTACATCATGTGATATTTGTGGACGGTTTGGACTTTTTTACCAGTTTAAGGGAACTGGCAGGTGAGCAACACACATTGCCGTCGCATGTTCTTTTATTTTAATTTTATAAGTTTGCTTATACTTTTATTTTATTTATCTCTCCGTCATAATGTTTGCGTTCTCTTGTAATATTCATTATTTTAATCTGTATACTTTTATAATTTTTGCGATTGTATTTTGTATTCTGTTGTCGTCCGTTATATTTCATTTCACAGCGACTTTATTGTGACATTGCTCTATGTTTATTATATTATTCCGGTACTTTCTTGACTTTTTGAACTTGTATGTATTCTCAGACATTGATAAGAATCCGATCGGGATCGAAACGTACGTATGTTGTTTTCATATGCGTCAATTGAAATTTCTTATATGATCATTTGTTAATTGATGACATAAAGTTTACTCTAATTTTTTGCTACTACTATCTTAGCACTATGGTTGTTAATTGCCTTTTTTCATTTTATTTATATGATTTTTATCTTATAACTACTTTGTATATTTTATTAACATTGGAAATCTTCATCTCAGGTAGGCTCATCTCCGACTCTTGCATGTGCTTCACAGTCGTTGATTTTCTTCCTTTATCCAAACCAGTTCATTCCACCAAAGTTTGTTTTTTTTTTAAATTCCGCTACTGTAATTCCTCGCGATAAAAGATTTGCCGGATTTTCTTTGGAAGGCACATGTGATCACGGTATCTCTTCTGTTAATTCTTGAATCTTGGCTATTCTATTTGCCACAAATGTTTTAAGAGCATATGGCTCTGTCTTGATCCATCCAAGTACAATTGTACTACCACTCCACAAAGAAATTCGTCGAATTCTTCTCAATAAGGCTGTTCTGACAAATTCATATAATTGTGATAAGAGTAAGGCTGCTTCGAGTTCCAATCTAGATAATGAAAGAGTTTTCAGCGGTGCCATTCTAGATTTCGCACAAAGATGTGATTGCAGGCGACGATTTTCATCCAAATTAACGATGTACAGTGACCGGCAAAAATAAAAAGCCACTTTCCTAGTTATACTGTTTTGCTTAATGAAAGAGTAAAAATATTAAAACGATGAGATTTTCATTGATGAAAGAAGAAGTATTTATTATTTATTTTAAAATTTTATGTTACAATTACATAAATTATTTTTTACTTTTCAGTTTTATTTATATTTCTTAAATATTGCTGTTTATTATATTGACAAAATAAAAAAGCCATTCAGATTTGTTCGATTTAATATATACAATATTTTGTTTGGTTGTCATGTCAACATGTTCGTGTTATTGCGCTCACTTCTCGTTGTTGTTAATCATTTTTGCAACATTGGCTTATCTCGATTATTACAAAAAATTCGCGGTCAAAAATGGGAGGAAGATCAATTTCCACACAAGTTCGAAACTTAATTGTGCGAGATATTCAAAAAGGTCTTTCCCAACGGAATATAGCCAAAAATTATGAAGTAAGTAGAGGAGCAGTAGAACAGATCAGAAGAAAATTTCAATCAACTGGATCGGTGGCAGATAGAATCGGAAGAGGTCGAAAACGAGCAACATCCAAGCGGGAGGATATGAAAATAATCCGTGAAGTTAAGAAAAATCCAAAGATTACTGTTAGAGAAATTCAGGAAAACATTTATCTTACTGTTTCTGACCGCACTGTACGTCGAAGACTCAATGAAGCAAATTTACACAGCCGGTTTGCACGTAAACGACCTTTCTTTAGCGTCACCAATAAGAAAAAACGTTTGCAATTTGCTCGGAAGTATGCAAATATGTCATTGGACTTCTGGAAAAATATTTTATGGACAGATGAAAGCAAATTCGAGTTATTTGGACAAAAGAAGCGGATTAGAGTCTGGAGAAAACACGGCGAAGAGCTTCAAGATCGTCATTCAGAAAACTGTAAAGTATGGCGGAGGAAATATTTTAGTCTGGGGATGTTTCTCATGGGCAGGAGTGGGAAATCTTGTCAAAATTAACGGAATTATGACAGCAGATGTCTACATTGATATAATAAATGAAAATTTGGAGGAGTGTTTGTTGAAACTCGGACTAGAAGATAATTTCATTTTCCAACAAGATAATGACTCGAAACACACAGCAAAGAAAAGTCAAGCTTTTTTTCGTTCCTGCCGAATTAAACAACTTGAATGGCCTCCGCAATCTCCAGATTTAAACCCTATCGAAAATTTCTGGGCAATTTTGGATAATAGGATTAATAAAAGCGGAGTAACTAACAAGAATTCTTATTTTGAAGCATTACAACTAGCCTGGGAGAATTTGGATCCACAACATTTAAAAAATTTAATTGAAAGTATACCAAAAAGACTGCAAAAAGTAATTGAGGCTAAAGGAAATCATATTAATTATTAATTAAAATAATATTGTTGTTTTTTTAAATCGTAATACTATGTTACCTTAACTGGCTTTTTTATTTTGTCACTCTTAAATAAATGATTATATAGAAATAAATACAGTATTAAATAAAAAATGATTTCTTTTTAATTAAAAACATTAAATTACTTAATAAATTTTCAGTTTTAGTTATAAAAAACTTTATAATAAATTTTTTTTACCTTTTAGCATCAAATCAGTTTTATAGTTAAGGTGGCTTTTTATTTTTGCCGGTCACTGTATATACAGGTTCTAATAGTATTCTGTAAAGCATCTCCGAAACCAAACGAATTTATTCGTAGTATTATTAAGATTCACGTTTCGTCATATCTGTAGTGTATTAAGTTTGAATAACGAGTTGCAATAGTTTTTTCCACGTGAACAGGTAAGGTTGAGGAAGGGGTTGATCCCATTGTAAGTCTTCCATCTATAGTATTTGCCTAAATATTTTGCATATATATTTTATGGGAAAAATCCCATTATCAACACAGGTCCGACAAGTCTCAAGAGATCAAATATTTATGAGATTTGTGATAAAACCGTTCTTTTAATTGACTTCGGAGTGTATAAATCGGTTTTATATTGTAACATATTCTGTAAGGAATTCCAAAGAAGATTCCTATCTCTTTGCTACGTCCTGTCGATAGTAAGTAAATCAACAGTCTTATTATTTTCTAACTGCTGTAGAATTCGAAGTTCATTTAAACGCCATTTTTTAAGTAGTAGGAATTTTCCTCCCTTTAACAATTCAAATAATTGTTTCTGTAGCTCAACGACATCTTGATATGTCTGAGTTCCTGTTAACATATCGTCCATATAAATATATTTTTTCATTGCATTTGCTGCTAAAGGATACTCCTCACTATACTGCTCCGTAAATTCCTAAAGACAATGCATTGCATGATATAGTGCGCTTGTTGTACCATATGTCACCGTATTTAGCTGATAGATTCTTGTTGGATCTGGATATTTCCTCCATAAAATAAGCTGTAGTACTCTATCTCGTGAGTCAACTAATATTTGTTGAAACATTTGAGCTACGTCTGCTGTTATTACATATTGATGAATCCTGAATCGTAGTAGTATCATACAAAAGTCTCTTTGCAAATTTGGACCTGGAAGAAGCTTGTCGTTGACAGACGTTGAGAGTTTGATGTCGTTTTTACCGATGCGTCAAAAACTCGTAGCTTCGTTGTTAAACTATCAGGTTTGATGACTGCGTGATGTGGGATAAAATAGATTTTTTTAGATGTTCGCAGCTCCGTTTCGCAGATCTGAGTCATGTACCTACTATTCTTATATTCATCCATAAATTCATAGTATGTTTCCTTTAACCTTGAATCGTATTGAAGTTTTCGTTCAAGTGCTTCAAGTCTTCGCTGTGCTTAATCCTGTTGCTTGATTCTCCCAGTTTGACATTTAAACGTAATGACAGCCTTACTATGAATCTGTCATCCCTTTCTCGATGTGTAGTTTCTACAAAATGTTTTTCGCAGAATTTCTCTTCCTTGGTATAATGTCTGTTATTATATTTCGTTGTCTCACATAAAAGTCCCTTGAGACCGCTCGCCAAGCAGAGAAGCCACGTTTATATATATACTATAGAGAAAAATATGTAAATAATAATAATAGTAGCTACAAAACACACTTTATGATAATATATAAGCAAGCAAACAAAGAGAATTTTTAGACACACTAAGATGTATAACGAGAACGAAGAAGATCTAACGGATGACACGCAACGTAACGCAATAATAAGAATGCCATCTACTGACGTAGAAGAAAGTAAAAAAAGAAATTAATACAGTGGCTCTTATATAGAATATACAGGATGGGCCATTTTAAGTGATCCACTCAAATATTTCGGAAAATAATGAAAAATCAAAAAAATGTTTCAGATAAAAGTTGTATGGCTTGAAGGAGGCCATCAGATAGTGGCAATGATTTGACCTTGGAGAGTCATTTGAAGATGACGTAAAGGTAACCTTCAATTTCTTAAATGGAACTCCCTATTTTTTATTACATATTCGTGTAGCTTATCTCGAGAGCTTTCCAAAACACTATAATTAAGTATTTCTTCATTGAGTACTTTTCGAGTTATGAGGCTTGAAATCATTTCTTAATTTTGTATAAACCGTAAAATATCTAGTAAAATATTCATTTTTCGATTATCTTGCTCTTTAATACTTTTATGTACAAAATAATGAGAGGAATCAATTGGTGTAAAGAAAACACATAGTTATTTTTAAGAAAAAATATGTAATTTGTAATTAACAATTACATATTTTTTCTTTGAAACAACTATGTGTTTTTTTTACACCAATTGATTTCTCTCATTATTTTGTACATAAAAGTATTAAAGCAAGATAATCGAAAAATAAATATTTTACTAAATATTTTACGGTTTATACAAAATTAAGAAATGATTTCAAGCCTCATAACTCGAAAAGTACTCAATAAAAAATATTTTATTATAGTGTTTTGAAAAGCTCTCGAGATAAGCTACACGAATATGTAATAAGAAATAGGGAGTTCCATTTAAGAAATTGAAGGTTACCTTTACGTCATCTTCAAATGACTCTCCAAGGTCAAATCATTGCCACTATCTGATGGCCCCCTTTAAGCCATACAACTTTTATCTGAAACATTTTTTTGATTTTTCATTATTTTCCGAAATATTTGAGTGGATCACTTAAAATGGCCCACCCTGTATATAGAACAAAAACGTGATGAAATATATTCTATGACAAAAAAGTAAAACTAAGTATAATTATAACAGTCTGACTTCTGGAAAGCCTTCTATCTTCTAAAATTTTTCAACTTGCTGATGCAATTGATCATTAGATCGCAAGACATGATATCGATTAATTGATTGCGTTGACTTTCGTATTATATAACTCTCCTCCAATTATCCAGCTTAACTTTGTGTTTTGCAGCTGATTGACCATTGATTCGATTTTTAGGTGACTCGATGAGTATTTTCCAGTAAGATCCTGTTCCGATAAGCACATTGATTTCTCTTGGCTTATTGTAAGCCGAATCCGCAAGTTGGACATCTTTAGGTAGAACTATTTCATTTGCCTCAATTTTCCTTTGTGGAATTGGCACCGTAATTGCAGGCAAAACAAGACACTCCATTTCCATTGAGAAAGTATTTATTAGTAGTCTTTATTAGTAGTCTCAATTTTAATTTCAGCTACCTTGCTTGTATCTGTTTGCATTTGGTTAATACCACTGATGGGAATGCTTCTCTTAGTCCACGATAGCTTTAAGTTTTGCAGCAACTCCTGCGTCATCATGTTTGATTGCGACCCGAGAACAAGTAATGCACGACACATTTTCCGTTCTCCATGAATATCCCGAACATAGACTTGCGCTGTAGATAAGATAACCTGAATGTTTGTTTTACTTCTGCAATGAGCATTTATCATATTTAGTCCATTTAGACAATGAGTAACAATTGTACCTGTTGTTTCCTTGCGTTTTCTTTAGCTTTTCCTGATATAAAATCGTGTTATGTTTGCCTAAACACTTCTTGCATGTTGATGCCTTGCATTTTTTGCGTGATGTCTTGTATTTAGAATTAATACAAAGCTTCTTTCGATAATGTATTTTTTGCGATCTTCGACAGATAATTTGTTTAAATCTTCACATCAATACGTTTGATGCTCACCATTGCAAAATTTGCATCTTAATGTTGTCATTGTTAGTGTTATTCTTTTATTGCCTTTCCTTTCTTGTACTGATTGCTTGAACTTTGTCATCTTATTTTGATTAATCATCCTTAATGTATGACAACGTTCTGTGATAAATTTAGTAAATTCTTCTAATTTAGGCATATTTCTCGGTATACGATCTTTAAGGTAATTTTGCCAATATTGCTGCTCGGTGTATTCTAGCTTTCCTTTTGCCAGATGTAGAATTATAGTATCCCAATATTCCACTGGTTGATGTAATGACTTCAGGGAACATGTGTGTTTCTATATGCCATATTAGTTGTCTCATCGAATCTGCTTTATCATCCTTTGAAATGATTGGAAAAAGTTCATCCAAGTGTGTATCAATAATCATCATTTCATACGTGTTTTTAAGAAGCTGCCATAATTTTCTATACTACTTGAAACCTTCTATAACCTTACGTGCTTCTCGTGATAAGATTCCAACGATATTGATACTTTTGTGGGTCTGATAAATCTCTGTTATTGTGTACCGTTCAAAGCTTTAAAGTTTTAAAAATAGAGCCATTATGTATATTCGCCATTGAATTTTAGGAGTTTAATCTTCGGGAGTTTTGGTTTGCTTTTCCTCCTTAGAGTTGCTGCTTGTCGATTATCTACCGAATCTTGCCTACTGCTCTGTTGCTGTGCGATGACCTGTAATTGTTTTCCTTTATCCGTTATTTATTGTGCCTTTGACGCTGTAGCGTACTATCTTTTTTCGAATAATACACGTTCACCTTCGTTTTCACGTGTAAATTGTTCTGATTGCTTCTCATCCTTTAACATTATATTTTCGAGAGCTTACTGAACTTCTTCAAATAAAACTCAGAGGTCTTCTAATTTTTTCAACCTAACCTGTGCTTCCGCTGCCGAACATGCACGGTTAGCCTAAAAAAATGTCTGTATTCTCGTGACTTGGCCCTTGACACGAGCTCTTTTTTGTTTCAATTGGAATAATTCCGCCATATTGCCCGTAATAATTACTGTAAAAGGAAATATTGTACTTAGGAAGGAAAGCGATTCACTGACCTATTATGATGTTTTCCGATGTCCCACGTTGCAGCCGAATCGAGCTCTTCAAATTTATTATTTGATATGTAGTTTACTGCTTTGTATATAAATTCCTTATATATATATATATATATATATATATATACACTCCCCAGCAAAAAAAGCGGTACACTAAAAATTTAGGAAAAATTTACCAAACTTCAAACGCTTGTAAAACAGGAAATATTTATGATACGGGGGTATTTAAAAAACGAAATTAAAGCTTGAAGCCAGTACTTTGAGAAACTTTTAATGCCGATTAAGTGGCGTGCTTAATTTACTAATGGTCGATGACAGAACGAAAACTTGCAAAATCGATAAGTACAACGTGCAGTTTCTAGAGTTGTGTGGAGTGAAGCAGTTGACGTAACTCAATGAAGTAAAAAGCGCGTGAAAGTTCGAAATTTTCCCTTCAAAATGCGCTTTTGCGGAACTCGATACAATAATTTTTCGCTAAGTTATGCCAATCTGAAGAAAAAGTGTTTTTTACGAGATAATAATGAATTATGAATTGTAATGCCGCCGTTATGAGTGCAAAGCACCACAATTCTGTCCAAGCCATGTTGTTAGTCTGAAAACATATCAGTGTGTGTGTGTGTGTGTGTGTGTGTGTGTGTGTGTGTGTGTGTGTGTGTATTTGCACACCACAAGGATAAGGACCCCGTGGTTCGTCAACTCCACAGTATTTAAAGACTCCAAACCCTCCTTATGGTGTGTGTGTACGTGCGCGCACATGTGCACTAATAATGGGTATGACTTCCTCGTGCGCGTATTACTTCATTCATACGATCAGATACTGTCTCAAGTGATTGTTCGGAAACACTTTAAATACTGTGAGAGTTGACGAACCACGGGGTCCTTATCCTTGTGGTGTGCAAATACACACACACACACACACACACACACACACACACACACACACTGATATGTTTTCAGACTAACAACATGGCTTGGACAGAATTGTGGTGATTTGCACTCATAACGGCGGCATTACAATTCATAATTCATTATTATCTCGTAAAAAACACTTTTTCTTCAGATTGGCATAACTTAGCGAAAAATTATTGTATCGAGTTCCGCAAAAGCGCATTTTGAAGGGAAAATTTCGAACTTTCACACGCTTTTTACTTCATTGAGTTACGTCAACTGCTTCACTCCACACAACTCTAGAAACTGCACGTTGTACTTATCGATTTTGCAAGTTTTCGTTCTGTCATCGACCATTAGTAAATTAAGCACGCCATTTAATCGGCATTAAAAGTTTCTCAAAGTACTGGCTTCAAGCTTTAATTTCGTTTTTTAAACACCCCCGTATCATAAATATTTCCTGTTTTACAAGCGTTTGAAGTTTGGTAAATTTTTCCTAAATTTTTAGTGTACCGCTTTTTTTGCTGGGGAGTGTATATATATATACATATATATATATCATGTATTTATTAAGTCTGTTGTTTCTTCTTCTTCGATGTGCATACGTATGCATACGATGATTAGTTTCAATATGTTTTTCGATTAACTGTGTTTGCTTCGGGTTCTTTTAATGGACGAGATTCAAGCGTGTTGTCAATACGGTGTTGGGCGCCAAAATGTTAAAGTATGTTCTGTTGAGTAAATGGTTTCCATATTTCTTTGTAATTCGCGCATATGCATGCGCAATCGTTAGAACCGTCTAGAAAGTTCCTGATCGGGTTTTTCCATTCGCGCCACAGGTCAATTTCTTTCTGAGCCCTTTACCTTGTTTGAAATCGCTCGAGCCGGCGAGCACATGTTGTGTCACATAAGCTATTTTCATTAATAAAGTATATTAATTAAATTTTAAACTATTTCTCTTGTCTTTTGCTACTAAACTAAATATCCTGTTCTGTTCATAATAACCAACATGTTCTGTATTGAGGAATAAAGTTATTTATTCCTCAATACAGAACAATTTATTCCTCAATACAGAACAATTATCAATTTTTTTATCGCCATATTACTCTTCTAACTGACCTGTAGGCGTTCGCTGGTAAGATACCATCCATTATTACCGACTGCGTATAGCCGAGAGACAAGTTAGTTACGCACAGTAACGCACGCGGTCAAGGCGTGCTTTTCGACCTGGGCATTAACGGCTATTCCTTTGTTGCGACAAGCTAGAATATATACGAGTTCTAATTAAAGTTGTTCTCGCGTGCTCAATTATTCTCCTACTCATTCCTGAAATCGTGGGCGTTCCCAGAGTAGCTATATAATTATTTGGACCCCACAATTGGTGACCCCGACGTTCGTCAAGTGCCAAGACAAAGAAATACGCTGAGCATCGTTGCGAGAAACGTCTAGGAATCTCGGGCCTCCTGGACGAAGCGCAGGAGAAGAGCCGAACACTCACACCGTTCAGACGTTCTAAGCCCTCCTTCGTCAGAGCATTATCGGAGGACAACATCATTGAGCGTGTTCGAGCCTCGCTACATAAAGCAGCCGCATAACTACATCTGCGGATTTCCGGCAAGCAGAGCACATTTTCGAGAGGCGGCTATATTTCTTTTCTTCCCACGGAAAGCGGCCATCTTCACTTCCTCCGGGCGGGACCATCATAGGATAACGGCCATCTTTTCGTCCTGCGGACAAGTCCATTCGCTCAAGCCATCAGACAGCGGGTGAAGACCACGACAGTCGTTACAGCCGTCTGGACAAGCTCTGCAAACAACGATTCGCGCTAGCGTACTGTAAGTCCGTTCTAAATTAAGTCAGCAGGCCAGGATAAATTCCGCGCGTTTGAATTGTAAGCATAAATTTCTTTTTTTCTCGTCGCGTATAAACGTTTTCAGCCAGCAGTATGTCGGATACGGAACAGGCAGACGGCCTCGCACAAGGGCCTCAGGTTAGCACATACCGTGTGCCGAAAATTCCGCCCTTTTGGCGTAACGATCCCGAGACTTGGTTTTTCCAGGTAGAAGCGACATTTCGGATCTCAAATTGTAAAACTGACCGTACAAGAGCGGATTACCTCATAAGTGCATTAGACAGCGAGATCGTGGAGCATGTCAGAGACCTTATTTCCGGAAACCCTCCCCCCACTTATTTTTATATATTATCAATCTATGGGTTATTATCAATCTCTCAAAGAGAGAATTTTATCAGCCTTTTCGATCTCACCCGAAGCGCGGTTACGGCAACTTCTAAAAGGCCAATCACTCGGTGATCGAAAACCTTTTCAATTATTAAATCACATGCGAAAATTGAACGGGGGACAATGCAACCCAACGGTTTTAAAATCTCTTTTTCTCGAACAGTTGCCAGAATCACAGCGAGCAATTTTAGTAGCCATGAACGAACCCGACCTCCAGAAAGTCGCGGAAATCGCGGACAAAATCGCTGACATGAGCAGTTCCGAGATGACAATAGCTCCTATACATGCAAAAGCGGGTAAGACCAAAACGCAGCGTCACAATGACGCAGATGTACAGCCTGATTACGAGAATCAAATGGCAGAAGTTATCAAACGCCTTGCGTCCTTAGAAAGCAAGATGGCCAAGTTAAAAAGGGAACGTTCTGTTTCCCGGTTTCGTTCGAAATCCAAACAGCGAGGCTCGCAGAATTCCGACGCTAAATCAGGCTACTGTTTCATTCATCAGAAATACGGTGAAAAAGCAACCTCTTGCAGAAAGCCATGCTCGTGGAAAGGTGACAGAGAGTCGGAAAACTAGATCCACCTTCTCGTTTTGACGCAGTCGATCAAGGTGGATCCTCGCATAATCGCCTCCACATTCGTGATCGTAAGTCTCAGTTCTAGCCGCCTCAACAACGCAAAAAAAAGCTTTTTCCGAGCTTAAATTGTTTGCTGCCAACAATACTCGCATCGACACGTTCGGCGAGCGTCGTCTTACATTAGACCTTGGACTACGACGGGCTATCACATGGAATTTTTGTCTAGTCGCCGTTCCGTGTTCAATTATCGGTGCAGATCTGTTAAAACATTACAGGTTAGATGTTAGTCTGAGCAAGCGTCGTCTTACTGATAGCACTACCAAATTATTTGTTACAGGCAGCATTAGTACCGTTCCGGACTTATGTCTCTCTACAGTGGATCATTCAAATGAATTTGCCAATATCCTTGCTGAATTCCAAGGTATTACGGGCGTCCCTCAAAGGATTACATTGAAGAGCGATGATGTCGAGCATCACATTCTTACAAACGGTCCGCCCACCGCAGAATGTTTGGCACCAGATAAGTTAAAAGTTGCCAAAACGGAATTCAAACGACTCATGGAGTCAGGGATTTGTCGGCCTTCGAGCAGTCCGTGGGCTAGTCCGATTCATTTAGTTCGAAAGAAATCGGGTGAATGGCGCATATGTGACGATTATCGCCGCCTTAATTCCGTGACAATTCCGGACAAGTATCCAGTGCCACACCTGCATGATTTTTCCGCAAACCTACAAGGAAAAAAGATTTTTTCGTCACTTGATCTCTTTCGAGCATATCACCAAATTCCAGTTGCCAAAGACGACATCCAAAAAACCGCAGTCATCACTCCTTTCGGTCTATTCGAATACGTCTCAATGACATTCGGCCTCAGAAATGCAGCTCAAACTTTCCAACGATACATTCATCGCGCACTCAGGGAACTCGATTTTGTGTTCGTATACATTGATGATATCCTCATTGCATCCTCGTCGTTAGAGGAGCATAAGGAACATCTTCGTACAGTCTTCCGTAGATTACAGGAATTCGGATTGTTTATTAACCCAGCTAAGTGCGTTCTCGGTGTACAGGAAATAATCTTCTTAGGCCACCTCATTAACTCTCAGGGTTTCAAGCCTACTACAGAAAAAGTCGCAGCCATACAGAATTTCCCTAAGCCACGCACGATCGTTGAACTTCGACGTTTTCTAGGCACTTTAAACTTTTACAGGCGCAGTCTTCCGCATGCTGCGGAAGTACAAGCTCCACTCCACATCTACTTGAAGGATTCACGCAAGAACGATAAAAGAGATATCACATGGACTCCGGAAGCTGAAGCTGCATTTGTCAAATCCAAGCAGGACTTGGCAAATGCAGCCTTATTAGCTCACCCTTCCGAGACAGCGGAAACGCGTATCGTTACGGACGCATCAGACATGGCGATGGGAGCAGTTCTTGAACAACGATTATTTAATTCTTGGAAACCCCTTGCTTTCTTTTCGCGTAAATTCACCTCGTCTCAACGCAAATATAGCGCGTACGATCGCGAATTAACAGCGGTTTATGAGGCAATCAAGTTTTTCAGACACTTTCTGGAAGGTCGTTCGTTCAAGGTGTTTACTGACCACAAACCGTTAATTTACGCGTTCAAACAGCATTCAGATAAAGCCTCTCCTAGGCAGTTGAGGCAATTATCTTTTATCGCGCAATTCACTACAAACTTTGAATATCTACCTGGCGTAGATAATGTTGTAGCAGACAATTTATCGCGCATAGCAGCTTTACAACTGCCCGTGGACATCGAATTAGTCGAGTTAGCAGAGCAGCAATCGCTAGACGACGAACTCAAACATTTACTCAACTCTAAAAATTGCTCACTCAAATTTAAAAAGTTCATTTGGGGAACCCCTCACACGGAATTATATTGCGAGATGTCAGGCGATTCCATACGTCCTTATATACCAGAATCGCTGAGGAAGCGAGTGTTTGATTTGTTCCACGATCCCGCTCATCCCAGCGCAAAGGTCACCGACCAGATAATACGTCAACGATACATTTGGCCTAACCTGCATCGCGATATCGCCTAATGGGCGCGAGCGTGTACCAACTGCCAACAATGTAAGGTCACGCGACACGTCAAACGAATTCCCGCGTTTTTCACCGCTCCCGACGTGCGTTTTGAACATGTCCACATGGACATTATAGGGCCTTTACCTACATGTTAAAACTATCGATATTGCCTAACACTTATTGACCGTTTTTCGCGCTGGCCGGAAGCTATTCCTCTCCGCGACATTTCGGCTCGAACGATCGCACAGGTGTTTTATGACAACTGGATCGCACGTTTCGGCGCACCGCGAATTCTCACAACGGACCAGGGCGCACAGTTTGAATCACAACTTTTTTCCGCACTCCTATCTCTCGTCGGTTGCAAACGAATCCGTACCACCGCGTATCACCCAGCCGCAAACGGCATTATAGAAAGATGGCACCGCACCTTGAAAGCAGCCATAATGTGCCACGATACCCCGGATTGGGTCAGTGTACTGTCAACTGTCCTACTAGGTTTACGCACACATGTACGTTTGGACACCGGTGCTTCTCCAGCAGAGTTTATTTACGGCACAACCCTACGTCTCCCAGGCGAACCTAGGTTTTTCCTACACCAAGACTTCACTCCAGATCCACAAATCTTCCTGGAAGACTTCCGCGAATATATACGCCAGATTAAACCTATACCTGCGGCGCACCATATTAAGAAACGTCCATTTTGTTTTAAGGATCTAATTTCGTGTTCCCATGTATTCCTCCGCTGCGACGCGGTTAAGAAACCCCTCGAATGACCATATACGGGACCTTTCAAAATTTTACAACGAGACTCTGACCAAGTCTTTACGCTTGAGATTAACGGTAGTCCTCAGAGCGTAGCCGTCGAAAGGCTTAAGCCCGCTCATTTCATTAACGATAAGACTGATATACAAGTACAAGTGACAGCGGACACTCCGCAAACAACCGAGTCACATAAAGCGATGCCAAAAACTTATGCTAGTTCAAAAAAACACGTAGCTTTTAAGTTAGCCTAAGCATTTTATATTACAAATCTTATTTTTTTGTTTTGTTCGCGTTGCGTCAATAATATTGTAAGCGCTCAGACATTGTAAAGGCGTTAGTTTAAGTGTACCTAGTAAGAACAATGTACTAAATTGTCACAGTTGTCAGACAACATATTTTTATAACGTTCACACTCAGGGGGGAGTACTGTAGGCGTTCGCCGGTAAGATACCGTCCATTATTACCGACTGCGTATAGCCGAGAGGCAAGTTAGTTACGCACAGTAACGCACGCGGTCAAGGCGTGCTTTTCGACCTGGGCATTAACGGCTATCCCTTTGTTGCGACAAGCTAGAATATATACGAGTTCTAATTAAAGTTGTTCTCGCGTGCTCAATTATTCTCCTACTCATTCCTGAAATCGTGGGCGTTCCCAGAGTAGCTATATAATTATTTGGACCCCACAGACCAACTCTCCTCCTGCCATCTATCGGCTAACATATAGTAACGATGCGCGGTCGAACTAAATTAATCGCGTTATTTAAATGATTAACACGATATGCATTACAATTCTTAATTTTTCAAATATAGAACAAAATATAAGACAAATATAAAGCAAAATATGCTGCTATTTTTTTTTAATATGATATATTTAACGCGCCGTTAACCGATTTTGTCTTTAACGGTCTGTTGATACTTTCAGAATAAATTTAATATTTTGTTAATTTACAATGACCGAATTTATTATGCATCTCGTCTAATTAATATTTCTATTGTTTTAAAAACCTGTCATTATTCGTTCAATATCATCTAAATCTTTTTCTTTATATAATTTTACCTATTTCTATATGCTGCTATCCGATATTTTTAGATTATTCGATTGCAGGTTATTGACAGTTGTCGGCCATTGCTGTCAATAATGCGCGTGCAGCAAAGTATAGAGATATTAGGTGTGTGAATTAATTCGGTCCGTTGTTTTCTTCCAAAAAAAGATTTTAGTGTGAAAAAACATAAAAAAGTACACTAATCAAAGTATTTGCCATCGTTTGCTATTAGTTTATCCCATCTGTATGGCAGTTGTTGTATTCCGTGATGGAAAAACGATTCGTCCTTCGAAGCGATCCATTCAATGAGACATTTCTCTATTTCTTCATAATTGTTGAAGTGCTGGTCCGAAAGCCCGTGTGCCATCGATCTGAACAAGTGATAATCGGATGGAATGTCCGGTGAATACGGCAGGTGAGGTAAAACGTCCCAGCCAAGTGCTTCCAAGGTGGCCTTCACAATCTTTCCAACATGTGGCCGAGCGTTATCGTGCAGGAAGATCACTGTGTCGTGTCTCTTTGCATATTCCGGCCGCTTATTCTTCAATGTATTGTTTAAACGGATCAATTGTTGTTGGTAAAGTTCGGCAGTGATGGTTTGGCTCTGTTTTAATAGCTCATGATGCACTACACCCTTCTGGTGCCATCATATACAGAGCATTACTTTCTTGCCGTGAATATTCCGCTTTGGTGTCGATGAGGATGGTTTTCCTGGGTCGCAAATGGATTTCCTTCGTTTGGGAGGGAGGGGGAGAGGAGGGAGGGGAGAGAGGGGGAAGAGGAGAGAGGGAAGGGGGAGAGAGAGAGAGAGAGGTGGAGGGTGTTCCGCGCGGCGAAGCAAAGACCGTCTCGAGATCTCGAAATTAGGCGAAGATACGGTCTTTCACGTATCAGTTCGCTAAACGCTAAAATAACGTGAAAAACGCTTGTCTGATTCGCCACGGATCGACTAGCTCGCTTAACGGTAGAGGGGCAGGGTCTTTGGAAAAGTTAATTATTTTATGCGAGGTTCGACAATTTTGAAGTTCGACAGACACAACGGAATTCGACAGTCACGAAGGGTAACACTTAAATAAATTACGCGAACTAATAAAGAAAAATATAACACATTTATTAAAAAGAAAATAATGTAAAAATAAAAGAAATAAATTAAAAAAAACAAGAATAATAACAAGAAGTTTGGAAATTTGAAATAACGAAATATATAACAGATATTAATTCGACAGCGGTAATAATAATAAATCGGATGGATCGAATGTTTGCCCGAAATCGATAACATAAGAAAGCGCTAAGTTATTCCTGGTATTTATTCTAGCTCGTTTTTATGGCTAGGCTCTGCGAGGTCGATCGGCGTTTCGAAAACGTAACGGAAACTCGACAATCAGATCGTCGACTAATTGTACAAATCTTTTCCCTTTTTCTCTTTTAATCGCTACTCTAATCGACAGTCATATGTTCGACAGAATACGCAATAATGGAGCGAGAACAATTAATTGATTTGCGAAGACGGGAATTCTCGCGACGAGCACAGTCGATGTGATCGATAATCGACAGCCGTCGGACATCGCTTACTTTCTTCTCGGCGTAACGCTTTTTATTACTTACGCGAATCTCTCAAATTTCTTAATTTATCATAATTCATTACGCACCGCGACATACTCAAACACACGACAAATCTTACGAAATAGGCGCTAAGCATACACGTAATAAGCGCGACAAAGACCGAACAATAGTCGCAAAAAGTTACGATACACAACGGTTAACACATTCACGCTAATTAATAATGAAAATTGCCCGACGATCGATTGCAGGGATGCCTTACGCGGTTTCGACAACTTTTCGACAGCACATATAGCGAACGCATTCCCCACGATTTACCGCGCACGTGGTTGATATATGAAAGCCGCTTGCTACGCGTTTTATGACACCCCGAATCCCGGAGAGACAAACGATATCTTATCAACTATGGCCGACATTACGATCGTCCTTGCTACCTCGGTCGCTTGTCTCCGGTCGCCCGAAATACGAAAATCGAAAGCTCGGGCGAGTACAAAGCCCGAGCGACAACGAAACACGAAATTGGCGACAGAGCGGCCGGTCTACGGACGGAATCGCGTACGTGGCTTACAAGTTAGCGAAGGACAACCACACCGATATTTGCTCCTGTGGCCAGGAGATGTTCCTCGGTTCGTCCTCTTGCTCTGACTTCGACGACGACACGCTTAACGACAACGATTTTTCAGAATACTTTCGGAAAACGACTGCTGTTATCGAGCGCTCGCATCAGAATGAGTCCGAGTGATCTCGCGATCCAGAATCGATAGCAGTCAATTCCTGCGCGCAGGGGTGCGCGGATTCGCGGCCAATAGCGCCACGACACGCGAGGTATCAATGCGCCCTGTGACAACGCCATATTGGGGGCCGCAACAATCCCGAACGTTTGAAAATTTTGCTGTTGACGACCCGGCTATCGGCGGTCCTTTTGAGGCCTATCGTCCGTCTTCCATCCTTGGAGGGTAGCGCCGACCGAGTTCTGTTCTCTCGATTCACAGCTTCTTTCCCATCTGGCGGTTGAAGCGGATTTCGCCCTCGACTTTGCGCTGTCCCGCTCTTCGGACGCTATCTCCGCTCTCGATTAGAAAGTTGGGCGCAGGTCGGCTGTCGCAAAAATTCCTCTTGTTCTTCCTTGGCGTGCGCTCCGATGGATTGCCCAATATACAAAATAAACAATAAAAAGAAATTAATAATAAGGGGAAATACAATATCGTCTCTCCGGAGACTCCGATACGACTCTCACAATCTTTTCTTTGACGCGGCTGCTCGGCTCGCGCACTGTCAGGTTTCCTGGGCGGATGGACGCCCATCGAGACGGCAACGTCACAATATATATATATATATATATATATATATATATATATATATGTATATACCAATATACAGGGTCTACCAAAAGTGTGGAAACCCCTAAATATCTCGGAAAATATACGTTTTACAGAAAAGTGTTTCCAACAAAAGTTGTAGGGTTTAAGAAGATCTATATACTGATTCTATCAGTTTGACCTTGGATGGCGTCGTCAAGGTCAGGTCAAGGTCACATTGACTTTTTTAAATGACACCCCCTACATTTGATTGCATATTCTTATAGCTTAATTCAAGAGCTTTCCAAAACACTATAATAATGTTCATTTTTATTAAGTACTTTGCGAGTTATGAGGGTTGAAATAATTTCTTAATTTTACATAAACCATAAAATATCTAGTAAACCATTCATTTTTCGATTATCTTACCTTCATACTTTTATGTACAAAATAATGAAAGGAATCAATTGGTGTAAAGAAAACATACAGTTGTTTTTAAGAAAAAATATGGAATTGTTAATTGCAAATTACATATTTTTTCTTAGAAACAACTATGTGTTTTCTTTACACCAATTGATTCCTCTCATTAATTTGTACATAAAAGTATGAAGGTAAGATAATCGAAAAATGAATGGTTTACTAGATATTTTATGGTTTATGTAAAATTAAGAAATTATTTCAACCCTCATAACTCGCAAAGTACTTAATAAAAATGAACATTATTATAGTGTTTTGGAAAGCTCTTGAATTAAGCTATAAGAATATGCAATCAAATGTAGGGGGTGTCATTTAAAAAAGTCAATGTGACCTTGACCTGACCTTGACGACGCCATCCAAGGTCAAACTGATAGAATCAGTATATAGATCTTCTTAAACCCTACAACTTTTGTTGGAAACACTTTTCTGTAAAACGTATATTTTCCGAAATATTTAGGGGTTTCCACACTTTTGGTAGACCCTGTATATATACCAATATTCTTATTAACTGAAGCGTTTCTAATTTATTAAATTTTACAATTGTAACTTGTTATATATATTGATTATACAGTAACGAATTTAATACTTCAGCTCAATTCAATAACGTAAATATCAGTTTTCTAGAAGTTTTTCATTATTGGTATTTTTTAAATTCAAAATTAAATTTCATTAATCCGGCAAAATCATAATCGTTATAATTTTTATTCTACGACAATTTTTTTATTTGATTATTTCGCGTTAATAGACTTTTAATAAATTATCCTCCGAAAAACAAATATTTAAAAATTTTATTAATATTATATTTTTGTGTCCCAAAACTCTTTATTTATTTTTTAAAAATCGATAGATGTCTAAGTTCTTTGATTATTTTCATCATCTTGCCTCATTTATTTTGCAATCATTTTTCAAGATTATCACATCTGTTGATAGATTGTAGAACGTATTACAAAAGTAATATTGATTATTTACGTCATCCATAATCGAGTTTAATCCGTAGTTCTAAAATTGACAAATCATAACTATTCCTTCGAAAAAATAAATTACTGTAATTGATCAGCATTAAAACTATGGATGTTAAATTTTATTAAGGATGATGTGTAGACATATTCATTGTTTTCGAAGGATTTATTTATTGGTGATTTTTCTTTAAATTTTTTATTATTCATGAACAACCGATATGATAAGTCCGAAAAAAGAATTGTAAAATCTATAGGGTATAAGCATTTAAGGTCTATAGAGTAGATTTAGCATTTTAAAATTTAGAAACTGTCAATAAAATATAATACTCTGTGTTTAATAAAAAATTATAATTCATTGTTTACAGTGAGGGCGCTGGGCGTAGCGGCGACGAAATGAAGCATGCAGCATGCGTAGTAGCAGTGTCACGGCTGCGCGGTCTTGCCTTCAACCCTTGGTGTCCGCCAGCCGCTATCTCGCCGTACATACTCTTTCTGGAGATTCTTTTTACTTCATCGTTGAGGTACACTACATGTCAATTATAAACAATTATCCAAACTATCATTTATCGATCTACATGTCAACAAACAATTATCCAAACTATCATTTATCGATCAAGTAATAAAAAATATAAATTAATTTTTTTTAAATGAGTTAAAGAAGCTAATCATTGAGAAACGAGTAATTCTGTATATATTGTGACGTAACGCTTGGCGATCCGTCACAAGGATCGCGAGATCTGACCGGTAGTATTTTTGGGCCCTCGTTCTCCCCTGATTTAGGAAGAGAGAGCGAATATTGGAGGCGAGGGTAGGCTCACCTCCCCTTATGTAGAGTTAATGATAAAAGTAGAGTTAAGCGGATGTGAGGGAGGACGTTACGAGATCTCATCCGGTGACTCGACCTGGCGCAGAAGACCAGATTAGAAGACGTGTGAGACGAGGCGCCGACTATAAGGAGAATGGCGAGCTAAGTCCCCCTCTCTACTTTTATAAATCGGAAAAAACCTATTCGAAACATCGCTGCCGCTCTTATACATTTCCTTATGCTCAGCAAGTATGAGGAATAATCATGGGGAAGGTCGATCAATAAAAAGCGAACATCGGAACCCCGAAACGGAGCCAACTCGGCCGGATTAAGCGCTACAGGACATCCACAAAAATAATGGCGAGCGGTTTCCGGAAAACTCCTCACACCAGGCTGTGGACAAAAAGTCTCAAAATTAAGACAAAGCAACAGAGTAGCGACAGGCGCAAATACGGCCCTGAAGGCCGCAGGAGTAATTAGAATCACAAAGGCGATCGCGATATTTGATGGCCGGCAGATGCGTTGCGGCATCGACTCGCGTATCTCTGCGACGTGAATCGTTCGATCATTTATTATAGTTTATTGTTCGCGTTTTTGATACTTTATTACTGTTAATTGCTCACGCTCATGTTCGATCGTTTATCTTGTGTAATTACTTATTCGCTCAATTCTTCCGTTATTGCCGCAATTCTGTATTTGTTTGATCGACTCACGTTAATAATCGATTCTATAACTATCGCGTTTGGCGAATTTAACTACTGTTATTATTTAATATTTTTGGCTTACAACAGACGGATGTCATTACTAGAAGCATCATCGCGGTATTCCTTATTAATAATTCAAGCGGAATTTGTAACTGCCGAGACCCTATGACGTCTCGTTTAGCGCAATATTCCAAGACTTTCTTACGCTGCTTTTTCTATCCCATGACACGTGATCGTGCTCGAATGCCGGCCCGTCGCTGCCGGAAAAATCTACCATAATTGATTGTAAAACATCTTATAATATCTACGTGAATCTGTCTCGTGTTGAACTTTATCTATTTGTTAAATATATTCATTCTTATTATTTTAATATTCTGTCTTATTTGCAGCCACCTTTTTGATCCTTCCTTGTTAATTATTAAAACGGACCGCCCTACCATTTTCCGAGACGGGGCTAGCCGAGCGTCTGTCGCGATTAATTGAGTAGCATTTTCCGTGCTTATTATATTGAAGTATCGAATTAATTTTTTTTGAAGTGGTGCGGATTACCGCACCTGGCGCCCAAAAACTTTTGGAGATAAATTTGAGTAGAAATCGCGCCGAAGGTGTGCCGTAGGCCAATAACACCGGCCAGATCTCATTAGCCCTAATTAATAAATTAACCGGTCACAATATTAGTTCAAGAACAGAAATATTATTAGTCTTAATGGCAAGTACAATGTGCCTATACATGTAATATATAAGTATATTTTGTCATAATGCAATAATTGAAATGCGGCATGAAATGTATGTCCTTTAAATATTTTTAAAATATTTTTTAATTTTCGCGCTAATACCATATTTTTGAAAATTAGGGTGTCAATGCTAAGATTAAAATATTGTTTGTAAATATTTAAAGGCCAGAACTATCATTAAAATCTATCAAAATCATGAGAACTACGAGAACTGCCGAAAAAACATAGAAATAGCACCTCATAGTTTTTTAAAATGTAGTGTCAACGATAAGATTAAAAAATTGTTTAAAAATATTTTATTTAAAGGCCGGAACTTTCGTTAAATTCTGTTCAAACGATAAGAACTAATACGACAATTATTGAGAATTACCAAAGAAACGATGGAAATAATTGGCATTCCATAATTCTTGAAAATGCGGTGTCAGCGCTAATGAAACTCTAAAATGAAAAACAAGAAAGTTCTGGCCACATTGTTGGCAAAAAATTATTTAATTATAAAAATAAAGTGCCAATTTCCATATTAAAAAATTATTTAAAAATATTTAGCGATTACTATTGTAAAAATCTATAGAGAAAGAACTATAGGATTTTCTATAGAACTTTTCGAGAACTACAGAATTTTCTAGTTTAAATGGCATATTTCCCATGTTGCAATGCCATTTGCAAGAGAAGTTGGCACCTCATTTTCAGGATGCAATTTTGCCGGAACTATTGAAACCTCAAGAACTATTTGAGTTGCAAATAGAACTTGCATAAAAACTTCCAGTGCCAATAATTAAGACCAACTTTATACATACTAACATGAAACTCATAACTAGGATTCAAAGCATATTTCTTTTTTAGTTTACGTTCTAATACAATCCCAACAAAGGATTTGAAATATTAAACAGACATTATTTGAAATTGGATAAATAAGAAACAATCCATTTACTATCTATTTAAATCAAAATTTCTATATAAATTAGATTCCGAATTTTATAAATTAAATACATATAATTTATTTTATTTATTTAGTTAGTGTAATTCTATATATAATTAATATAATTCTATATAAATCATTTCTATATGGAATATTAGAATGTAATAATGATACATTGTATGAATGTAATAATGATATATTATGTGTTACATTTATAAACACAAAAAAATTCAATTGATCAGTAACATATCAGTAATACTTGTGAATATTAGTTATAACATTTTACTATTTTTATATAATATTAATATAATATTAATATAATAGTTTTTGTAATATAATATTAATATAAATGTTTACATTATACGATGTATAAATGTAGGATTTTATTTACAACTATAGTTTATTTACAACGGTATATAATATAGAATGTAATTATAGAATTAAAGTACATAAGAGTACGTCTCGACTCTTCAAGCAATCGTTAGGATCTGATCTGCTCGAACTGCATTGCTGCAATTCACACTCCTCCTTCTTCATGTATCGTTAGTTATTAAAAAGGACACAAATAATCTGAACAAAACGCAGGATGTTCTAAGAACCGTGCAGGGCGTCCGAAAAAGGACACACGCGGAAAACATAACGCAGTGTGAGACGCTTCGAGTTTTAGTGCTATGTGATCGTGTGTAATACGTGATCGGGCTGTCAGCATATGCACTCATAAAATATCCTACATTTCGGTCGTCCTTCCAGACATTCGCCCTCGAATGTCACGTTCACGATTGTTCCTAAGTTGTAAACTTTCTCTTTTTTGTCTTCACTCTCCATTTTATCTAAATCATCGAAATACAGCCAGGGTTTCATATGATCAGCGGATGTTGAGGTTTTCTGTGGTCTTTCATGGTTGCCTACTTTCATAACTACGTATGGATCGTTACTTTAATTACGCGATACTGACCTAGAAAGAATACTTTAACTACGCGATAATGACGCTAGAAAGAATTTACTACGAAATTTAAGTGGATCAAACTGTATGCGCTTAATTGCGACAAAATTTCCGTATTTCAACGTTATCTTCCGTTTTTTATTAAAGTTTTTTACATTTTCTTTTTGTATTATACTTTGACGATTTTTTTTCTAGCTTCTCGTTTAACATCGTCGCGGTCTTCTTCGAATATTCGCGTCCATTCATTTTCGAGCATCTCACGTACTTGTGAGTCTTCTTTTAAACGCATATGAATACCGAACATCAGTTCGAACGGTGAACCGGCTTTTATTTGACGTAGAATTTAGGTATTTTTCAATTTAGATTTTTTTGAGCAACATCAAGATATTAAAATCATTATTCCGGTCTTGGAGCTGACAATTTTGTTAATAGTGGTATGAAGGTACGATTCACCCTTTCGACTTGTCCTTTATCTCTAGGTACTCCGGTAGTCATTAAAAGATGTTGGATATTCTCCGTGCTACAATATTCTTTAAACATGCCGAACGTAAATAAAACATGCTGCGCCGCAATCTCATATAATTCTATATAGATTTCCAAGCACAATAGACTGTTTACGTAAACGATCAATTATTTCGACAGCGTCGGTTGGTTTCGTAGCGTATAACCACACGAATTTACTAAACGCATCAATTACAACAAAAATATGGCGGTAATTCTTTTTGTACTTGGCATCGAACCTAGATGATCTACGTGATACGTATGTAATGATACGTCTCCTTTATCAATTACATTTAAAAATCTTTTCTGTTTACCTTGCTTTCGTTCTGCTAGAATACAATTTATACAGCTCATTATAACCTTTTCGATCTTCGACCGCATATTCTTAAATCAATAGTCTCTACGTACTAACGTTTCCGTTTTTTTAACACCGGAATGCCCTTGTTCATGTGCTTAACTAATTATCGAAGTTTGCAATATCTTAGATATTACTAATAATAATTCGCTATTATCATCTCTATATAATAAATCGCTTCTTAATATGTATTCGTCGGCTTTATTAAATGTCGCTAACTTAATAATCTTCTATAGATATCTTGATCGGTACTCTGAGCTTTTTTAAATTTGGCAACGGTTTAATAACTGTCGTTACTTTTGCTGACAAGTAGAATTTTTAGAAGAGGATTTCTACTTAACGGGTCTACATGCATCATATTCTTTCTTGGTCTATATTGAATCTCGTAATCGTATTCTTCTAAGGCCAGAGCCCACCGAGCTACACCAACGCATAAATCTTTTTTATTCATTGTGAGAATAAACGCCTTACAGTCATTGATGATTTTGAAGCGAATACCCAACAGATATACTCGGAACTTTTTCAACGCTTTAACGACTGCAAGTACTTCGAGCTCATAGCTATATTTCTCTTCGGCCGAGGTGATTTTTCCACTTGCGTGATAAACTAGATGCATACTGTTATATGAATCATTTTTCTGCAATAAAATTGCACCGTAATCGAATTTTGAAGCGTCTGTATGTAATTCCGTTTCAGCTCCGACTTTGTATAATTTTAAAACTGGTTTATTGCTCAGCGTGAATTTTAAATTTAAAAATGCCTGCTCTTCGTTTTTTTCATATCGAAACTCTATATCATTTGTTGAAAGATTCATCAACGATCGTGCTATCGTAGAATATCGGGAAATCAATTTTCGGAAATAACTCGTAAGACCGACAAAATTTTGCACATCTCTGACGTATTTATAGGAGTTGGAACTATCATAATGGAGTTGGAGGAATCATAATTAGTTTTACATTCCGACGGTGCTACGGTTCCGTTAATTACAACATGTCCTAAATATTCAATTTTCGTTTGGATAAATTGACACTTTCGCTAGTTGATATGCAAACCGGATTTGCTACCTTTATTACATGTTTTAGATCGTCAATTGCTTATTTAATACTTTGCGAAGGAATAATCAAATCGTTCAAATATATTATAAGTTAATACTGTTTCCTTAAAAATCAGATCTTTAAATACAACATTTATAAATTTTTGGAATAATACCGCGGGGGAATTACAAAGTCCGAAAGGCATCCGCATAAATTCGTACTAGCCCGTTGGAACAACGAAAGAAGTGTACTTCCTACTTTCTTCAGCTACTTCGACATGGAAAAACCGTTTTTCAGATCGAGTGTGCTAAAAATTTTCGCGCCTTGTAAACGATCTAATTGATCTTCGATTAATGGCAACGGATAGTGATCTTTTATTATTTTCTGATTTAACTTTCTAAAATCTATACAGAATCTTGCGTCGCCGTTTTCCTTTTTGACCAGAACGACAGGGCTTGCGTAATCGAAATTAGAAGGTCTTATTATACCGTCATCTAACTATTCTTTTAACTGTTTATCGACTTCCTGCTTTTCCGGCTGAGACAATCTGCGCAGTCTTTGATAAATCGGGATTTTCATCTTTCAAAATTAATACCATTTTAGTATCGACTTCATGCGGTTTTCTTGGATTACAATTTCTAGCAATAATTTCTACTTCTCGTCGAACATCTTCGTCGGAAATATGTGAAAAATCAAACGGGTCTATTTTCTCTATTACGTCGATCTTTAATACTTCAAGTATATCTAGACTTCGGTAGTTTTTCGAATCATCACCTTACCTTTTATCAAACGCAGATTAATCAAATTTAAGAAGTCAGCTCCGATCAAGACTGTATATGTCATTACTTCATTATCAACGACATGAAATGTAATTTCAAATGTTTTGCCATCAATAATAATATTTATTAAAAAGGAATCACGCGTGCTATTATTTAATGCGCCTAGGCCATTAAAGTTTACGCCATTATTCAATTCGGGACAGCCTAATTTCTTATAACAATTTCGATTCATTAAACTCAAATCGCTAGCGGTCTATAATGCTGATGAAACATTGATTTGAAAGGACCCCGCAAATTTCTTATGGAAAATATATGGCTCTCAATCGATTTGTCTGAAATTAAAGTATGTTGCTGTTTATGACCTACTGATGAAATGTTCTCATGGGTGCAACTTTGAAATAATGGGCCAATTTCGAGCTAGAGAGTGCTGAAGTCGTCAACATACGTAATATTGCCGCAGTTGAAACATCTCTTCGTCGAACTCGTGTCGCTTCAAAATCGTCTTCTTCTTCTCCTCCGATTTTGACTGCCTCATTTTTGATTTTCCATTTTTTATAGCTTCATGTTGAGTGATCCTTTCTTCCAGCTCGCATATGGTTTTTGCTCCATGCAATATTGTATTATTAACTGCATCGTCTTGGATACCCTCAATAATGTATTGAATTACCAATCGCGTATCCACATCGGCTTGTGCTGCGATCTCGAGCATTTTGTATATATACGCTTGGTATGACTCGTCGGATGTTTTCTTTTGTCGTGATCATTCCTAGTGCACTGCGTGATCATCTACAATGTTAGCAAATTCTTCTATTAATGCTCGCCGTACTTTTTTCCACGTCTTCGTGCACTTCTCATAGTTTACGAATAGCTTTACTGAACCGGAAGAAGATGTTTCGCGTATGAAATCTTCTGAATATCAGACCATTTGCACAATACGGCCATTTCTTCAAAATTTTTTATCCATCTCTTCACATTGACTTTGTTATCTCCGCTGAATATTATATTATAAGGATTTTTCAATATCCTTGAACATCAATATTGGTTTCTTCGAATTTCTTTATTAAATCGTCTTCTTTCAATGATTGGCACCTCATCTTCATCACTTGAGTCACTCGTATTACTTCCGCTGTCGTGTTCTTGTCTGCGTATATGTTTGTCGTCGTCTTGAGTGAATCCCGATTGCGCATATTCCCGATCGGACATAGACCCAATCAAACACAAATCCGATCGGGCACAAACTATGTAAAATCGTACAATAATAGACCTTGTTTAGCATTAAAAGCACAGAGCGAAAGCATGTGTTCGATCGGGTCTGTGTTCGATCGGAAAATGTCATCGTGTCCGATCGGGAATGTGCAGAATTGGGGTGATCCCGTCGTCTTTACCTTAGTTATCGTCGTCATGTTCTGTTTTGCCGTATTCACATTCGAGTTGCATGAATGGAAATAGTCTTGCGATAAACTCGCTTCTCAGTTCAGCCGCCAATATTTACATTAAATCACGCATCGTTATATTCGTTTCAAACAGCGCTACAACTTTTATTATATCAAAATATCTACATTATTATAAAAAAATTATACATATCTCTCCGTTCTTTAATACAGATAAATTTTGTAATCAACCACTATACTCACAATAAAGTTCAGTTAAAGCCATTTAATTTCATATATATTTGTTATCTCTTTTAGTTTAAAAGATAAAAGGGGGTGGCACATCCTGTATATATATATATATATATATATATATATATATATATACAGGGTCTACCAAAAGTGTGGAAACCCCTAAATATCTCGGAAAATATACGTTTTACAGAAAAGTGTTTCCAACAAAAGTTGTAGGGTTTAAGAAGATCTATATACTGATTCTATCAGTTTGACCTTGGATGGCGTCGTCAAGGTCAGGTCAAGGTCACATTGACTTTTTTAAATGACACCCCCTACATTTGATTGCATATTCTTATAGCTTAATTCAAGAGCTTTCCAAAACACTATAATAATGTTCATTTTTATTAAGTACTTTGCGAGTTATGAGGGTTGAAATAATTTCTTAATTTTACATAAACCATAAAATATCTAGTAAACCATTCATTTTTCGATTATCTTACCTTCATACTTTTATGTACAAAATAATGAAAGGAATCAATTGGTGTAAAGAAAACATACAGTTGTTTTTAAGAAAAAATATGGAATTGTTAATTGCAAATTACATATTTTTTCTTAGAAACAACTATGTGTTTTCTTTACACCAATTGATTCCTCTCATTAATTTGTACATAAAAGTATGAAGGTAAGATAATCGAAAAATGAATGGTTTACTAGATATTTTATGGTTTATGTAAAATTAAGAAATTATTTCAACCCTCATAACTCGCAAAGTACTTAATAAAAATGAACATTATTATAGTGTTTTGGAAAGCTCTTGAATTAAGCTATAAGAATATGCAATCAAATGTAGGGGGTGTCATTTAAAAAAGTCAATGTGACCTTGACCTGACCTTGACGACGCCATCCAAGGTCAAACTGATAGAATCAGTATATAGATCTTCTTAAACCCTACAACTTTTGTTGGAAACACTTTTCTGTAAAACGTATATTTTCCGAGATATTTAGGGGTTTCCACACTTTTGGTAGACCCTGTATATATATATATACAGAGTGAGCCATTTTAATTTATCCACCCCAATAACTTTTTTATATTTGAATGTACAACAAAATGTTTCAAATAAAAGTTGCTTGATTTCGAGGGGGACAGAAGATGGGTGGCAAAAATTTGACCTTGGATAGTCATTTGAAGGTCACATAAAGGTTACCTTCAATTTCTTAAATGGAACCCCCTATTTTTCATTGCATATTCTTGTAGCTTATCTCGAGAGCTTTCTAAAACACTATAATTAAGTACCTTTTCATTAAGTACTTTTTGAGTTATAAGGTTTAAAATAATTTCTTAATTTTGCATAAACCATAAAATATCTAGTAAACCATTCATTTTTCGATTATCTTATCTTACTTTTATCTACAAAATAATGAGAGGAATCAATTGGTGTAAAGAAAACACAAAAAATGTAATTGTTAATTGCAAATTACATTTTTTGTTCAAAACAATTATGTGTTTTCTTTACACCAATTGATTCTTCTCATTATTTTGTACATAAAAGTATTAAGGTGAAATAATCGAAAAATTAATATTTTATAAGATATTTTACGGTTTATGTAAAATTAAAAAATGATTTCAAGCCTCATAACTTGGAAAGCTCTTCAGATGAGCTACAAGAATATGCGAAAGCATATAGGGTGTCCCATTTAAAAAATTGGAACTGACCTTCACGTAACCTTCAGGCTCTTCAAGATGAAACTAATGACACCATCTTATGTCCCCCTTGAAACCATACAACTTTTGTCTGAACAATTTTTTTGTATTCGGCTTACCAACGGAGATATTCAGGTGCGTCAATTAAAATGGACCACGATGTATATATATATATATATATATATATATATATATATATATATATGTAAATATATAATGTATAATTATATGGTTACGGCCCTGATGTCCGTGTTCATCGGGACGATGTCGATTAACGAGAAGAAGCGCGTTGTCAAGAGGTTGTTGACAGCAGCGTCTGTCATTTGAGTTCGGTTCCAGCTGTCAAGCTGCACGGACGCGTATTTGTATCGAGCCGATCCGTATTGCTAATATTGTGTATAAACGTTCTGTTGTTACGTTGCAGTGTTCTGTGTTGTGTATTAAAGTTCTTAGTTCCTTTAAGAGTGTCTATTTATTTCGCGCGACTCGCGAGCGGCCGTTCTCTTCGTGCGCGACTTCGATATCTATCGAAGTCCTCGCCGCGGGCGTAACATTTTGGAGGCTCGTCCGGGACAGAACGGACACCGCGGTAATTCTTCCCGAGCAACGTTTTTTTGCCAAAAGGACAGAGAGATGGCTACCAATTTCAAGCTGCAAGAACCAGCGACAGGTGTCTCCACGCGCAAGAGGATCCGTGCAGTGACCCCGCTTCCTTCTTCGGGACCGTCGCTGGAG
Source organism: Camponotus floridanus (assembly GCF_003227725.1). Classification (NCBI taxonomy): domain Eukaryota; kingdom Metazoa; phylum Arthropoda; class Insecta; order Hymenoptera; family Formicidae; genus Camponotus; species Camponotus floridanus. The sequence continues at coordinate 506,698 of NW_020229865.1, forward strand.
GCGACCACGCTCCAGGTTGGGATACGGGAGATTCGCGAGTTGCGAGAGAAGCGTCGGCAGATGCGCGCTGAATTCGAAGCGCAACACCGAGAGAGGGACGGCGAGCTCCGTCGTCTGGAGGAGAGCCTACAGCGAGAGCGATAACCACATCTAAGTCCTCCCAATAATAGAGCGCGCGACGCGGACTTAAATTCACCCGAACTCGGTTTTAAACTCAAACCCGATAATTACGACGGAAGTGCTCCCTTGCGCGAATTTTTTACTTAATTCGAGTTGATTGCGCGGGCTAACGGATGGAATGATTCTCACAAAACTGTAGCTCTAGCGGCTTGTTTAAGGGATAAAGCGCGTTCGGTCTTAGACAGGATATTTGAAATCGAGATTCGAGGATTTAAAGTCGAAATTGGAATTACGATTTGGAAAGGGGCATTTGGCTCAGTCTTATTATTCTCAATTCACTAATAGAAAACAGAAAATTTCGGAGGATTTGGCCACTTTGAGCGCGGATTTAGAAAGACTTTCTCCACTCGCTTATCCTGAATGTTCTCACGAGGTGAGGGATAAAATTGCTTGCGCGCAATTTATAGCCGCGTTAACGGACGGCTTTCTTAAGAGAACACTACAATTGGAAAATATTACATCTTTAAAAATAGCGGTAGAAAGGGCGATGGCTGTGAAAGTCATCTAAGAAAATAGCTTTCCCAAGAACAAATTTAACCAAAATGGTCCCAGATTTAACAAATTCAACAGATTTGGCGGACAAAAGAAAGAGGAGGCAAAAACAAACGAAAGCAATAAAGGAGGGAGGTTAGAGAATAATAATAAGAATAGTAAATTTCAGAAAAACAGCTTTAACTCTAAAAAAGAATGTTGGCATTGCGGCGCTGAGGGGCACTTCCGATCGGAATGTCCGTCCTACGAGGAAAAAAGAATTAGTCGAACTTTTCGGTGCGGGTTCAACTGAGAGAATGAATGCCCCAAAAGGTTTTAATGAAAAATATTTTAATTTAAGTAGGATTAAAGAAAATTTGTTTTTGTTTTGTTACAAAGGTTCGGTTGATCATAATAGCTGTTATTTTAAAATTGACACGGGCTCCGATATCTCAATTTTGAATAAAACCCTGGTTAAAGTGCCAGGACGGCGGTATGAGATTAAGGGAAGCTATATTAGGTACCCGACGGAAGAAATTGTTCCGGTTTTTTTTAGAGTCATTGTTCAAGTTAAATTAGGGGAGTTTTCTTTAGACGTTCCGATGCTAGTTGCAGATATTTCTGATGACTATATATTGGGTGCTGATTTTCTTCTAATGCTGAATTTAGAAAAAATTTTCGATCCTTGTTTTGGTGATCCAGAAAAGGCCCTTGAGTTCCCTTGTAAACGAATGTTTTCAGAAGTCCCGTGTTCATTGAGAATTTTATTTGAAGAAAATTCTAAAGACTTAAATTCTTACCAGAAGGATCTTTTTGCTGAATTCCTGAGGGAATTTCAAGATATATTTTCGGAGGATTTAATTTCGGGAAATTGTGAGATTTTAGAACATATTATTAAACTAAAAGATTCTAATCCCATAAAACAGGCTCCTCGCAAGATCCCTTTACATCTTAAAGAGAAGGTGAATCGAATAATTCGAGAAATGAAATCTCAGGATGTCATTGAGGAATCGCAAAGCCCATGGACATCTCCTGTAGTCCTTATAAAGAAAAAGGATGGATCATTGAGATTTTGTGTGGATTTTCGGAAGTTGAATGCTGTAACCATCAAAGATTCCTATCCCCTTCCACGTATTGAGGATATTTTGGATTAGTTGTCTGGAAATTCTTGGTTTTCGACCCTAGACCTGAAAAGTGACAGGTAAAAGTTCATCCAAAGGATAGGGAAAAGACAGCGTTTTCCGTAGGAAATGGATTATGGCAATTCAAGGTAATGCCTTTCGGTTTATGTAATGCTCCAGCAACCTTTGAGCGCTTAATGGAAAAAATGTTACAGAACATCCTGTTTAAAATTTGTTTAGTTTATTTGGATGATATTATTGCTTTCAGCAAAACTTTTGAAGAGATGCTTTCAAATCTAAGGGAAGTTTTTCTTCGCTTTTGTTCAGCGGTCCTGAGAATCAATCCTAAAAAGTGTTCCCTCTTTGGTAGAAAAGTGAAGTATTTGGGACATGTTGTTTCTGGACAAGATGTTGCTACGGACCCCGAGAAAATTTCGGTGGAAAACTGGCCTATTCCTCAGAATAAAAAGCAAATTCGTAGTTTTCTGGGATTTTGTTCCTACTATAGGAAATTGATGATGATAATAAATTTTAAATAAATTTTAAATTTTACTTCGCTACTGTTCCAACTGTAATATTTGTATATCTATTCTCAATAATGTTTCGCAATTTCATATTATAACTGATATATATATACATATATATGATGTATGAAGCGACGCAGTAGCATCGCGACGCCAAATACATAAAAAGCAGGTCCGAGCATTGAGTTGAGAGTCACTGTTCTCGAGGCGGCGCTACTACCCAGGCAAGCACACGTCATTTTGACGTTTCAAATTGGTCATTCACTGACTATTCTTGACGTCACGAATTGACGTTTTTATGACGTAAAAATGACAATCTAATGTCACAGATTCCTGACATCATGACATGTACCGCATTTTGACGTCTTTCTCTTAGCATAATAATATATTTAATAATGTTGTCGAATAAAGCACTCTCTAAAAGTAAATCAGTGTATTATCACTGAAAAACTGTAAATAATCACTGATTACAGTAATTATAAGTACAGCGTTGTAAATCAGTGATATTTTATAGAAAGAATCAGTTAATAATTTTCACTATTTCAGTAATATCTCAGTAATATTTCTTTCGTTATTATCAGTAATATTAAACTACAATTCATCTCTCTATTTCATAAATATAATATAATAAATATAAAAATATAATATATAATAATTATAAATATAAATAAATAAATATATAAATATAAATATATATATATATATATATATATATATATAAATATAAATAAATAAATATATAAATATAAATATATATATAAATATATATATATATATATATATATATATACATATATATATATATATAAGTCTGAACGCGAAATAAGTCATGTCATATAAAAAATTTTAAAAGATTTTTTTTATAGGATCGATGTACTAACTAATGACATTCATAATAAAATAATCGTCACTTCATGACTGAAAAATGACGTCAAAATAATGTTATATCAAGACGTCAATATAAAGTCATGTAACAATAATCAGTCATTTTGACGACATATGATCAAAAATGATTAGTTTGGAACGTCAAAATGACGTGTGCTTGCTATCTGGGTAAGTACCTTATCCGGAATTTCATGTCAAGTAAACTTTTGATTAAGATATTTAATAAACTAAAGCCATAATAAAAAATCTAACGATCTCACTTTTATGATATAATATGGATACAAGCTTTCGATTGCGATTGCCTGTTTGAATAAAATTGGTGCAGTCAATCCTAAGAAAAGACGATCGAATATCAGAATTGTGACATTTTTCGTTTTTCTCTTCTTTTCCTTCAGGATCAGACTCGCATATACATATGCTCGCACGCACATACGCAAAGCGAATTTGTCTCTCAAGCGACGTTCACACCGTTGTGTATATGATTATTGTTTCGATATATACAATGCTTTAAGAGACAAAATCATATGTATATATACGTGTGATATGTATATGTATGTGTGTACATATGTGGGAGAGATTAATTTATCGTACAGTAACAATTTTCAAAACTATCCCTTCGGGGTGGAATTTAATATCTTAGAAACAGAGCCGTAAAAATACAGAACTTCTACTGTTAAATAAAATTTAAAAAAAATTAATTTATCATATAGTAACAATTTTCAAAAATCACCTTTTCAAAACCTTGAGAATGAAAACTAATATCTCGAAAATAATGCATCGCAGAAATGTGGGACTCACGCCGTTAATAAAGATTTTTTTACAAAGACTAATTTACCATATATAATTTTTAAAAACCACTCCTTGGAGATGAAATCTAATATTTCAGAAACGGTGCACCACAAAAATATAAAACCTGCACTATTAGTTATATATGACTTGTAGAAAGATTAATTAAGTGTATAACAATTTTCAAAAATAAAAAAATATCCTTAAAAGTAATTTACAAATATTTTCCCCCAATATTTTCTTCCAAAAAATAATTTACAGAAAGGATATAAAATTTTACAAAAAGGTGTAAAATCCCTCTAAAGAAAATCTTACGAACGTAAAAAAAATACGCCAAGTACATAAAAAATATTCTACCTTGTATATTTAATAAAAAATTCCTTAAAAATAATTTACAGTAATTTTCCCTCAAAAAATTATTTTTCTAAAAAACGAAACCTTAACAAATAATTTTCGAAAAAAAATACTAAAAAATAAAATGTCTAAACTAAATATGAAATCAATCATTACTGTTAGCCAAGTACTTAAGAGCAATTTGTAAATTTGATATAATACTTGCCATAAAATCAATTTTATACTGTAGAAATATTATACATAAATTCTCTCTAAGAAATTCAAAATTTTATATCCTTTACTTAAATTAGAATTTTCGCTAGGCCCGGATATAATCCCTCCTAATACAGTGAGTTGGGTCGTTGGCGTTCCGATCGGGCCCTGCTTTAGTTTAAGCAATAATAACGATTCACATAATATGATTCATATAATGCACATAAATCTACTCCGACGAGCAAATGACTGATTACTACATGGAACGGGATCCGCTAAATTTAAATTATGTAAATGTGACCAAGAATCTATAGATTCAGACCTTGAACCAGCGCGCAGCGCAAGAAGTAATTTTCTGATAAACGAACACGTTTAAAGAAAAAGTGTAGCCTTGCTCATTACGAGGCACGGGAGTGAGGGATACTCGAGATTTCGCTACGCCACCGTATTGCTTGCTGAAACAATATACCTGAAAGGTAGAGCGAGAACGTCGTGTGCATTGTTTGGCATAATGCTTACCATATAAAACTAACATCTGATCCTTGACCTAATAACGCATGCATTTTAAATTTGCGACCTTCATTAGTGTGAAAGATCACCCATGCGTTATCTAGTAACACTTGCGGCGGTTTTTTAATCGGTACATAACAGTTTAAACTGAAGCGACAGCGGTTTTGCTTTCATGAGCTACGGAACTGCTCGACTGAGCATCAATCACTTTATTTCCCGAAACAGAATTTTCATTAGAATTCGAAACGGCAATATAAGTACGATGTAAGGCAATGTGATGCGCGCGTTGTCAAGAATTACATTGTTTTTTACTTATTCAATTAATCGGAAAATGACCGACTTTTGAACAATTAAAACAACATTTCTTTATTTTACTTTGAGTTCTTTCCTCGATGGATTTATCGACCTCCTCCCACATACATCCCTATCTTTCTCTGGAGGTCTGCCCCGGCCCTATATTAGGGTCCATCTGCTACTGCTATTTGGTACAGTGGGGATTTTAGTATATTCTAGAGGGATCTTGGGGGATGTGGTCACTCTATGGCGATGTTAGTGCCGTTTTCATACGGAAGGCCAATCGGAAGCCAGCATATACGCGAATATCTCCACCGGCACTTATTTGGTCAGCGAGCGATCTTTCAGGGATCCTCCGTGGCAATCGACATTGCATCCATTAAGAGACCAACATCGCTCTGAAGTCACATATCACTGTGTTAAAAAGCAGCATTAGGTGTGAGTCTGATTAGTGCAGTGGTCTAGAGCAGTTGCCCGAAAAGCGAAAGACTCGGGTTCGATTCTCGATCCCGCTTGCGCCTCACATATTTTTCTAGTCTGCGAATATTGTTTTCTAGCAATTATTCGTTAGGCTGAAAAATGTGTGAATGCTCTCTCCACAAGATATGCGTCAATGCCGTTGCCACGGATGAATTCTGTCGCTCGTTGACCAAATGAAGTAAAGTCCGACCTCCTCCCACATACATCCCTATCTTTCTCTGGAAATCGTCGCATTGCTCGAGCTAAACGATGATTGCTAAAACAATTTAAACATTTATCGGCGGTTACATTAATTAGAGGCGCGATTTGAACTTTTATTTTTATTAGTCGTTACGTCTTGTTTTGACTTACAAGGAAAGTGTCACAACTATCCGGAACCGACTTGACCCCCCCCCCTTCAAATATGTTGTTAAATACACAAATCTAAAAGACACGTATTTTTTTATATGTGCGGATTTTGAGTTTTAAGGGGTGAAACACTCCTTTGAAGAAAAACGGTATTTTTCTTTAGAATCGAATATCTGCTAAACTATAAGAGTTAAAGAAAAAAAACGTGCAACAAATTTTAATGGCTTGAAGAGTACTTTAAAGTTATATGAACAAAATTTTTTTATTTTTTATTTTTTTTAGAAACCCCCACCACTTAATTTTTTTTTCAAAATTAAAATTTTTCTACCTAATTTAAAGCTTATTTTTTTCCAAATTCAACCATGTGTAATAAAGTTATGTTACGAAATATCATTTTCGAAAATTAGTAGTTATAAATGCTCCCGCATATACGCTTATGCGTATCCGTGCTATATGCGTAAGTAATTATTGTCGAACAATGAGATATATAAAAAATGTTTATGTATAATTTTTATTTATGTTTTCTATGTATTTATAATTACATATTGTACATATTTAGATTAAAAAAAAATATATTTGTATTTTATATTATTCTCATTATACACATTACAATAATGATATTCGATAAAAAAATGTTTCAAGCATAATGACTTCTTGCACCAAGAACATCTTACTACAGCTATATTATTGCAACCTTCGATATTACATTTTGTTGAAGTCTCGTCAAAACTAAAGTGTACTGGATTTTCAAATTCGTATAACCACTTTTAAACCACGAATATTTAAATAAGTTTTGATATCGTGGGGATGACAATTGATTATGTATCAAAGATTGTAATTTTATTATATTATTTCGTTCATGTAAATTTATATTACTTTCCAACAGTAAAACTATATCTGAAAACCTTTTAGCAAAATTTTTCCAAATTCTGAATCCATAAACATCTAATAGTTGTATTTTCCTTGTAGTTCCTTTCATTATTATCATAGTAGTAATATATGTTCCTGGAGGTGTTAAATCCGAAATAGTATTGGGGCAATGTCCAGTCCATAAATCGATAAGAAGAACGCTATTAGGACCAATGTTTGCAAAATAAGCTTCTTCTAATCACATTCTAACGGTCTGTAAAAAATATAAATGTTAATTTAATAGTTAGTTTTTATGTCTCTTACTAAATTGTTAAATGAAATAAGTTTGTTAAAGAAAATAATTATAAAAGAGAAATACCTTATGTCATTTTATCAGATTTCGATGCTTTTACAATAACATTTTCTGGTTTAAACAAATTTTCTTCTACTCTTGGTCCAAATTTATCATTAGCTTCTTTTAATACAATAAATAAAGGTGACAACAAATTGCCATTACAGGATATTATTGGTTGTATCGTATATGAATGAGTTGTTGATGATATGGATTGCACGACATGTTCTATTTTCTTTTCTCCCTGGTTAGACAATGATCTTCCAGAATTTCCAATTGGAAACCACTTTGATCTGAATTGTAAATATTTTCAGAGAGATCCAAACTGTTCAATAAGAGATTTTACTCTTCCCAGAAAATCATTAGCTGATTGTTGCAAATCAGCAGAATCTTCTAATGTTCTTCTAATGACAAATTTCGTAACTTCTCTTGAAACAATTCGGTGAGACTTTTTGAATCTTGCTATCCAACTGTGAGATGTCTTAAATATAGGATTTAAATTTCCTATTTCTTCTTGAGTTTGTAAAGCCCATCTTTTTAGATCAATATCATGAACCATAAATCCTGATTCAACAGCTGCAGTAAATTTATCATGTGTAAATTTGGAGATGTAAGATAATATTTCTATACGACTTTCACCTGATTGTATTTGTTCTTCTCATCGCCTTAACTGACGTTCAGATGAAACTCTTCTAAATTTACTTTGTACTACTTTTAGAGGACGATTCCTTTTTTTGTCATCAGTTTTTATTGTTTTCATCAGTGTCCCAATGTCGCCAATACTCAATAGCTCGTTTTTTATAAGAACTATCAAAATCTGTATCATTATTTGAACAATGAGGATGAGAATTTAAATTATCTTCATACCATGCTTCTTCGTCATCTTCAATTATTTCAAAACTATGTAATTTATAAGGTTCTTCATAATCGAGATATATTTCTTCCGTTACTTCCAACCCATTATAATGAAAAACACTATCCAGCAATATTTTTTTATGTTTTCCTTTAATTCCACTTCTGCTTCAATTACTGGCGTTTCTGTTAGATATATTGAATTTATTGACACCAATAAAAGTCTAACAACGTTAAGCGGATTAATAATCATATTCAAAAATGTTAAATTTTGCTTTCTATTGCAATAGAAAAACAGTTTACACAGATATTATTACAACGAAAAGACTACATTGACTGTGAGAATTATGCTGCTACATGAACAATTTATATTAACTTATCAGAAACACTTACGTAATTACATAATCTTATCTCATCAATCATTTAACGTGAGATATAAAATTTGTTTATGTCAAATGTTGCGACATGTATTCGCAAGATTCAATTGTAAAATAGTTTTATTATAGATAGATAAAAATTTTTGGAAAAAGATTGTTTTTAATTTTTATAGAAGAAATTAAATATAAAGAAATAATAAGAGACCTGGGGGTATATTTAGAAAAATTCTTATTAATAATATTTAAAAATTTTTTTAAAAATTTAAATATACACAATACGTAGTTATAAATACATAAAAAATATAAATAAAAATTATACATAAACATTTTTTATATATCTTATTGTTCGACGGTAATTACTTACGCACATAGCACGGGAGCGTTTATAACTAATTTTCGAAAATGATATTTCGTAACATAATTTTATTACACATGTGAAGTGATTTCCTTATTTCTCACGATAGAATAGTTAACTAAATTATTGTATGTATATAACTTTTTGCTCATTTTTTATTTCAAAATCAATGTAATTTATTTTTTTGTGTAATATATGGAAATAATTTTTTGTAGTTCACTCGAAAAAGACCAAAACCTATGGTCGAAACGTCGTAATTCTTCACTTTAATAAAATTTGCCAGTGTGGTCGTTTTTAATTACGTCTTTTATTTATTACACATGGTTGAATTTGAAAAAAATAAGCTTTAAATTAGATAGAAAAATTTTAATTTTGAAAAAAGAATTAAATGGTCGTGGTTTCTAAGAAAAAAATAAAAATTAAAAAAATTTTGTTTATATAACTTTAAAGTACTCTTCAAACCATTAAAATTTGTTGCACGTTTTTTTTCTTTAACTCTTATAGTTTAGCAGATATTCAATTCTAAAGAAAAATACCGTTTTTCTTCAAAGGGATGTTTACCCCTTAAAACTCAAAATCCGCACATATAAGAAAATACGTGTCTTTTAGATTTGTGCATTTAACAACATATTTGAAGGAGGATCAAATCGGTTCCGGACAGTTGTGACATTTCCCTTGTTAGAAAGATCCGTAAGAGCTCGAATAGACATAGTCATAAAATCACAAGTTTCTTTGTATGTCGGATAAGCGCTTGATTTACTGCAGATTCCGCTCGAGTGCGTAGACTAAATTTTTAAGAGATAATATAAATCAGTAAATCATCCCATTTATCAATTGGTCTTTCAATATTACTTAACGCGGCTAATAACAACCGCATGCAGATTTTTTAACTCGACAGATTTGTCGAATACACACACACACACACACACGCACACATACACATATTACATAAGAATGTATATACATATCATGCAAAATAAATAATTTTGGGAATAGAATTAAATAGAAATTAGAGAAAAGAGATAAATAATTTTATAAAACAAAAACGTTAGAATAGTGTAGTAAGATATATATTTGATGTATCAGCTATGATAAGATATATAATATAATATGTATTGCATAAGTAAAAAAATATCAATTTACATTTTTTCTTACACTTAGCTTTCTTATATAATGCTTTTTTACATATAAAATATCATTTATTTTATTGTATATATATAAGGATATCAGAAATATCATACTATAAATTATCCATTTTTAAGGTTGATGTTACATTTATCGTATGACGAATTTTTCAAGTGTATTGATTGGCTATTGGACAAAAAATTACTAGAATCCATAGAAAGCAGCCAATTAATACGCTGAGAAAATATGTCGTATAACAAACGTAATACCGGAATAAAAGCATATAAGGGCTGCGGTCAAGAAGACGCTGAGAATGTTTCGAAGCGTTTTAATTGTTTAATACGCTACTCTACCGTTTTTTAACGTAACCTTACGAAAAGTTATGTTAGTTAAATCTAATGATAAATTTAGTAACATCGAGAAGAAAAAATATTGACATAACAATTAATCGAACATAAAAGCATTGGATAAATAATCGATTTTTTAATAAAAAAGAGCATCGATATTCAAATAATCAAGTGATTTTTGCCCTAGTAGACATCCTCAGCGGCATAGAACTCCTCCGTAGTGAAGTATTGGACATTATTCCTCCATTGTAGCCACCTGAAGAAGCCGGACGTGTAGCCGTTGGCAATTTTTTCCATAATGCATCTAAGTGATCCAATTGATTCTTCGCTTTGTATTGGATCATATTTGCCTTACCAATTTTTTTGAAATTGGCAAGCATTCGCTTCATCGAAATAATTATAGCTAATTGTTCGATAAGGAGATCTTGCAGATCATCAGCTGATCACAGAGGAGAGGACAATGCTTGTACCTTATTAATGCACGGATACTGAGCGTAATTAACGTGCGAAGATGCGCGGCGAGCTGTTGCAAGGATATGTTTGAGAAACACTGGAAAACTGCACTTAAGCTATGCGTAACACTTGAATGTACGTGCGTGCTGCGGATTACGCAGAGCGCACACAGCAGATATATGTGCTGAAAATCACAACGAATTTAAGACCGCACTAGGAGCGCAAGAAAAGTACCTAAAAGCGCGATCCTGTAGATTATGCAATAGGCGATATGCTAAGGAACACGGTGCCTTTAACAATACGCGAATTACGCGGACTGCACTGACATTACTCCACACCGGATCTTAATAATGCACTCACGATTTACTGTTCGAGAGTGAATCGATATTACTCAGCTGATGGTTCGAACAGCACTGCAAGGCATGAAATATTTTCGCAATAGTTAATATGTATCGATATAGTTACGAGAATGGGGTGATAAGTTTCTGGCCTGATGAAAAAAAACAGTTTTTTGGATTTTTTAAAATTTTATTTTTTAACATAATCTCCACAAAACTAATACATTTTTTTTTTCATAACGGTACTCTAATGCAGTGATACCAACTTTGTAGTGCGATTCGTCGAGTTCCTCAAAATACTCATTTACAGCGTTGACTTCTTCGTTGCTCTTAAATTTTTTTTCCACCGAGTCATGTTTTGAGATTAGAGAATAGATGATAGTCACTGAGTGCTAAATCTGGCGAATAAGACGGTTGGGAAAGCAATTCGAACTTTGATTCGTTGATTTTAGTCATCGCTATCTGTAAATGAGCATTTTGAGAAACTCGACGAATTGTAGTATGAAGTTGATATTACTGCATTAGAGCATCGTTATGAAAAAATGTATTAGTCTTTGTGGAAATTATGTTGAAAAATAAAATTTAAAAAATCCAAAAAACTTGTTTTCTTTATCGGACCGGAAACTTATCACCTCACCCTCGTATATCGCGAATCTCGATGCGACTCCAAAGCGATGCTGGTATTTCACTCAATGGATGTAATGCCGATTGCCATGGAGGATCCCTGAAAGGTTGCTCGCTGACCAAATAAGTGCCGATGGAGGTATTCGCGTGTATGCTGGCTTCCGACTGGCCTGTCGTATAAAAACGGCACCGACGAGCATAACGCCGTAGAGTGATCACATCCCCCAAGATCCCTCTAGTATATACTAAAATCCCCACTGTACCAAATAACAGTGGCGGATGGACTCTAATATAGGGCCAGGGCAAGCCTCCAGAGTTTGCTTATCCTCGTATTAATATTCTCACTCGCATTCTAGGCACTTCAATTAAACTGTTCGTCTCTCTCTCTCTCCCCCTCCCCCCTCCCACCCTTTCTCTCTCTGCCATTGAGAAGACGTGTCAAACATCGCTCCATAAAAGTTTTATTTATTAAGCGGTTAAATAGATAGGGAGAGTGATAAAAAGTTGTTCAAGTCTTAGCTGCATGGGCGGAGATTAACCATGAATGTTATCTAGCCGGGATATGCAGTTTGGTGAGCGTACGAAGTATTTTTTCTTCTCGGGACGGAACATTGAAGTCTCGACAGGTAGACATTAAAGGTGATAAAAGTGCTGACGTGTGGAAGGTGGGCACATAGGTAAATGATCGGCTACGCTGATATTAGCGATTTTGATCGGTATGGACGATGAATATGTTGAATATCGATGCTCCGCATGTAAGAAGGCAATAAAAAGTCAAGTAGTGTCGTGTAAAAAATGTGTTAAACTTTTTTACTATCCGAGATGTGTAAGTAAACATAAAATTTATGATAAAAACTATGAATCTGTGCCATGCCAAGGCCCGTTTGAGAAATTTATGATTGTTGAAAGTGATAAGGAAAGAGACATGAGGCAGACAACATCATCATCAGGAAACTTCAGAGGTAGACTGGATTCAACAGAATCTGCGGGATTGATTACAACACCAGGCGGAAGCAAAACAACAAGTATGAGTGGATCTTCGAATATTGAAGTAAAAATAGATTAGATTGTAAGAACAATGAAAGAAATGAAAGATGAAGTAACATGCAAGAAGGAAGTTAAGATGCTGATTAAAGAAGTGGTACAAGAAAAATTGTGAAATATTAAACAAGAGTGAATGGAAGATTTTAGAAGAATGATACAAGGAAGCACTAACGCGCCTCTTGAAAGAGCACAAAGAAGCTATAGTGAAGCAGTGAAAGAGCAGAAAAATGAAATTATTATAATTATTAAACCTAAGATGCAACAAGAAAGTGAAGCTACAAAAAAAATGATAAAAGAAAAAATAGATATCAAGAACATGGCTGTGGAAATAACAAAACTAAGCAAAGGAACAGTTATTCTGGGTTGTGAGACAAAAGAGGAAATGGAAAAATTAAAGACTACAGTACAAGCCAAGTGGATGAGAATTTCAAGGTTACGGAGTCACTGCAAATAAAACCGAAGTTAAAGATTATTAATATCAGTGAAGAGGAAATAAAATTGAATTATGATAATTTAATAGATACAATTAAAAAGCAAAATAACATGGCGGCAGATGAAGAAGTTCAAATGAGAATTGTGAAGAGAATAATTAAAAAGAAGAAAAATGATGATAGTAAATCCCGAAAAAGAGGAAAGGAAGAAGGTTTTGTAATAATTGAAACGGATAAAAAAACATATGAATTAATATTAAATAAAGGAAAACTAAGTGTAGGATAGAATAAATGCCCTGTGTTTAATCATGTTAGTGTTAAAAGATGTTTTAAATGCTGGGGTTATTTTCATATTGCGAAAAATTGTAATCGAGATGAAACATGCCACAAATGTGCCGGAAAACATAAATCAATTGAATGCAGGAAAACAGGGATGTAAGAGAGGATGCGTAAACTATTTAAAATTCAAGCATATAATTTGGAGATAAGTGATGAGCACGATGTGCTTGATCCGCATATCCAACATTCAGGAAACCGATACAGGAAGAGAAGAGGAGAGCCGACTGGGAGAATACGAAATAGCAATCACAGAAGAAAGAAGAATTAATATTATATACAAATGCGCAAAGTCTGTTAGCGCATAAGAGATGAGGTACAGTATCAGATTATGAAGATATTGATCCTGCAATTGTAGCATTATCTGAAACGAGATTGACTGCTGAAATTGAAGATAGTGAGGTGAATGTTCCAGATTATAGTATAGTATAATTAGATGGGATGCAGAAAATAAAAATACAGGTGGAGCAATTTTATATGTAAGATACGACATTAAGTATGAAATATTATTGACGAAAAAAATAATTTCGAATTGCTGGTGTATTGCAATAGAAATAAAAGAGAAAATGTATAAAGGTACGATAATGGTAGTGTATCATTCACCGAGTGCATCACACGCTGATTTTGTTAGATTTTTAGAGGATATAGTAGAGGAATTAACAATAAAGGGAGATTGTATGGTATTAGGAGATTTTAATATTTAGACTTTTTGTTAGACTCGTTCTATACAAAGAAATTGCAAAACATAATGTTGAGTCTAGATATGAAACAGTATGTTAATAAACCGACGAGAGTTAGAGAGGATAGTCAAACAATTATTTATCTTTTTGCTAATAATAAAATGCAATTACAGGTAACTATTGTATGAATTAACTCATGAACCTAAAATAACAGATCATACATGGCTAAAAATCATTTTATATTTAAATAAAATTAAAAGTAAGTATAGAGAATTTAATGTCAGAGACTATAGTAAATTTGGTATAGATGAATTTATTAGTCTAGTGAAAAATAGAATGAGGGAAGGTCAACATTTGAAAGTAAATAGGAGAGCGAAAAATTTGTTGATAGCATAGTAGAGGCACTGGACATTATAGCACCTAAGAAAAAGTTTAGAATTCCAAAAGTTTGAGAAGAGAAACAATGGTTTTCAGATAATATAAGAGAAGCAGCAAATGAAAGGGATGAAGCATATAATAAGGCAGTGTACAATATGGAACGGGACAATATGGAAGAATTGGTTGCAGTTTAAAGCTGAAAGAAATGCAATAGTTAAATTAATCAGGGAAATGAAGAAGGAATACTATGAAGATATGATAGATAGTAATAAAGAAAACCCTACGAAAATGTGGAAAATTTTAAAAGAATTAATTAGAGGTAAATCAAGGGGTACAAAAGATATAGATAATATAGATTTTGAGATAGTAGACGACATTAACGAATGTAACATAGCTGATAAATTCAACATATATTACGTATAAAGTATTAGTAATATAATGAAATCTATAAATATTGATAAATCTACGGGTAGAAGAATTATTTATGTTATTGAAAATACAGGAATTATAGAAAACTTTGAGATGATTAATGTAGAGGATTTAGAGGAAATTGTTATGAGATTACCAAAAAAGAAAGGGATTGAAGAAAGAATATCTAGCGATGTATTAAAGTCAACGTTTAATGTAATAAAAGAAGAAGTAATAAATAATTCTTTGAGGGAAGGTTGCTGTCCAGAGAGTTGGAAAATATCAACGATAATACCGATTCCAAAAATAGAAAAAGCTAAAAAAGCAAGTGAATGTAGACCTATTATTAGGTATGTAAATTAATTCGGTCCGTTTTTTTCTTCCAAAAAAAGACTTTAGTGTGAAAAAATATGAAAAAGTACACTAATCAAAGTATTTGCCATCGTTTGCTATTATTTTATCCCATCTGTATGGCAGTTGTTGTCCACGATGGAAAAACGACTCGTCCTTCGAATCCATTTAGACATCGAATCCATTGAGACATTTCTCCATTTCTTCATAATTGTTGAAGTGCTGATCCGAAAGCCCATGTGCCATCGATCTGAACAAGTGATAATTGGATGGAGCAATGTCTGGTGAATACGGCGGGTGAGGTAAAACGTCCCAGCCAAGTGCTTCCAAGGTGGCTTTCACAATCTTTCCAACATGTGGCCGAGCGTTATCGTGCTGGCAGATCACTTTGTCGTGTCTCTTTGCATATTCCGGCCGCTTATTTTTCAATGCATTGTTTAAACGGATCAATTGTTGTTGGTAAAGTTCGGCAGTGATGGTTTGATTCTGTTTTAATAGCTCATGATGCACTACACCCTTCTGGTCCCACCATATACAGAGATTACTTTTTTGCCGTGAATATTCCGCTTTGGTGTCGATGGTTTTCCTGCGTCGCAAATAAATTTCTTTCGTTTGGAATTATCGAAATATATCGACTTTTCGTCTCCAGTCACAATACGATGCAAAAAACCTTTTCTTTTTTGTCTGGCAAGCAAGATTTCAGACATGGCTTTTCGCCTCTCGATGTCTCTTTCTTTCAGTTCGTATGACATCCATCTTCCTTCTTTGTAAATTTTTCCCATGGCTGCCAAACGCACAAAAATTGTTGATCGAGCAACATTCAACAATTGTGCGAGCTCATGTTGCGATTGACATGAATCTTCATCGATTAGCGCCTGCAATTCCTCATCCTCGAACTTCTTCGGCTGACCTGGACGAGGTTTGTCATCGACACTGAAATCATCACTTTTGAAACGTTGAAACCATTCTCTGCATGATTTATCGGTGGGAGCACTTTCACCATAAGCTTCTACGAGCGTTCGGTGAGCTTCAGCGGCTGATTTCTTCAAATGAAAACAGAAAATGAGAACTTCCTGGAAATGATGCTTTTTGGGCTCGAATTTCGACATTTTCGAATCAGATAAATACGATGTAATTGTTACAAACTCAAACGTTTATCAACTGAATATTATTGCCAGATGTCAATACTAAACCATAAAGTCTTTTACAGACATTAGAGGTTAGAAAATTACATAGTACATAGTACAGCAATTGACCGCCAGATGGACCGAATTAATTCACACACCTAATAATATGCTATCAATGTATAGGAGTGTTAGAATTAGTGGTAAAGGAGCAAATTGAAATGTATCTGAAAACTAATAGTATTATAACAGAACATCAATCAGGTTTTAGAAAAAAGTATTCGTGTAAAACGGCAATTCAAACTGTTGTTGATGAATGGAAATTAATAATTAGCGAAGGAAAAATGGTTGGAGTAGTATTTATGGATCTTAAGCGAGCTTTCGAAATAATAGATAGAGAAAGATTAATAGAAAAATTATATCAATATGGAATTAAAAGGATCGTTTTAGAATGGTTAAAATCACACTTTAATAATAGAACGCTACAGGCTTGTTTTAACGATAAATGGTCTAAATTAATTGCCACTGAATATGGAGTACCGCAAGGATCTGTACTAGGACCCTTGTTATTTATTGTATATATGATGTATTAATGATATAATTAAAATTTGTTCTGAAGGATGTAGTATAAAAATGTTTGCGGATGATACATTAATATATGTAGCTGGTGAAAGTAGTGCAGTTAGAGTCAGAAATGAATATTGTATTTAATATGGTAGAAAAATGGATGAATATAAATAAATTGAAAATGAATGTTGAATTGAAAAACGAAATATATGATAGTTAGAAGTGTAAGAAAGTAACTGAAAGGAAATATTGTATTGAAATGCTTAGATGGAATTGAGATAGAACGAGTAGAGATAATGAAATACCTGGGAATAATTATTGATGATAAACTTCGATTTAAAGATCATTGTGATTGTATGTTAAAAAAGATAGAAAAAAGACGAGTTTTTAAAATAGAATAGGAAATTGTATATCGGCATTAAATGTACTGTATATAAGGCAACCATAGTTCACTTTGAATATTGTGCAACGTTGTTAATGAGAGGATATGAAAGAAACACAGCTGGATAAATTGTAAGTAGCGCAAAATCGGGCAATGAGGGTTATATTACAGTGTGATAGGTATACCAAAGTGGAACATATGCTGCAAGCGTTGCAGTTCATGTCCATAAGACAGAGGCTATATTATAATGTATGTTTATTTATTTTTAAGATTGTGAGGAATTTGCTGACAGAGCAGCTACGAAATAGACTAGAAATAGTAAGAAATGTAAGTGAAAGACAAACGCGACAGGCCAGAGATATTGCAATACAATTTTGCAGAACAAGAAGTACTCAAAAGAGTATGTTTTCTGAAGGAGTTTATATAATGGTGGAATGAGGAAATTATATAATGATTTATTAGCCGAGATGAAACATTGTGATAAGATCAAATCATTTAAGCGAATGTTAAAGGAATATATATTATTTAATGTAATTTAAAATTGTATACTACAAATAGCTGAGAAAGCTAATAAAGGTCAATCAATCAATCAATCAATCTCTCTCGCTCGCTTCGATTTTCACGAATGCATGGCTACATTAAATTCCTTACTCATTAAAGATATTTATTTTTTTTGCCGCGAAAAAAGTCCGTACAGAGAATTGAAATATTTTATTAAAGAAAACATACTTGACTATTACGGACCGCCCGAACGCGTTTAGAACTTCTTCTCATGAAACAATTAATATTTTACGGACCAAGGTGAACGCGTGTATTCCGTGTGACTTCTGGTCGTACAGTGAATCTTTTTGAGAACAAGAAAGAAGGTTACCGGTAGCGAATTATCCAAATAAGGAATTATCCAATAATCTAGATCGTTCAATTATTTCGACCAATCGTTGATCGATATCCTGTTTGTCTTGATTTCGATACTGACTTTTTGACGTAGAACCCGAGAAAACCAAAATATCGTCCTTTGTCCGCAAAAGTAACGTTCCGTTCGAAAATATTCGAGAAAACTCTGAAATATAACGGTTTCATAATATGATACAAACTTTCTTGAACATTTCCCATTTGTCTCGTATACTGGCAGGTTACGAAACAAATATGTTAAACAGTTTTACAAAACGCACGTTTGTTTAATATTACGATTTAAGGCCAACGACCATTCTTTCTGGGCATCTAATATTGAAATTTGATAATTATGCACAAAAAGGGCTCACCTTCGCACAAATGTGTCATTGACATATGTTGTCAAGGTCATATATCTAATTAATATGAAGATTTTAGCCGTCGTTGTTTATTAAAAAGTTACTAACAAAAGAATTTCACAATTTTAATGCTTTTTATCTCCGACAATGATGATTGATTTGAGAAAAAAAATTTTAAGCAAAAAATAAAGTCGTACTATTTTAGCTGTTATATGAAAAAATAATAATTTTAAATACATTTAATACAATTTAAATTTATATAGAATTTAATACAATTTAATACAATTAAAAAATATCATAAATGTATGTGTAAACACACACGCGCGCGCGCGCGGAAGGTGCAAGGGAGGCCTTCGGCCCCACCCTGCCGATAGGCAAGATGGACCTCACTATACAATTTACAGCATATATTCATTGTGATTGAATCCTTCGCAATGCATCCCCTACCGACGGAGCGGCTGCGGGAGAGGGGCCGAAGGCCTCCATCTCCAAGCTGGCATCCCCTCCGCGCGCGCGCGCGCGCGTGTGTGTGTTTACACATACATTTGTGATATTTTTTAATTGTATCAAATTGTATTAAATTCTATATAAATTTAAATTGTTTACCTTTTTTTATTTACCTTTAATTTACCTTTTGTTGCGTTTTTCTTCGACTTGCAAATTTGACCGCTATTTTTAAATTTCATATTCGTGTTCAGAAGTGTTAAAAATACGTAGAAATTGGATATTCTTACCCATTATAGGTAGATTTTCCGAAGGTTTACCTTATTTTTGTATTTATTATTTTTATTCTTTTTCAGCCTATATCTCCAAAACTATTTGAGTCCCTTATACATATATATGAAATTACTCAGGAAAATCTCCCCTATAACATATTTAAAAATCGGTGAACAAATAAAGTAGAATCTTTGTCAATATTTCTCACATTTATTTGTTAATTTTTTTTTATAATAACTTTGAATAAAGAACGACCGCCGGCTAAAACCTTCAGAATGTTAATCAGGGATAACATCTTCACAACATATGTCAATAACACATTTGTGTGAAGGTGGGCCCTTTTTATGCATAATTACCCGAAATTTTATTAATGATTTAAAATTTGACTATTTAACTGTTGTCACTCTCTTTGGCAGCGACAACTAGTCAGATTTTAAACTTGATTAGACTTCCGAAAATAATTAAAAAGATTAATCTCAAACTAAAAAGGATTAATTTCAAACTATTTATTAATTTCCAATTATTTATTGTATATCTTTAATGATTTCCGAAATTAATAATTTTACAAATTGCGAAAGATTTAGTTATAATCACGACTACTACTTCTTCTTCCGAGCTGTCTGATTTCTTTCTTATTTATACCAAGTGGCAAAAATCTCCGCGCTGGGTTCTTACCCTTGTTTCTTAGGAATTTTTAAGTGGGAGGTGATTCTTGTTCACGCTGAAATTTAATAATTAATCAATAATGCTCACGATATCTATTAATCAATAACTCCACACGATGATACTATACTTGCCGGCTAGTAATCAATATATTGATTACGTTTGATATTTCCTTAAAAAACTAATTTTGAAAAAAGATTTATTGTAAAAAAGTATGACATTACACCTTCCCCCTTAAGTCATACAAGGTGATATTTTATTTCATCATGTATGAGCTTTTATTTCTAAGTTTTTTAAATATAAATTATTTCTAAATCCTTATATATGAGTTCTTGAGTTTGATTTCTAAGTACTAGTATATATAAATTAAATTAATTTCTATATAAAACATTTTATATAATATTGTATTAATAAATATGTATATATAGGGTGTATCTGAAATAATGCACTAAACCTTAGGAGCGTATTCTATAGTTCAAAATAAGACTTTTTTTCCTATGAACATGGATCCATAAATGAACTTCCCTCCGAGCTAGAGGCCCCTAAGTTTGACCAAAAAAATTAAAATTGGTTGTATTTAAGAAACAAATTATTTGACCTTGGTTTTGACGTTACCTTAGTTACCTATCACCCTCTCGAGAGAGATAAATAAATTTGCATTGCGGATGTTTGGTTAATTTCACACATTTTCGAATCTTAGCTCGGAGGGGAGTTCATTTGCGGATGTTCATAAGAAAAAAGTCTTATTTTGACATCTAGAATAAAGTCTCTTAAAGTTTAGTGCATTATTTCAGATACACCCTGTATATATATATATATATATATATATATATGTATATATATATAGAAGATCCCTCCATCAGATCAATAATCCGACCAGGAAAAGGAATCAGAGTGCACTCTGATTCTGTCGAGAGTTCTCGACCACCGGTCTATAATCCGATCACCAGACGCTAGTGCATTTTTCACGAGGCAGAGAGGAGAGCTACCTCGGACAAGTTGTTCTCGTCGGCACTGCGTTCCCGGAAAACTCTCCTTATCTTACCGAGAATTACAATTCTTCGCAAACGCATACGAATAATTTCACGGGAATACAGCGCGCATTTCTCGTAAACGCATACGAACCATTTCGCGGAAATATAGCGCGCATTCCTCGTAAACCAGCGCAAAAAGCCGACTAGACCGATCCTTCAAACACGCATACATAAAAACCATACGCGCGACGTCAAACGGTCACTGACCGCGCCGTAATCAAAACACGCGCTGTAAATAGCATTTAAAGGTATCAATACGATCCGAAACCGCATTATATTCAAAATATACACGACTAAACTATTGTACGCGCGCGCGATTCTTATTGCATACAATATCGTTATACCACACGCGCACGACGTGCATTAATCTGCATATTGCGTTGAACATCTTGCGTCTCGCGCCGAACATCGCGATCAAACACATTCACAACATGATCATACACGCGTACACACGCACACTGTATTACATACAATCAATAAACACATTTCTTTTGGTAGCCTACACACGCTCTGGCTCTTTTGAAAACCTACCGAACCTGGATTTCCGATTCCCGCTATCCGACGACAAATCTCGCGGAAATCACTCGTGACAAGTAAAAAAAGTAACTTGTTACCGTTATTAGTTACTTATTTTGAAAAGTAACTAGTTACCGTTACCGTTACTTCAAAAATAACGATTCGTTTCTTTCCTTGTTACTTTTAATGCTAAAACCAGATAAAACTAAATAAAAAATTTACTTTGATAATATTTTTTATTAAAATATTAATAAAAGCAATACATTTTTTTATTTTAAATTTACAAAACCGTAAAAAATTTAAAGAGATCTAGATTTTAAAGTGCTTAATATATAACTTCATATGTAAATAAAAAGATTATAATTTCCATTAAATTTATAAATACAACTAAATTTACATTCTTTTTGTGTTCTCGCACAATATTACGTGAAACCTAAAAGCTGAAAAATCACATTTATTCCAGAAGTATGGAATAACTGTGATTGACCAATGATGTCATTAATCGCTCTCACAGAGTAATAAATTTCATCCAAAGTATTATCCGAATTCATTATGTATATGAATGTCGGTTGATGACTAGATTGAACGGAAATACGATGTTTTAAGGGAATCCCTCATTGAACGGCGAACTCTTACACGATTACGACCTCATCTAATTCTCATCTAATCCTCATCTCGTATTTCTCTCTATCACTTATTTATAAAGAAGATGCACTGCTTTTTCTATTCTACTTTACCAACATTTCAGGTACATATGGACCAAAATTTTTGGACATATGCCATTTATTAATTAGACTACTAAATTCTAACTCAATTTTACAGTTCCTCAAGTTTTTATTGTGCAGTCCGCTATTGGATATGCTATTGTTTTATGCATAAAAGCTACAAAACATTTATACAAGGTAATGTCATTATGATAGCTTTAGATGCCATGTTGATCTAAGAAGTCAATAAATAAATATATAATTTTATACTTTTTTCTCTTTCTCAGTATATAATTGGCTTCCCCGTGTCCGTTTGCATCTATACTTTAACCATAGAGAAGTATTTTTAATTCTATGTAGACAATAAAAAATGACACATGCCTAAAAATTACAATGTTTTGTCAATAAAATAGATAGATTGAGGGATCGCCTTAAGTATTTTCAAAATATAAAGAGTAACGATAAAAGTAACTGTTAAATTCGTTATAAAATGTAACTACGTTATCGTTATAGTTACAGAAAAAAATGTAACGCCGTTACCAGTCCATTATAAAAAAAGTAACTATAATGATAATGGCGTTACTTTCCAATCCTGGTATTAAGGTTAGATGTTCCACAATCAAAACCGATGATTCCATTTGTTCTTTGTCTTAGAAGACTTCAGTTTAATATGAAGTAGACTACAGTTTTCATCTTCATGATTAAATATAAATCATAATTAATTTTCTCATTATATAATTCTTATTATATACTTCTTATTATTTTAATTATAATATTTCATAAAAAATTAAATATGTTGCACGAAGCCAATTTTTTTTATTTCTTCATTTTCTTAATTTTTCGTACTTTATTTGGATATACAGGAATCTTATGTGATTTTCCTTTATAACAATTTTGATATTTCCATTAGGCAAAATATCTGTTATGTGTTTGATATGTGTTTGTGATATGTGTTTCAGAATATTGATCTCCTAATTTTTTAGGTTTACACAAAAGGAAAATTTGATCATTTATTTGAAATTCTTGGGAATTAATTTTTTGAATTTTTTAATAATATTTCGATTTAATTTTTGATGCAATTAAGCATTCTCGTACCAATTCTTGCAATGTGAGAATATTTGTCATGAGTTGATATAAATAATCATCATATGTTCTTTCTTTCTCAAATTTATTATTTAATTCACTAGATGGTTGTCCAGCAATTTTTCCGAATATCAATTCGTATGGGGTATATCCGGTTGATTCATGAGTACTTGTATTATATGAAAAAGTTGCATATTCTAAAAATTCATCCCATTTTGTAAATTTATTAATATATTGTTTCAAATATTCAATTAATATTAAATGTGATCGTTTTAAAGCTCCATTTGCTTGTGGATAAAAAGCTGTGATTCTATATTGTTTGATTCTAAATGTTTTGCAAATCTTTTTATTAAGTTGCTCATAAAATTAATACCTGGATCAGTTAATATTGTTTTAGGTGCTCCAAATATACAAATAAAATATTTTAATAATGCATCAGCTACATTTATAGTAGTGGTGGACTTTAAAGGTATAGCTAATGAAAATTTTGTAAGATGATTTTGGATTGTTAATATATAGGAATGTCCTTTAGAGGTTTCAGGTAATGGTCCAACTACATCTATGGACTTTTTCAAATGCAAAATATGGTACATCTGTTATTAATATTGGTTGTTTGGTTTTTATTCTAATTTTTTAATTTGACATTGCAAACATTGCCTTATAATATTTTTTCTTTTTTCCATTTCTGGAATTGAAACTAATCCATGATAAATAATTATTTTAATCGAAAGTCTAATTATTGACTCCCAAATTTGGTTAAAAATTTCTTCCTGTTTATGATCATCTATTTCTAAAGTTTTTGATACATTTAGTATTTTTATTGGATTTTGTGTAATTGCTTCTCGCAATTTTATTGAAAGACTTTGTAAAGTTTCTTTTGTAAATTTGTCATTAATATTATTTTATACATATATAAATAAAACGAAATTTATTTCTTCTTTTAACTATCCCAATGTTTCCTATTTTAATATTTTTAATTTGTGGTATTAAATTCCTATTTTTAAGTTCTTTTGCTCCATTATCACAAAGTTTACCATCTTCCGTTAGAAAATATAAATAATTATCAAATTAATAAATAGATAAAGAAATTAGGCTCTGTAATGTATTAAACAACAATTCGAGAAAAGAGCGATTAAGAGCCACCGCAGATGGTAGTGCGTAAAATTTTTAAAGATTAGTAATTCGCGAAAATTAAAACGCGTGAAAGACACATGTATATATTTTACATGATGCAACCAAGATATAGATTCTCAATTCGAGAATACTATAAAACCTCTCTTTACCTCCCTGAAGAGACGTAGGCTTATTTCAACAATTAGGCGAGAGAAGTATCGGTGTGGGGCTGAATAGCTCAGTGATAAGAGCAGTCGCCCGGCAAGCGAAAGACTCGGGTTCGATTCCCGATTCAGCGACTTCGCCCCGATATTTTTCTCACCTACGTCTCTTCAGGGGGGAAAAAGGGGTCTTATAGTATTCTCGAATTGAGAATCTATATCCTGGTTAATGCACCGAGTAAAATATATGCATATGTCTTTCACGCGTTTTAATTTTCGCGAATTACTAATCTTTAAAAATTTTACGCACTACCATTCGCGGTGGCTCTTAATCGCTCTTTTCTCGAATTGTTGTTTAATATATTACAGAGCCTAATTTCTTTATCTATTTATTAATTGCCATCCAGACATAAATTTTCGCGCACAACCAATCGCAATTCGGTGGAATTTATCGTTTTACATTAACGGCGGTGAGTCCCGTGAGCGAGACAAGGACAGCGCGCTATCGATGCGCACGGCCGCGATCAAGAACGAGCGAGACAGAGCATGGATCACGCGATCGATGCGTGTCTATCATGAGAAAGCTGAAAAGGGCGAGTAAATCATTAGCCGGCGGATTAATGAGGGTGCGGCAATTAATCGCACCCGCGATACTGTTCTCGCTCACCCGAGATCTACACGACAGCAATCGATATTTCGCAAGCCCCGCGCGATGGAATGCGGCAGGGCGTACGGCGCAATACAACGATGTCACGTTAATACGACGATTTTCGGTTGAAACATAAAGATTTTCTGACAAATTACGACTGTAACGCACAGATTATGCAAATAACGAAATAATCTCACAACGACGATAAATCTCACGAAAACGCGGACAGTTTACAAAATACGACAGTGCGAAATATGACACGGTGACTGGCGACAGCGTTTCCCAGGGAAGCAGCAGTCCTGCAACAAAAGCTCGGACGAATCGCTCGACCCCTCTATTATTCGAGTATTTCTCGAAATCGCGGAAGAACGGAAACGTTAATGGGGTATGAGCCACGTGCGATAAACGCGAATAATCGATATCACCCGATACGTAAAATCGAGAGCCCGACACAATCCACCCGAGCGGTAGCGAAATTGTTGGCCTTACAGAAAAGATCGTTCGTCTCACCAGAATTGTCCTCCAAGATCGTCAACGAAAAAGGCTCTTATGGTTCTCCTCGGGATCTACGTCCTTACACGTTGCTCGTCTGCCGAACAGTGAGGAGCGTGAGGTCCGCGGGAGACACGTCGGCGATCGTTTCCCCCGATTTCCTCGCCGAATCTGATTGGCGCAGGGCCGTGTCGCACCCTTCGCGGGCCGATCCTTATCACGACCGTAATTCCGCCATATGGGCCCCGGAAATTCTCGGCCGCAAAGAGAAATAATCTTGGCAACAAGCGCCCCTTGCCCCGCCTGACTTCCTCGAGGCTCGGGAAATCCTCCGGTGATCTCCACAGGGTAGCTCCCATTATACTCCCGGCCCCGGTCCGGTTCCGGTCGGGGTCCTCGCGACGCCGCTCCATATTGAGGTCTCCCACGGGGATGTCGTGTTGAGTGCGCATCCTCTCTAACTCTCTTCAAGCCTCCTCTTCCGGGCTGATAAAAAAAAAACAATAAATCGGGGGGGCCAGCATGTGTTCGCGGCAGCGAACAAATTTGAATTAAAATGGATTAACAAAATTGATTCACCTGACGTGCTCCATTCCAGTCGGCGGAACCCCGCTCCCACTGTACTTCCTCACATCCTGTCTGCCATCCTCCTCCTGACGACCGATTGAGACGAAACGATACCGAATCCTGAAAAGGCCAACGCGAAACGCAAACGCAAAACGGCGCGTACATAAAAAGAAAACGCAAGAGAGAGAAATTGCACAAGAGCTCCTCCGTCCTAGCGGAAGGACGCAGGTCCTGAAAATGATCTCTTGGTCGGGCACTTTGCCCCTGTGACGGACAACGCACGGGCGTCATGTCACAGCATATGTACACGCACGCATTCACGCAAGATTTAAATCCAACCATATGGAGCATCTTAAGTTACACTTTATTATTAATTTCTTTTAAAAAGTTTTTCTCGGTAATTTATTATTGAATTGCAAATTTTACAAGAAAAGGCCATTTTGCAACATTTTCTTTACAATGATATAACTTTATTAAAAAAGGTCATAGAAAATTGTTCAAAACATGGATTTATTAGGAAATAAATGAGCTTTAAAACTTATACATTTGTGTATTAGCGTATAGATTCTCCTGAGCAACGCAACAGTTTAAAAAAAATTTTGTTTTTCATTTTTCAAAGGCTATCTTCGTCCGCCATTTGATAAAACATTTGTTGTAATTTAAATTTGGTTTTCTTGACTTTTAAGAGAAATATTCGAGCTTTAATTTGAGCTTTGTTTCATCTCGATATGATGATTTTTTGCTGATTTATCACTATTTGAAAATGTGAAAAAATTGTGTTAAAATTTAGTGGCCCGTTCTTTTGCGGGTGAATGTACTATGTTTTTGTGTTCGGGTAATTATTTGTACTTTATTTGAATCATTTATTTTATTATTGTTAATTTCATTAAATGTTTCATCAATATTTTTTTCACAATCATATTCACTACCATCTTCATCTTCTGAATCTTCATAATCTTCTTTTTCATTATTAAAATTGTTGTTATCAATAGTATTATTGTTCTCTTCATCATCTGTTTTATTATCTTCTTGGGTAATTTCGACTATTTTACATTTCTCAGTTCCTATATTTTTTTCTAAGTCTGATGTTAAATTTTCGAGAACCTGTAAAAGACTATGTGGTATAGATATTGATGAATGTAATGAAAGTACATTATTATCTTTTCTATATATTGATCATTATTTATTTTTTCTATATATTGAGTAGATAAGGATTATATTTCATTTTCATCTATTAATGGATTATTATATATTTCTTATGTATTTATGTATTTCTACCTCAACTATATAGGGTGATTCAGAACAAGCGTGCGTCTTTAAAATATCAAATTCTTAAATGAATTCTAAGACGATTTTCCCTTCACCAAAATTTTCTACGAGGCTTAGTTTTTAAATTATTAAAAGAAATAGTTTTCGAATTACAGAACGAATAGTAGACAGGGACAGCGCAACTTATTGTCGGATACAGACGATCATGTGGGGCGCTCGACGCGATCAGCTAATTGCTGCATCCGATGAGTGTAACAATCAGTTTGTGTGTGTGTATGTGTGTGTGTAGGCGTGCGTGCGTGTGTATGGTGTATTTATGTATGCGTATCCACACATGCACCGTTCTCTCTCTCTTTCTCTTTCTGTCTCCCTCTTTCTCTCTCAAGCAGGTCAGGTTAGTACTAGCGCCTCTAGCGCTGCCAAACATAAACGTGTAGCATTACACGCGAGACGCTACCGTGTGTCTTATAATCAGTTGCAGCTTCCGCATTGTGAATGCGGTAGTTTGGAAAATCCAAAATCTGTAGTATTATATATAGTTTGTATAAATAATTTATTAATATTTATTTTGTTTTATCTCTTTTTGCAAGCGAAATATGCCATGTAAAAATATGTAAGCTGATTATAAGACACACAGTAGCATCTCGCGTCTCGCGTGTAACGCTACACGTTTATGTCGCGTCGCGCGCTTTGCATTGAGTATCGCGTGCTGTTAACGCGTTTCTTTAATCGAGTGTGTAATTAATAACTAAAGGTGTTAACCGTTTATTAAATTCGTACCGTAACTGTTGATAAATTCTTCCTTTTATCAATCGCGAGTGATTAAGTGCGCGAGTAAATTTGTAAAAGTGTCGATAAAAAAAAAATTCATTTATTTGACGATGTGTCAGACTGCGTGTTGAAGAAACGACGTCTCGTCGATGACGATTATTATCGTGTAACACACTGGGCACTGCTATTTATCAGCAGTATGGAGAATCTCAAGTATTAAGGTAAGAATATGTGAGTGAGTGAGAGAGTGAGAGTGAGAGAGAAAGATGGAGAAAGAGAGAAAGAAAGAGAGAGAGAGAGAACGGTGCATGTGTAAATACGTGTGCATAAATACACCACACACGCACGCATGCACGCGCACACACACACACACACACACACACACACACACACACACACACAAACTGATTGTTACACTCATCGTGTGCAGCAATCAGCTGATCGCGTCAAGCACCCCACATGATCGCCTGTATCGGACGGTGAGTTGCGCCGTCCCTGTCTATCTACGTATTGTACTCATTCCGTAATTCAAAAACTATTTTTTTTTAATAATTTAAAAACTAAGCCTCGTAGAAAATTTTGGTAAAGGAAAAATCGTCTTAGAATTCATTCAAGAATTTGATATTTTAAAGACGCATGCTTGTTCTGAATCACCCTATAAGTTCAATAAATAAAGGTTTTTTTAATTCTTTTCTGGAATACTCACCTCTTCCGATTTATTTGTACTTCGTGTCCGAGTTCCTAAAAATTCTGATTCTAATTCTTTCCTCATCATTCCTTTCCTTGATGATGATGTTAAA
The DNA here is from genome assembly GCF_003227725.1 of Camponotus floridanus. Classification (NCBI taxonomy): domain Eukaryota; kingdom Metazoa; phylum Arthropoda; class Insecta; order Hymenoptera; family Formicidae; genus Camponotus; species Camponotus floridanus. The sequence goes on from NW_020229865.1 coordinate 536,005, forward strand.
AAATTAGCATTCCTTTGTCTTGCTTCTTTATCTTTTGGATATTCTTACATTTCATTGATATTTTAAAGACGCATGCTTGTTCTGAATCACCCTATAAGTTCAATAAATAAAGGTTTTTGTAATTCTTTTCTAGAATACTCACCTCTTCCGATTTATTTGTACTTCGTGTCCGAGTTCCTAAAAATTCTGATTCTAATTCTTTCCTCATCATTCCTTTCCTTGATGATGATGTTAAAAAATTAGCATTCCTTTGTCTTGCTTCTTTATCTTTTGGATATTCTTACATTTCATCATATTGAAAATGTATTGAGTATATATTTGTTGAAGGATTTCTAGATAAATTATCAGCATTGGCATTTATTTTTCCAGGTTTATAAACTATTGCGTAATCATACTCTGCTAGTTTAATTCTTCACCTTGCTAACCGTGATGTAAGATATTTTAATTTATGAAGCCAAGTTAATGGTTTATGATCTGTTATTAAAATAATTTCTCTCCGTAAAGATAGTCGAAAGTGTTGTACAGCAGAAACTATTGATAATAATTCTTTTTTAATTGTTGAATAATTTTTCTCAGTATCATTTAATAATTGTGAAGCGTAACTTATTGGATGATCTTTCCCAATTTCTCTTTGGCTTAAAATAGCACCAATTGCTGTTTTTGAAGCATCTGTTGTTGAAAGAAAAGATTTTTGTAAAATCAGAATATTATAATATTGGTTCTTGACAAAGTGCATTTTTTAATGTATTAAACGCATCTCGTTCCTTATCTCCCCACTTAAATTCACTTTCCTTTTTTAATAAATTAGTTAATGGATTCACTATTGAAAACCCGTTAAGAAACGACGATAATATTCTGCTAATCCAAGGAATTGTTTTATATTTTTTTGATTTTTATGAATAGGACAATTTTCTACTGCGTCAATCTTTTTAGGATCTGGTCGAACTGCGTCTTCCCCTATTATATATCCTAAATATTTAACTTCCTTCCTTAAAAACTTACACTTAGCCGATTGTAGTTTTAAATTTGCTTTCCGTAATCGCGTAATTAACTTTTTAAATTTGATTTCATGTTCCGTAAGAGAACTAGCGTATAGTATAATATCATCTAAATATACGAAAATTTCGCTCTCTTGCATTCCGCTAAAAGAACTAAATCTATTAACCTTGGAAATGTTGCATTTTTAAGGTTAAGAAATTCGATCAAATTCAGTGTCCATGTGGTGTTGAGAAAGCTGTTTTATGCCTTCCGGATGCATTTTTGTTTGAAACCTGAAACAAGGTCGAACATTGAGAAATATTTTGCACCGTCTAACTGATCAAGTATTTCTGTTATGTTTGGAAATGGATACGCGTCACTTATTGTCTTATCATTTAGGTCCGGTTTCTTCGGAACAATCTATACGGGTGTATTATAAGGAGATTTTGATGGTTTAATAATATTCTGATCTATATTAATTCATTTATTTGTTTATTTATCTCTTCTTTATTTATAACTGGAAATTGATATTGACGTGTATGTACAGAAGTTTCATCCGTTGTAATTATTCGATGTTGTGTTACGTGATCTATTTGTGTGATCTAGTCTTTTTCCGGCCAAATGAAAACAATCACTGCTTTTCTCTATTAATTTTTTATCATAAACTTTTTCTTTTTTATTTAAATGTTCTAATCTTAATGCATTAATTATTTTATTATTTCGATCAACTTGATTATTTACATTTAAGTCTGAGTTTGTTAGTTTTATTTCTGAAATTTCTCTTGTTTTGATAGTAAAAATTGAATTCTCCTTTTTTAGAGAATTAATGGATTTTGGTTTTAAATTTGAATTTACATTTGTATTAGAGTTTTGATTTAGTTCAAAGTTTCAAAGTTTGTTAGTTGAATTTCTATTTGAGTTTTTATTTGAAATGGCATTGTGATTTGGATTCGAATTTGATTTTGTGTTTGTATAGAAATTTGAATTTTTATTGGAATTTGTATTGAGATCTTCATTGGAACTTAGATTTGAATTGTAATTAATGCTTATATTTGAGTTTGGACTTGAGTTTGGATTTGCCGAAAGACTGGCCGAAAGCACAGAGCGTCGAGTTCGGTTCAGCAGTCGAGTTCGGCACAGCAAGCCCTAGACTCCTAGTGCGATTCTCCTTTTTTTGGCATAGAGCCTCAGCGCTCATCATACCGAGGCAACAGTCTCGAATTCCACGGCCTATATTAACGCCCCGATCACCCGGGCCTAATATTCAGCTGTGTACAGAGGAGGCGTCAATACGTAAGCGAGTGAGTTAGGTTCCAACTGCTCCAGTGGAGGATAGTGCCAATCTCGCTGGAGGAACCTAGGCTGACTAAACCATCACGCTACCTGCTCGAGACGTGGAACATCAGAATTCGTCGCTATAAATCGCCTACCGGTCCTTGGAATCTGCCCAGGCTTTTGTCTCCACTTCCATCATTGCCTAAGACAAGAGCCAATAAGGAAACACAGACAACAGCACGGGTCCACAGGAGTGTTCAGGCGAACAGGAGACGCAGTCAGACAGCGACTGGGAAACTCCTACGCAGACCAAGGGGACGCAAACAGAGGCGCCAGTGGACGGGAATAACAACTCTCTCGGGCCACTTCATTATACGAAGATATATCCGCGAATCTCATATAGAAGAAGATTCGCTAATTAGGCTGTACGGTCCTTTTCAGGGCCATATTATACATATTGTAAATAATAAAATAGAATAAAACTCTGTACACAGTCTGCATAAGAATGATTACTTCAACGTCGTTCTTGTCTCCTGAGAATATCAGCGAACAATAAGAGCAATTATATAACACGCGACCCACAGTATAATATTTCTCAGTATAAAATTGATATTTCATGGCAAATATATCAAATTTAAAAATTACTCTTAAGTACTTGTCCAATAGTAATTATTGACTTCATATTTAGTTTTGATATTTTATTTTTTAATATTTTTCAATGAAAATTATTTGTTGAGGTTTTGTTTTTTGAAAAAATGATTTTTTAAGGAAAAATTACTGTAAATTTTTAAGGAATTTTTTTATTAAACATGCATACAAGAATATTTTTTAGGTACTTTGCATATTTTTTTCTATTTTTGTAAGGTTTTTCTTTTAGAGAGATTATTATATTATTATGTCCGTGGTTTGAGTCGTGATCGAGTCCGTCTTGAAAAAAGAAGAAGATCTCGTTGTCAAGGAATTGTTGATAGCCGTCATTTGAGAGTCTGGAGCCAACTGTTAGTGGAAGCTTAGTGGACGCGTTCACGAATCGTTATCGTGTTTCTTATCCGTTGTTGTATATGTTCTGTGTTTCGCAATAAAGTTTCACGTTGTTCTTAAAAGTGTTTAGTTATTTCACGCGTCCAGCGAGAGCCCAATAGCGTAGTACGCACACTTCGATATATCTCGAAGTCTTCGTCCCGCGGACGTAACAATATATTCTCTTTCTGCATTTTTCAATGCTATGGCCAAATTTTTTACAATATCGGCATGTAATATTTATATTACTTTGATTTGGTTGTATATTTGAGGTTGTTGCTTGATTAGCTATTTGAGGTTGTTGCTTTGATTAAAATTACTATTATTATTATTATTTTTATTTAATGAGTCTATATTTATCTATGAATAATTTTTATTTTTATTTCCTTGAAATTTATTTATTAATCGGCACTGATCAATTGTATGACCTTTTTTATGACAATATTGACAAGTTATTTCTCTCTCAATGTAATGTACCGTTTTCTTTTCTGTTGGCACATTTTCTGCAAGTACTACCCATCTTATCATATTTACGGTTTCTAATTCTTTTTCATTGTCTATTACACTTTTTATTTCTGTTTCCTCTTTTGATGTTATTATTTCTTTATTTAAACCACGTAAGAAACTTGTTTTTAAATGTTTGTCGATTGATTGCCTAAATTCTCCTCTTATTTGTCCGGTTTCTGTTGTTTTATACGCGTCCAGTATTCATTTTTCTAATTCCCGTATTCGATTTGCATATGCGACTACTTTTTCGTCTATTTTCTAACAAATATAAGCTATGAGCTTGAGGCCTTGGGCCTCAAACTGTTTCTCTGGGATATTTAGTTCTTAAAAATTCTAATTCCTGCATATTAGCAAAAGTTTTCCCGAGAATTGATCTATGCGCCTTTTAATTTATTTCTTCGCTCGTACTAGATTGGTTTCTTGTGCCAGTGCAATCATGCTAAGTGCTTCCTCACAACCTTTAACAAAATATACAAAAGAAATATTTTTCCCATCAAAATTTATCATCGCTTCTAATGCGTCTCTTATTAAAAAATGTAATAAACTACCTAGTGTTCCTTCCGAAATTAAACTTATTTCTGAATTTTGATGTCGTTGCTGTTGATTTTATTGAATGATCCGCTATTGTTCCTAAACGATCCTCCTTAGTTGATATAAATCAATTTCCCCTGTTGCACTTTCTATTCTGTTTGATAATTCTGCTGGTTCTGATGGAGGAGTGCGATCCAATCGCCTCAATGAATTTCTTTTCTAGATGTTGTTGTTTCTTTTCATTCACTTTCACTTCACTGTTCATTGTTAATATTATTATTTAACACAAACTTTTTTGTATCCCACCGCTGTCACCAAAATTATGTCACGTTTTCGATTTAGATTGATCAATTTTTGGATCAAATCATTTAAGAAATTTACCTGAGGGTTGACCTCGTTTGTGCTTACTTTTTAAGTTACTCCGAGCCAAATAAATATCGGATTTTATAAATTTCACGTCGCGGATCGATTTTCTTTATTAATTCATAATTTACTTCAAAGTCTATTTTTATTAATTTTTATTAATTTTTTTATTAATTTTATTTATTTTTATTAATTTTATAGATTGGTTCTGGTTTGGATTTATTGATTAGGAAAAGTTTAAGAAAAAGAGAAAGAGGATCTTGTTCGGTTAATAAAGCTTACTTAATTTGAAAGTTAACCCTTTTTAATTGAACACTGATTTTGACGGCCGCTTTTTTTTTGTGCATCTAAAGGTACGTTCCGTTACATGCATGGATTTACAGCGCATTGACACGTTCCCTTTTTCCCATCATTCTTATTACGTATAGAGAAACGGAACAGACTTTTGCGCGTGTAAGCTGTTTTTAAACAGACATGGCAGATGAAGTGCCGGTAAATATGAATGCGAATACACGGGCAATTAGTGTGGTGTCTTCCCTTATTTTATACAGCCAGATTAATATTGATGAAGAAGATGACGAAACCTCTTTGTTAATATCTAATAGCAGTGAAGAAGATTCTGATGAAAAAAGTGAAGGTATCTTGTATGCCATGTTAATGATGAATGAAACGCGTGAAATTCCTCAAGTTGAAAAGTTGACTGATGTGGAGAGAGATCCAAGATATTATAATAAATATAAATGCACTATGTAAATAGAAAATATAATCCTTACATATGAATATTACACTGCCTGTTTTTTTAAGGAATCTGAAGTTTGAGATTACAATTACATTAATTATTTAAATTTAAATTTAAATTTTTTTTTCTATAATATTAATACTTACTGCCAGTTGTTGCCGTCTGGAATTCGATACGTCCAACGTCCATAATTCATCATTGACAAAAATTTGTAATTTCTTCGAAGCCATGTTATCAATAACCCAAACAAATTTTAAAATAAATTGATTCCCGTCTTTGCGCATGACCAGCGCATGGGCTGCTTCAGCTCCCGAGGTGAGGCACCCCATGCGCTTTCATGCGCTGTGATGGTGGAAGTAGCGTTGTGGTGGGAGACCGTTCTCATGCGCGCATAAACTGCGCATGGAGTAAAATGAAACGATTTTCATGATGATGTTCATGCGCATCATGCGTGAAACGGAACGCACTCTAATAGCGAAATTTTATTATTGATTTAAAATTTGACTATTTAACTGTTTCATTCTCTTTGGCAGCGACAACTAGTCAGATTTAATTGAACTTCCGAAAAATATTAAAAACGATTAATCTCAAACTATCAAATTAATAATTAATATACCTTTAATGATTTCCGAAATTAATTATGTTACATTAGCAATTAGAGGCTAAACAATTGATTAAGTTATCACGACTACTACTGCTTCTGAACTGTTCGACTGATGGCCGTTTCTACCAACATCGCTAACTTTAATCTTAGCTTAACTCATTCTTTGTCTCTTTCTAAAGGAACATTTCGAAGGAGACAAAGAGTGAGTTAAGCTAAAATTAAAGTTAAACGACGTTGATAGAAACGGTCATGATTTCTCTTTTATTTATACCAAGTGGCAAGAATCCTCGCGCTGGGTTTTCACCCTTGTTTTTTAGGAATTTTTTAAGTGGGAGGTGATTCTTGTCCACGCTGAAATTTAATAATCAATTAATATTTCTCACGATGATATTTACTAATCAATAATTCCCGACGATGATACTACCTATCGGCTAGTAATCAATATATTGATTGCGTATTTGGTATTTCATTTAAGATTTAATTTTGGAAGAAGATTTATTCTAAAAAAAAATACGGACGTTACATATTTCGATAACAAGACAGTCTAAGAAATACACGGCTGTATCTCTTTTGTAGATCTACAATAACTTTATTATTTCCTTTATTTCACACTTATACGTCAATATCGTGCCTCATGCTTTTCCATCTTCATATATGACTACCGACATCCCCCACTTCACTTCTCTAGTCTCTCAGTATTGCCAATGCCCCTCCTTTTTAATAGAGTACATAGTTATTTAAGAATTCGGGCATGGTACGTCTTATTCTCCTAAGACGTGCTTCCAAGATTTCTTCATTTACTGATTCATTATTTGATGATATCGAGGCTTTGGATGTTGCAAACTTCTTATTTTGCTCATTATCCACATGATTGTCATCCAAGTGGTCAACTCGGAATTCTTCCATCAATAAGTCCAGCGATAGCTTTGTATCGCATTTAATTTGATGATCTTCATCAGAGTGTCTGCTTAAAAGGTGATTAGTGTGGCAGTGGACAAGTGATCTTTCATCCGAGTCCAATAGAATATTATACATAATACTGTTGATCCATTCTATAACGATATCAGAGATCCAATTCGGTTCCATCCGTTGTTTATGTGGATAATGAGCAAAGTGTAGACTAAATTATCACAACCGAATTTTCTGTTTCTTGCTCTATGTTGTTTGTTAAATTGCGACTTTTTTTAAATATTTTGTTATGAAGTCTAATTGCTTGATGGGTTTAAATACAATAGATTTAAAGTGATTCTCATTTTCTGCCAATGATCTCTACAGGTGATTTTCTTTCTATATATTTATTCAGAATATCGATATGTTGTGAAAAATGTATTTAATGATTTTTTCATTCTTTGTCTCTTAATTTTCGTCATACGTCTTCTTTTGAAAATGTTCATGAAGATTTTCGCTTCAATTGAGAATGATATGATGCTGATCGAAAGTGTTATATGTTTGCTTGGCAAAAATCTTGAAATGTTTGGCTTGTAAACTGTGTACCATTATCTGATACATGTTTTATGATAATATCTGGTACATATTTTATAGTAATAGTAATATGGTATGTTTTTATGGTTTCAAATCGTAAGCATGTATCTTTAATAAATTTGATAGTTTGTGATGCTGTAATTGTCTTTATCATGTATTATTATACGTTCTTCCAACATTAGACTGTCGTTTACCACCAATAAATTGATACATTTATTGCAATACGGTTGAATTTCATCGGTGATATATTTTTGTCTGGCCAACCTAGATGTAGATAGTTGATCACTGCTTGAAGCGTTGAATTATTTTTGATTTCTCGTTGTGCTATTTCAAATGTCATCGTTAAGGAACTGATTGAAGCATGTTGGACTTGTTTCACCGCTGCTTTCATATAGATTGTAGCAATAACGAATTCTTCGTCTGGGTTTTTGAATTCATCAATCTGGAAGAAATCAACATATCTAAATGATTTTCTCTCTTATCTAAATAATTTCATAAATGTATTTAATCTCAAAATCGTATAATAATAATGTACATGACCTTTGCAATCGATTTGTTATGTGCAATGGGATGCCCTTTTTGTTTTCAAAGATGCATAATAGAGGTTTGTGATCAGTTTCCAGAATGAATTTCCTTCCAAAAATTAGCTTGTAGACTTTAGTGATTGCGAAGATAAATGCTAATGCTCCTTTTTCAATTTGATTGTAATGTCTTTCAGTCTTGAAAATTCTTGATGGATGATAAATGGCTATTCTGCACCTATGCTCAGCTACTACTATGATGGGTATATATGGGTCGTAATGTGTCAGCAACAATTTACTTTGTATTACTTATTTTAGCTGATCAAATGCTTGTTGGCATTGATCAATTAATATCAATTCCAATTTAAATGTTTTCGAAGTAATTGATCCAACAGTCCTCTCAACTGTTGCATTTTATGTACAAATTTTCTATAGTAGTTAATAGCACCGAGAAATGCTCGAAATTCTGCAACATTAGGTAGTGATATTTCTTTCATATAGCTGATCTTGTCGTAATATGGGATCGGGTCGTAGTTCTTGTTTATCAATGATATGTTCTAGAAATTTCATTTGATTTGTGAAAAATTGACATTTGTCGGCCCTTATACATATCGGTAGTCTTCAGTTCTTTGCATTAATGCTGTTAGATACTCTATGTGGCCTATCGTTGTCCTGCTACATATAATTAAGTCATCCAAGTATGCATTGGCAAAAGACATCGGATATCATCGCGTCGACGATTATTGGAAATGCTCCAGATGTAGATTTAACTCCAAATCTCTTGAATTTGAATAGGCCGCGACCCAAGTAGCAAAATAAGACGTCTTAAAGACGTCTTTAGACGTCATCTTGCTACTTGGGGATTTGTATTGATAGTTAATAACTCTTGAAAATTTTTATCCACTGTCAACTGAAAATTTGCATCGGAGAAGTTACTATTACTATAGAAGACTGCTCAGAATTAATTGCCCTTTTTGGGCCGATATCTGAGGCGACGCCTGCGATTCCCCCACTATCGTCCGAGGTTCGACGGCCGAGTCGCCGATCGTGCGCGTAAACGCTATACCTTAGTAATGTCTGTCAAGCGTCCCGTTTCGCCAAATCGTCATTAAAATTTTCGTTATTAAATAATTTTTCTTTTTATAATTAATTAAATATGAAAATTATTATTATTATTATTATATATTATATATGTACAATATAATCTGTTATACATACAAATTATACATACATGTATGTTATAATAATATATTTTAAACATCATATAATAATTATAATTTAAAAATAATAGTTTTCCACATCACTCATGAGATACTATTATAGATGCATTTTTTTTAAAGTGGTTTCCCCAGTAGTGATTTTCCTATACCACTAAAAATCAAAATAAAGAAAAATAATGAAGATAAGATATGTGGCTTGGTACAGGAATATTTTATATCATAAGATATAAAATATGTAAAAATGGAAGAAGAAACAGAAAAAAATTTAATGCAATTTTCTAGGTCGTTTGCACGATTCTACTAGAGATAACATACCTACAGAAAGTTTAGAAATAGTAGTTCTCATCAGCGAGAATAATGATGCGTCGCTTAAAGAAGATCGTTTTTCATTTTCCATTTTAATAATTTTTATTTTTGAAAAAGAGCATTCACATAAATATATAGATCCAAACATGATATCATTGTATCATTGAGAAACAACGTAATTGTTAACAACGAAGAGATGAAACAAAAGAACAATAATGTTTATCGCTGTTATTTCTCAATGATACTTTACCAACGACTAGCATGAAGTGAGCATTTAAAATTTAAAATCTCGTATGAGATTTAAAGGTCCGTATTATTAAAATACCGTATTATTAAAATACCGTATTATTAAAATAAGTGAGTAATAGTGATAGTGTAAAAATGAGTAATAGTGATAGTGTAACGTGTGATACATGTCCTATTAGCTGTAAAATGAACAGAGAAATACAAGCAATCAAAGATACATGCAATCTTTTGATAAAGAATGGAAAGAAATTTTTGTACGAGCATTTTTGATAAAACCACCTGTCTTCCGTGTGGTTATCAACCTTCTGTTGTTAAAAAATATGTTCCTCATAGGCATTATAAAACTAACCATTCACATGAATATTCAAAATATGTGGACGAAGAGAAACTTAATTTAATCGAAGGCTTAAAATTAATTTATCAAGAAGGATGTAGTCCCAATTCTCATAATAATGCATCTTTGGATAATGCTTCATCCTCGCTAAAAGCTCTTACAGCATCGTATGCGATTTCAAACCTTATCGCGAAAAATTCAAAATCATTTTGTCAAGGAAAATTTGTAAAGGAATGTCTCATCGCAGCAGTAGAGTCGTTTGGAAATTATCTTTTGAAGAAGCTATTAACATTCTTTTAAGTGATAAAACAATAAAATCGTGTGTAAATTATATTGTTTCTTTTTTAGAAAAAAAATTAAAATCTTTATTAGCAACTTGTTCTTTCTTTTCATTATGTCTCAATGAGAACACCGATAACCGACATGTGAGTCAACTGAGTATTTTTGTTCCAATCGTGCAAAATGATTTTTCATATGTTGAGGAGCTCTTAAATTTTGTACCATTACACAATAAAACAACGGGTAGTAATATTTTCGAAGCTGTTAACTAAACTCTCCAAAAATTTAATATTAATTTCGTTAAATGTTCATCTATCATAACTTATGGTGCAAGGGCAATGATAGATTCAAAAAATAAATTCTTCGGTCAATTAAGGCAGTGAGGTTTGAAAATCCCTGTCATTCATTGTATTATTCACCAAGAAGCGTTATGTGGGAAAGTAGTGAAACTGTACACCGCAATGTAAACCGTCACAAAAATTATTAATATAATTAAAGGCGGACAAAAATTTCTTTCTCATCGAAAGCTTCAACTCTTTCTCGAGGAGCGTAATGCAACTTATACAGATGTGCTCCTGTATTGTGAAGTTCGGTGGCTTAGTGCAGGAAAATGTTTAGAAAAGTTCTTTGCAATAAGAAAAGAGATCTTCCTTTTCGTGCAAAAAAATTTTTCTACAAAATGTGATGAATTAAAAATTTTTTTCGAAAATTTAGATTCGCTTTGCGAGCTTGCTCCAATAATCAACATGACAAATCATTTAAATATTTTAAATTTAAAGCTGCAAAAGATCAATCAATCTATCGCAATTAGTTAGTTATGTCGATTCTTTTTGCAGAAAGTTATTATTATTTAAAAATCACTTAGAAAATAATGTTTTTCATTATTTTCCCTCTTGCCAGATTCTCTTTGAAAAACATGGCATAAATTGTAATTTTAAAAAACAAATTAATATAATTGATCCGTTGATAAGCCAATTCAATACGCGTTTCAAAGATTTTGAAATACGAAAAGATTTAATACTTTTCGAGCATTCTCTCACTGCGCAAATTGAATAACAAAGCCTAGAATTTCAGATAGCTTACTGAAAGCTTTACGATTTGTAACGTGATATTTCTTTAAAAGCACGGCTAGAAAAGGGAGTCGAATTTTTAAAAATTTTAGATACATCATGTTATCCGCGTCTTAAAAATTTCGGCCTTTGAATTTTCCCCATGCTTGGATCCACATATTTATGTGAATACTTTTTTTCAAAAATGAAAATTATTAAAACGGAAAAAGATCTTTGAGCGACGCATCATTATCCTCGCTGATGAGAATTACTACTTTTAAACTTCCCGTAGGTATGTCATTTCTAGTAGAATCGTGCAAACGACCCAGAAAATCGCATTAAATTTTTTTTCTGTTTCCTCTTCAATTTTTATATATTTTATATCTTACGATATAAAATATTTATATCTTACAATATAAAATATTCCTACACCAAGTCATACGATATAAAATATTCCTACACCAAGTCACATATTTTATCTTCATTATTTTTCTTTATTTTGATTTTTAGTGGAATAGGGAAACCACTACTGGGGAAACCACTTTAAAAAAAAACGCATCTATAATAATACCTCATGAGTGACGTGAAAAACTATTATCTCTCAAAATTATGATTATTATATAATTTTTAAAATATATTGTTATAACATACATGTATGTATAATATGCATGGATAATATGTATGTATAATATGTATGTATAAAGATTATAATAATAATATTATAATTATAATAATAATATTATAATAATAAAAATTTTGATATTTAATTAATTATAAAAAGAAAAATTATTTAATAACGAAAATTTTAATGACGATTTGGCGAAACGGAACATTTGGTGGACGCTCTTAAGGCATAGCGTTGCGCGCACGATCGGCGGCTTGAGGCTCGGGCGGTAGTGGGGGAATCGTAGGCCTCGCCTCAGATATCGGCTTGAAAAGGGCAATTAATTCCGAGCATTGCTGTAGAACATCGATTACCTGCTAATTTGGCAAAAATGTCGTCAGAAAGTGGTAGCGGATATTTGTTAGGTTGTAATGGGACTTTCAGTCCAGTGGAGTAATCAGCACATATGCGAATCCTTCCGGAGATTTGCTGATTATTACTATAGGTGCTGTCCACGATGATAAATCAATCCGCTCTATGATATTCAACTTTTCGAGACGTTGTAATTCGGCGTCGATTTTAGGTAGTACTATATATGAAACGGGGCACTTCCGTAAGTAAGTTTAGTATTCGGCATCAGATGTAACTTTCTTTTTGTTTTAGTGCATAATCCTAAATTATTTTTAAATACTTTAGAAAATTTTGTGATTAATTGTGCAATGTATTTTTCCGATGATTGTGCTTGACTGGCACAATTTATTTCTTGGAATGGACCATAAATGAAATAGATCCATTCACTTTATGCTGAATAAATTCAGCTCTGACACCTTCGGCAAATAGCATTTACCCTTTTTTATTACTCTATTAAAGTGACGTTGCATTCTAACTTATAAGTAATTTCTAAGGGATCATCAAATGCGTTGCGTGCTGAAAATGAATATATTTTTGTCGCTGATTTCACAGTAACTACCATGTCTCCTGAAAGATGAGTGTCATATCCGAAGCTGTGTCAATTTGAAGTTTAACTTCTTACGCGTTGATTTGGATCGTAATGAATTCTTTTTTGTTTTGAAATTGAACTTGATTGATAGAGCAATAACTTAGATTTTGCTTATGTTTGTCGTTTGATTTCATACCAGATTTTCTTTCTGTTTTATGTTGGATTTTACTTTGTGGGTTATAGTACAGTATCTTTCTTTGTGCTCTATCTTTTTGCAGTTATATGCTTGAGATAGTCACAATATTTAGCGTAATGCATGCACACACAAGGATATTTTGGTATGTCCAATGCTTTGTGTTGTGATTTATTTTTATCGTTTTTAAACCGGTTGATTTTCTTGTGCTCGATTTTGTTTAGTTTAAATTATACTGGTTTTTCTACTAATAATGTATTTCTGTTATGTGTAATCTAAGTGTTATGACCCGTTGACATTCATTCACTAAGTCATGAAATGTAACCGGATTTTTAGAATGTGCTTCTAGCTTACGCAACAATCTCACTCTTATTTCAAAGTCACTAACTCCATGTAAACCTGAATAAAAAAAATTAAATCAAAATTGGCATAAGAGCCACAGCACGATAGTTGCAGGGAAAAAACAACACTTTCTTCTTATTAATTATTGTATTTCAAATCTAAAAACTACAAAAATAATGAATGTTTCGAATCAGTTTTGATCCTACCTCAGCACGATTAATAATATAAAAAACAAATTATTACATTGTATAAGGAGAAAAGTTAATCTCTTTTTCGACGCATAGATGACGCGAAACTGCATCGCGCGGGGATTTAGCAAATCTACTGCTTCCAAAAGTTCCTCAAATGTATTAAAATTTCCTGTGTAGAATCGCAGCAGATTTAACAAATCGAGTAAAAATTTAAATACCGATATTATATGTGAATTCTTTTTTATGTTTAAAATTAATAATTGAAAGTATGACTCACCAGAATTCACGCTTTTTCTTTTTCCATCCATACACAAAATGCCATTAAATACAGTAATGCCAAAACGGACACGCCTGCAGCTACGCCGACAACATAGCAAAGAGGAAAGGTACGCAAGCAGAACTTGCGCACATATACAGGGTGGGCCATTTTAAGTGATCCACCCCAATAACTTTTTTATATTTGAATGTACAACAAAATGTTTCAAATAAAAGTTGCTTGACTTCGAGGGGGACAGAAGATGGGTGGCAAAAATTTGACCTTGGATAGTCATTTGAAGGTCACATAAAGATTACCTTCAATTTCTTAAATGGAACCCCCTATTTTTCATTGCATATTCTTGTAGCTTATCTCGAGAGCTTTCCAAAATACTATAATTAAGTACCTTTTTATTAAGTACTTTTTAAGTTATAAGGCTTGAAATAATTTCTTAATTTTACATAAACCATAAAATATCTAGTAAACCATTCATTTTTCGATTATCTTACCTTGATACTTTTATATACAAAATAATGAGGGGAATCAATTGGTGTAAAGAAAACATACAGTTATTTTTAAGAAAAAATATGGAATTGTTAATTGCAAATTACATATTTTTTCTTAGAAACAACTATGTATTTTCTTTACACCAATTGATTCCTCTCATTATTTTGTACATAAAAGTATCAAGGTAAGATAATCGAAAAATGAATGGTTTACTAGATATTTTATGGTTTATGTAAAATTAAGAAATTATTTCAAGCCTTATAACTTAAAAAGTACTTAATAAAAAGGTACTTAATTATAGTATTTTGGAAAGCTCTCGAGATAAGCTACAAGAATATGCAATGAAAAATAGGGGGTTCCATTTAAGAAATTGAAGGTAATCTTTATGTGACCTTCAAATGACTATCCAAGGTCAAATTTTTGCCACCCATCTTCTGTCCCCCTCGAAGTCAAGCAACTTTTATTTGAAACATTTTGTTGTACATTCAAATATAAAAAAGTTATTGGGGTGGATCACTTAAAATGGCCCACCCTGTATATACGCGACACACGACCGCCCCTTCCTCATTCCGCCAGCCGTCAGCGCACATGCGCATCACGACGCACCGATTGCATACAAACACATGAATTAACACTTCACTCTCGATAACTTATCTATTATCGAATGCATAATAAAAACCTTGCATATCACTGCAAATTCAAGGTATTTCTTTATTGCTTTATAAACAATATTTTAGCAACGAGTCTTTTGCCCAACGAGGATTCTGTCCAAAATCTCAAGCTCTTCTCAATTAAAATCATTATCAGATTTGAGTCTATGATTGATTAAGATCGAAAATTGTGACGTATTTCTTCGGATATGATTTCAGTGTTCAGAAATTCAGTTTTTTTAATTGTCTGCTAATCTAACCGACGTATAATGCATCGCAATTATTACGCGAGACTTTATATACCACTTTGTTGTAGGAAATCGTTATTATATATTTCCTTTATTTCACACTTATACATCGATTTCTTGCCTCGTGCTTCTCTGTCTTAATATATGACTACTGTTACGTCTCAGCGGGGTCGCGGCTCTTACGAGTGCTCGGATCTTGTGCCGTATCGCTTATTTCAGGAGCTGGACTCCTGGGGATTGCCCGCGACTAGGCTATCCGGACGATGGATTCCTTTTCGTGAAAGTAGACCAGGCGGATCCAGAGACATCGAATTTTCTTTGGCCGTTAAGTTTGAAAATAATATTGTCGATTACTGCGATATTATTGGCGGGCGATATTACCGATAAGTGGTATTGTAGGTCGTGGCGTTACCGGTATGCGATAATATTGATGGATGATGTTATCGACGGTTGGCTTTATCGGCCGTTGGTAGCTGTTATCGATGGTTGGCTTTATCGGCCGTTAGTGGCGGTTATTGATCGGTCGGGGTTATCGACAGGTGGTGATTGTCGATGGTCGATGTAGTTACCGGCCCTGAATGTTTACTGATCACGGAAAATCTCGCACGGTAAAACTCGTGGGGATAGTACCGTCTACAAAGACTTTGATTGGATCTGGAAGCGAATAATAATTTATATTTTGTTGTCTTAGTTCCCTAGCGAAATTAATATACGCCGCGATGCATTGGTCACAATCGAATGGGAAGAAGTTCGCGAGATTACGGGAGCACACAAGCACACGAACTCTCTCGAGCGACGAACTGTCGTAAATAGCGCTATGTACAGCTAAGTGGATGTTAAAGTACGCGAATAATTCCTTATTAATGTTGTTTAAGTTGATGAAGCAATAGGTGCAATAAGGGGTGGATTCTGTGGGCGAATCCGGAAATGTATGTACAACGAATGTTCGCGAGTCGGTGAAGTATCTCATCACGCGGTTGTTCGTGACTTATGTGGACGCGGTTTATTTGTTTATATTCGAATTAGAGGGGTGGAATGTGACGGATTTGCAATGATTTAATATATTGCTCAATTATTCTCAGAATTTAATCGTTTATAAAGTCTAATTGTTTATAATATTTAGTTATTTATAAAAATAAATGCAAGTGTACATACAGAGTGTCCCATTTTAATCGATGACTCTGAATAACTTTTTTAATTTTGATTGTAGGAAATAATGTTTCAGACAAAAGTTGTATGGCTTGAAGGGGGACATAAGATGGTGTCTTTAGTTTGACATTGAAGAGTCACCTGAAAGTCCCGTGAAGGTCACATCCAACTTTTTAAATGGGACACCTTGTATGCTTTTGCATATTTTTTAAGTTCATCTCGAGGGCTTTCCAAAACACTATAATTAAGTTAGTTTTCATTTTGCGAGTTATGAGGAAATAATATCTTAATGAAATAATATCTTAAATAATATCTTAATTTTTTTTTGAAATAATATCTTAATTTTACATAAACCGTAAAATATCTAGTAAAATATTTATTTTTTGATTATCCTACCTTAATACTTTTATGTAAAAAATAATGAGAGGAATCAATTGGTGTAAAGGAAAAACACAATTGTTTTTAAGAAAAAATATGGAATTGTTAATTGCAAATTACATATTTTTTCTTCGAAATAATTATGTTTTCTTTACAGCAATTGATTCCTCTCATTATTTTGTATAAAAGTATAAAGTAGGATAATCGAAAAATGAATATTTTACTAGATATTTTATGTAAAATTAGGAAATGATTTCAAGCCTCATAACTTGAAAAGCACTCAATGAAGAAATACTTTATTATAGTGTTTTGAACAGCTTTCGAGATAAGCTACAAGAATAAGTAATAAAAAATAGAGAGTATTATAAAATATAAAAAAATTGAAATTGGCCTTCATGTGACCTTCAAACAACTTTTCAAGATAAAACCAATGATACCATCTTATGTCCCCCTTCAAGCCATACAACTTTTGTCTGAAACATTTTTTTCTACAATCAAAATTAAAAAAATTATTCGGTTCATCTATTAAAATGGGACACCCTGTATATAATATTACTCGCAAGATATTATTTCGAAGATTTTTCGTACGAGTAGGAAAAGTGAGAGTTTCCAAAAGGTCGGTATGCAATAAAATTCAGACAAAGGGTTGCCTGGTCCGAGGGGCAATAAAAGCTCTGCCTCATCGGAGGGCAATAAAAGTGAAACTCAGCGTCTTCTTGTTCCAAAATCGTGCTCTAACGTGAGGTCTAAGATTTCGTTGAATTTAACGCATGTGAATTAATCTAATATTATCGTCTGATCCGCGGAACCCTTCTTCTTCTTTGGATTTTTGGCCACTTCTGATCTAGAAGCGATCAGTATATTCAGGCCAACAACGGGTTTGACACGGAATGCCAATGTGCGGGAGTACTGGCTCCGTATTCCGTGTGTAGGGTTTTCGCTCGGATCTGGAGGCGTGTCTTCCGGGGATCTCCGGGTACATAGTCCAGGGAGGGCAGAAATGGTTTATTTTCCACGGTTGTCAGTTTGCAAGGTCACCGCGAGTATTCGATCGACTTGATGCGAATATTCTTTCTCATCGGCTCAATCCCCTTTAGTTGGAAATACGCTTCGTATTCTATATCAAGATGTATGCGCTCGGTCCCCAGGAACTCACTATCGGCTTCGGTCACGGGGGCGTACTTAAATTTGTAATACAGGCTGCGCGCGTAAAATTGGTGTTCGGCTCTCCTCGCTTTAGGTATCTACAGGAAGAACTAAGTTAATAAACTGGCTGGGTTCGACCATGAGAAATGATGAGAGTAGTCGAGAACAATGTTCAATTTATTTGCACCAGAGTTCCGATTTAGAGATAGGAGTGCCGGATGTGCAGAGTATTAGCATCAAACAGCGGAATCGAGAGACAGTAATAACCGTGCCGCATGGTAAGCACCGTATTGTCACTGATCTCAGATGGTCGAAACCAGATTTATAAATGACGTTATAGAATTGTACTAAATTGTTGAAGGAAATGTGCACAAAGGTTAGGTATATTCACTTTCGACACTGTATAAAATTCACAAGTGTATTCGAGTATATTCAAATTACTTACAATCTTGAGTTTACAGATACGGGTCGGCTTGAGAGTTATCGGCACGGACGCTGGCAATACGAAATAGTAATCGTCGCAACTTGAAATGGAATCGCAGTCGGAGTTGGAATTGTATTCGGATACAGAAGCACAATTGAAATAGAATTATGTTCGGATATAGAATTGCGTTCGAATATAGTATCGTGTGTGTGTACTCGGAAATAGAATTACAATTAGAAATAGAATCGCGATCTGAGGAGCATTTCTAGAGGAGAAGTGACTCGGCGCTCGAGATAGAAGTTGTGGTGTATCAAGATGGTTAATATCGGACTGATTAAACGATACGAATATAGATTTATTGAGAATAGCAACTTATACATAAAATAGCGCATCGCTCGGCAGTCGTCGGGAGACTGACTCACGCGCCGTGGCTCCGAATATTTTCGGGTAAATTCTATATACACGGTGTATGTCATTTAGTCGTATCTTATAATGTCAACACATTACAGTTCCTTCCACTTTATTTTTTCTCTTTTAATCGTTCGGAACGATGTACCATCTTTGACTCGCTTACAGACGCATTCTCGGCGTTAGCATTACTGCTTTGCGGAACAAATCGATTGATTTGATCTACGTGCTGTTTCCAAATTTTTCCGTTCTCGATTCTTACGCTAAATGTTACTGGAGATAATTTTTTTACTATTTTTACCTTGGGTGCGCTTTTTGTTTCGCACACTGAAATCATCTATCATTACAAATTACATCACCAATTTGGAAATCAACAAATTACATCACCAATTTGTAAATCAACATTTCGACCCTTCTTATTTGTTACCTATGCCGATTGCTTACTGTTTACATGATTTCGTACGTGGTTTTAATAAATCGAATCACGTTCTCAATTCTCGCTTATACATCATGTACGCGGGTGTTCTTCCCGTAATACAATGCTCTGTTGACTTGTAATCGAACAAGAAGAGATTTATCGCATATTCGAGTGACTTTCCGTCGCTAATAATTTTATCAACTTTACTTTTAAATGTTTCAACAAAATTTTCAGCCGCTTCGTTCGTTGCCGGATGATGCGGTGGTGTGAAGGTCTGTTTAATACCGTTCTTTTTACAAAACTCCTGAAACTCCGTACTCGTATACTGTCTACCGTTATCACTAACCACCTGTCTCGAAAGACCAAATCGAACGAAAATTTTCTTAAATTTTTCGATTACTCTCGATGCCTGTGTGCATTGTTTTATATCAATAATTTCAGGCCACTTTGAGTACGCATCGATAATCAACATAAACATATCTCCATGAAATGGACCTAGAAAATTGGTATGAATTCTACTCCAACATTTATCAGGATACGGCCACGGTGTTAATGGAACACTCGCAGGTTTCTTTCTCTCTCGCACACACACTTTGCATGCTGCTGCAATGTCCTCAATGTCTTTATCGATATTTGGGCACCATACGTACGGCCTTGCCAGCATTTTCATCTTCACTATGCCGAAATGAGATGCGTGTATTTCTCGTAATACACACTGTTGTACTGATTCAGGGATCACAACTCTATATCCCCACAATAAACAATCCTTTTCTACTGTTAACTCGTCTCGTTTTACATAGAATTTCTTTTCATATTCGCTCATATCGCTCGCAGTTGGTCATGTATCTCTGACGTATTGAACTTTATGTATTATATTTTTTTTTTCTTTTTTATATTTTTTTTTCTTTACGTATTATATTTTATTCAATGCTTTATCCCGTTTCGTTTCTTTCGCAATTTCTATCGCGTTTAACGTTTCTAACTCTTCCTCCACATAATTAGTCGCGATGTACTCGTGATTAAAAATTGGAGTGGAATCGTGAACGGGAAGTCGCGAAACTGCATCACAGTTACCGTTTTTCTCCGATTTAATATATTCGATTTTATATATGAATCTGGAAAGAAAATAAGCCCATCTTTACTAGATATTTCATAGTTTATGTAAAATTAAGATATTATTTTAAGCCTCATAAATCGAAAAGTACTCAATGAAAAAATACTTTATTATAGTGTTTTAGAAAGCTCTCGACATAAGCTATTAGAATATGCAATAAAAAATAGGTGGTTCCATTTAAGAAATTAAAGGTGTCTTTGATCTGATCTTAACGATGCCATCCACGGTCCAATGACACCATCTTATGTTTCCCTCAAAACCATACAATTTTTGTCGAAAACGTTTTTCTCTAAAATGCTTAGTTTTTGAAAGAAAAGGGGTGTACGGGTGGTCTAGGACACCCTGTATAATTATAAAATTTCTTGAATCCGAATATCGATATCTAGGACACCCTGTATAATTATAAAATTTCTTGAATCCGAATATTATTGCACTCGTTTCTTTATCAATGACTGCACGTTTCAACTCTTTTTCGGGAATTATTTTTGATGCATACGCAATCGATTTTTCTGTTCCGTCTTTATATCAGTGTGACAATATCGCTGCTAATCCATACGAAGACGCATCACATGATAATATAATTTCTTCGTTCGGATCAAAATGCGCTAATACGCGTGATGACACTAATTCTTTTTTCACCCATTCAAATGCCGCGTAACATTCTTCACTTAAATTTATCTAATTTCGTATACTCATACAGTGGTTTCAGTTTTGTTGCTCTATCGTGTAAAAATCTCGCATAATCTCGTACGTTATAAGACCAATAAATGAATCTAATTGCTTTTTATTGACTGGTACCGGAGCTTCTATCATTGCATTTACTTTTGTTTTTGATTTATGTAACTCGTTTTTGTCTATAACAAAACCTAAAATATCTAATTTTTCTTTAAAAAAATCGCACTCATTTATATTAACTTTAAACCCGCAGTTTTCAAGTCGCTCAAACACTGTGTAAAGTGTTTACAAATGTTCTTCATCGATTTTACCGGTACAAAAAATATTATCTAAATATGGAATTGCTCCGTCAATTCCTACTAAGCATTGTTCAATTTTCCGCTGAAAATCTCCTGGACCTGACGCAACGCCTTCTGTCGTGTATCTATACAGTCCTTTGTGTGTTATTATCGTTAGTAAATTACGACTACTTTCCTCTACCGGAATTTGTATATACGAACGCTCTAACAAGGAAAGGGTCGGAAGTGTCCCCCTCCGATTTTAATGAGCTTTGAATATGTTGTAGTCTAGATCAAAATAGGAGACACGTATTTTTTTATAAGTGCTGAGTCGGCCGTTAAGGGGGTGAAACACCTTCTTGAAAAAAATCGATTTTTTCATTTCTCAGCGGATACCGTCGAAGCGATAAGAGATATAAACAAAAGTTTCAAATAAAAGTTTTATGGTCTTTAATGTACTTCAAAATCATGTAATCAGATTTGTCGAAAATGTCATATTTTTCGAAATCCCCCCCCCTCCCTTTTAATGTTTGAAAATTTTTAAATTTGTCTCATAACAAAACTTATAGCTCATTTAACGACAAATTCAATCATATATAATAAAGTTGTATTCCGAAGTCACATTTTTCAGAAATAAATTAAAAATATCCCTATACACTACTATACGCCCGCTTTATCCGCCTTATGACGCTCGTTATTCACAGCGACAGTCATTTTTCTTCGCAAACTCACAGAGGCAACCATAAATTAGCAATAAATAATTTATGAGAATATATTTTTATAAATTATAGAAATTATATTTATAAATATAATTATAAATTATATAATAATTATAATTATAATATATGTCTATATTATGTGACAATAAATATACATATAATTTATATGAAAAAGTAATGTTTTTAATGCATGAAAAATAAAACTAGTCGGACAAGGAAAATTATTGATCAGATGCCGATGTTAATAGATTCAATTCTATGAATAAACAGATGTCGCATTCGCGAAATGAGTTGGTGCAATATATTATTTTATTAACAACTGCGTGCAGTGGAACACATATTACTATTAAAGCGTCTATCGAATATACGCGAGCGCGATAGTAAATATATTTATATATATAAGAAAATAATTAAAAGGATTATAACTTATAAAGCGAGCGAAAAAATGCGTCGCGATAAGAAAGTCAGCTGCCCGAAGTGCTGATACAGCCAGTATCACACGGCCAAGTCATCAAACAGAGGAAGAAATCACTCTCGAAATAGCGCTGAATTGCAATAAAATGCGAGGAAGTCTTCGGACTTCCTTCGCTTGCATTTTGATCACGCCACTTTAGAAATAACCAATGATTTTATTTGGTCATGCCACCGCGCGATCCTCCTCCGATAATCGTTCAGAACCGGAGGCGTTAAAAGCCACCGCCTAGAAGCGGCGGACAGTCACAAATCAGTTATCAAATAATTAACAAGTGCTCGAGTTAATTAACAAGACTAGCCGTTATCCTGAAAAAACAATTGTGCCCCACGCACACAACAATACAGTATGTATGTACTTTTTCGATTTTTAAAACTTTTATAGTTTTTTGCTTTTACTTACACTTCATTCAAAATTGCGGTTTATCTGTTTTGTTTTAATGTATTTAAATTATAATTAATATTTTATTACTTTATTTAAGTTATGTGATAAAACTGTTCTATTTTTCATGAAATTCGGAAAACGTAACAAATTATTAATACGCATTAAATAATAAAATATTTTTGTTGCTAATAAGTATTTTTTTGCTAATATTTATAAAACAAATATACATAATGTTAATAATTTTTTTAGATAATGTTTAATCCAAGAAATGTAGCAGTACTGCTATACACTGCACTGTATATGACTGGGGAATTCCCAGAAAGTCCTGTTACAACAGATGAAAATGAAACAAAAGACATGATGGAAAATATGCTTCGATCAATGTATGAAGAAGCGTTTGAAGTTTATGAAGAATCATCATTAGATTTTCAAAACGAATTTGATATACCTGAAGTAGAACCTGTAATTGATGAAGAAAGAGAAGAAGACACATATTTTGTAAAAGAAATTGAATGTGTTGCGGATTCTGTACCAATAGAATATAAAAGAAATGCAGTAGAGTTATGGAGAAGTGGAACAAAAAAGTCAAGAACTCTTGCATCTATAAGAAATAGATTTCGGAAAGTCACGTCATTACGTCAATTAAGAAGATGGGAGCAGCAAGTAAATCAAGGTGGCAACAGATTTGATAAACTGAAAGAAATTTCAACATATACGTTAAATAAATTCCATGAAGGTATTGAAAAGGGAATAATTATTCATGACATTGATATTGCTCGATGGGCTCTTCGCGCACAGAAGGAAGTAAATCTACTTGGGTTTACAGCATCATTATCATGGGTAAAAAGGTTTAAGCTTGCACATAATATCGTATCTAGAAAAATTACAAAATTTATAACAAAAAAAAATTTAGCGTCAGACAAAGATTTAGAAGCACGAAGCAAGTCATTTATCGAAAATGTTAAATCTTCTATTATACAATATGGAATTGAAAATGTATATAATTCGGACCAAAGTGGATTTCAATTAGAATTTCATTCCGGTCGTTCACTATCACCTATTGGTATTAAAAAAGTAGAGCGCATAGTACAATCCATATCAGCAACTACACATAGTTATACTATACAACCTATTGTTTCAGCTGATGGTAGATTATTATCGCCTCTGTTTATTGTTTTAAAAGAACCTACTGGAACATTTGGTCCAATAGTAAAAGAAACAATGTTTAAAGATAATAATATCTTTGTCATGGCATCAAAATCTGGAAAATTAACATCGCATCATTTTGAGATCTGGATAAAAGAAGTGTTTTTTCCAAATGTTGGACCAAAATCAGTGTTATTATTAGATTCTTGGACTGGTCATTGTCCTGATATAATTCAAAGAAACAAACCAGATTTTATAGACAATATTAATTTGTTAACTATACCAGCTGGAGCAACGGGAAAAATACAACCTTTAGATGTATTCGGTTTTCGTTTATGGAAAAATTTTGTTAGACATTTTTCAGATACCATCATGCTTTTAGATCTTGACGTCAAGCTTCATTCAAGAAACAATATTTTAAAATTACAATCATTAACACATAATCAATTTTCATCACCAAGGTTTAAAAATTTATTCAAATATGCATGGTATAAAAGTGGTTATTTAGAAAAGAAACCAGAAGAATTTGATACACCAGTAGATTTTTGTTTCAAAACTAATTTAAAACCAACATGTGATATTTGCGGTGAAATTGCTGTAATTTCTTGCGCATGGTGTAAAAAATCCCTTTGTATAAATCATTTCTTTCATGATCATCATCTTTGTAACCGATATCAACCATGAATATTTGTTATTCTTGTATGCAATAATTATGTACGGTATTTTATGTAATATTTCCATATACATATATATAATGACTTCGGAATACAACTTTATTATATATGATTGAATTTGTCGTTAAATGAGCTATAAGTTTTGTTATGAGACAAATTTAAAAATTTTCAAACATTAAAAGGGAGGGGGGGGGATTTCGAAAAATATGACATTTTCGACAAATCTGATTACATGATTTTGAAGTACATTAAAGACCATAAAACTTTTATTTGAAACTTTTGTTTATATCTCTTATCGCTCCGACGGTATCCGCTGAGAAATGAAAAAATCGATTTTTTTCAAGAAGGTGTTTCACCCCCTTAACGGCCGACTCAGCACTTATAAAAAAATACGTGTCTCCTATTTTGATCTAGACTACAACATATTCAAAGCTCATTAAAATCGGAGGGGGACACTTCCGACCCTTTCCTTGTAAGTCAATCTGAGAAACCGTTTCTTAATGCCCTGAAAATTTCATCGATTAATGGAATCGGATGCCGATCTTTAACTAAGTTTGGATTTAATGTTAATTTGAAATTACCGCAAATTCTAATAGATCCGTGTGATTTTATTACTGGCACAATTAGTGTTGCCCATTCGCTGATGTCAATTTTCTCAAGGTGTCGTAATTTAACAAGACGATTAATTTCATTTTCAACTTTACTTGTCAATGCAAACGGTAAATGTCTCGTTTTCAAAGCTACTGGCTGTGCATTTTCCTTTAGTATCAATTTAAGAGTCCCTTTCTTATATAGCCCTGGACCTGTGCCAAATAATTTCGGAAATTTTTTATGAAATTGTTTTGTTAAATTTACTACATCAATTTTATTACAATTGTTAACGTTGTTTGGTAAGTTTAATGGTAATGGCCACAAACCGAATACTTTAAGCCATTGCCTACCTATTAACATTGGCCCACCACCTATGGTAGTTGGTTTTTTCTCGAGGTCCTTCTTCTAGAATCCTTACTCTTAGCAAGTAATCCTACCCGTCCAGCCATCCCAAGAGTTGAACCCTCGGTATTGCCACAGGCGGATCGACGAATCATTCGGGCTTTTCCATCACGACAAGGTGGTGCACCATGGAGGAGATCTTCCTTTTTTTGGTAATTCGGGGAAATCCTTTATGGATATGTCACCCTAGGGAAATCGGGTAAAGATTATGCAGAAGTCCCGCCTTGACCCAATGTCGGTCCGACCGGTGTATCCGCTAAAACCTCCAAGGTGGCATTCCTAGCGCTGGGCAGACAGAGACTCGCTCATACTTGCTTATGCATTACTTCAGTGTCCCTGTCTGTAATTTTCCTTTGTGCTTGAGACCCGGCTACTTGTGTTATGTTACTGAATCTCCTTCCCAGGGAGCGCATTATTTACTTTTCCCTCCTTTCTCGCAACTGCTGCGAACAGATGAGAACCACGCCATTCGTCTGCCTTCCTCGAGAGTCCGTTTTTAACCGACCCGAGTCCCCACCTGAGCCGACTGGACTCCGAGAGAACCCGCACTATTGTACTCCCCCCTAGTATTGGAGGGGGTACTCCGTAGTGCTGTACTCCGTAGAGGAGAGGGGGTACTCCGCTGTGCGTACTCCGTAGAGGAGAGAAAGAGTTTACATCGCTCTTTCTCCCTCTACAATCCCGCGGCCTCCCTTAAGTGAGACTTTGTTCTATCGTCCAATTACGCTTTAGGGTGTAGCCTTAGCTTTCCCACTCTGTCCTTCCTGCTTGTAAGTCATTTCGGTGAAATAATTCTCATCAGGTCCCCCCCTTTAATGTCATCACCCTTGAGCAGGAAACGAAGTTCTTCTCACCTGACTTCTTCATTCGGATGGATGGGGAGTAAGGAGGCGAACTAGCAGCCCCTCCTCCTTCTCAATCTCGTTCTCTTCCTCTTCATCGCCATGAGAGTCTGCCTCCTGGCGCCTCACGCCTCGCGCCTCTCAGCCGTCTCCTTCTGGGTCATGACGGACTCGCAGGAAGTGACTGCTTTCCTCGCTGCCAGTCATTTCATGACCAAGACCGTCAACGAGAGGTCCTCTTCCGCCTCCATGGAAGGAGCCCCTAGAAAACTTTTTTTATTTACGAGGGTAAGGGAAAATGCGTTACGTATACCCGCAGGACCGCCCCGTGAGTTACGTGGGAATCCCCGGACGGAACGTGATCCAAGTATATCCACACTAAAAAATCCTCTCTTGCAATGCCTCATCGCCTTCGTAGCCCGCGCTCTGGGAACTGTTAATTACTTTTGGAGCGGGAACTGGCCTACGCCAATCTTCCCGCGCCCACTCATACTTCTCTTCTGCGTGGGGTTACTGTGCTGTCGAGGGTCCAAGGATGGAGTCTGTGAAATCAGACCTCTCCCTATGAGCAAGGATCTGATTTCACAGACTCCATCCTTGGTTCCCCCCTCCCAGCTCTTTCCTTCCCCGGTGAATTCTATAACCTTATCAAGGGGTTTGCCGAGAAAAGGTGACTTCGATGGGCAGTTGGGTTTTTCTAGCACCTTCCGATTACCTCCCCCCCCTTAATTCGTTTAGACGTAGGGCTCCCACTCTCCTCGACTGACGGTCCTATTTAGGGTCCATCACCACTGTTATTTGACACAATGGGGATATTAATATTTACCAAAAGGATCTTAAGTGATGTGGTCACTCTATCGCGTTGTGCTCTGCGGTGCCATTTCTTACCGAAAGCTAGTCGGAAGTCAGCATGCAGTGCACGCGAATATACAGTGCCCGACAAAAAAAGAGACCACCTTTTATTTTGTAAATTTTTGTCTCTAAAAACTATAAAAACGTAAAAAAACATTGAATGTTTTTGGCTCAAATAATTATTTATTAACTTTATTTTAATATTCATATGACAAAAAATAACATTTTCGTTAGAGTAATTTTTTTGGACTTTTTTTTCAAGAATGTTGCATTTTATACGTGGACAAAATAAAGAGACCGCATCTAATTTTCAAAAAGAAAAATGAAAATAAATGAACAAAAACTAAATTTAATATTTGGTGTGGCTTCCTTTTGCCTTGATCACTGCTTGGAGTCTTTTTGGCATACTTTCCACGAGATTTTGAAGATATTTCTCATCTAGTTCCTCCCAAGTTCTCCTCAGCGCTGCGAAATAATTTTCCTTGTTTGTCACCCCAGTTTTATCGATCTTTTCTAAAATTGATCATAGGTTTTCGATGGGATTAAGATCGGGTGATTGTGGAGGCCAATCGAGACATTTTATTCTGTTTGACTTGAAGAATCTTTGAGTTTTTATTGACGTATGCTTGGAATCGTTGTCTTGTTGAAAAACGAAATCATCTTCCAATCCAATTCGAAGTGATGATATCTCTAGATTTTCACGAAGCATGTCAATATATTGGGTTGTCCGGAAAGTCCGTGCGGATTTTTAAGCAAAATTCGAATGAAAAAATTTTGTTGTTAAAAGTTATTTCATTCTGTGATATATGCACCATTATTTTGCACAATACTTTTCCATCTTTCGGGTAATTTCATAATTCCTCTCTCATAGAAGTCTTGGGTTTTTTCGGCGAAGAAGCTGTCCAAGTAGTTTTTGAGGAGTTGCAAAGAAGCAAAGTTCAAACCATTAATTGAGTTTTGTAGCGACCGAAATAAATGAAAATCCGAGGGTGCAATGTCGAGGGAATACGGTGGATGAGGCAAAACATCCCAGCCAAACGCCAATAATTTTTGGCGAGTCTGCAAACTTGCATAAGGTCTGGCGTTATCATGATGAAAAACGACGCCTTTCCTATTGATCAATTCCGGACACTTTTTGGCGATTTCTATCTTCAATTTATCCAACTGTGAACAGTACTTGTCCGAATCGATGGTTTCGTTGTCCGGTAGTAGCTCATAATATACTATCCCCTTCCAATTCCACCAAATGCAGAGCATTACCTTTTTCGGATGTAAGCCTGCCTTCGAAGTGGTTAATGGCGGTTCACCTCGCTTGCTCCACGACCTTTTACGCTCGACATTATTATAAATTATCCACTTTTCGTCGCCTGTTATGATGCGTTTTAAAAATGAATCGTATTCATTGCGTTTGTATAGCAAATCGCTGATGGAAATGCGGTCAATACGATTTTTCTCAGTTAAGTCGTGCGGCACCCAAACATCAAGCTTTTTTACCATCTGGAGCTTGTTTAAATGTTCGGAAACAGTTGATTTGCCAATGTTTAACCTCGCTGCGATTTCCCGAACTGTGATCTGCCGCTCGGAATCGATTAAAGCTGTTATTTGGTCGACATCAGTGGTGACTGGCCGACCAGAGCGAGGAGCATCTTCAATATTCATTTCTCCTGAACGAAATTTAGCAAACCACTTCTGACACATGCGATCACTTACGGCATCTTCCCCGTATACGGCACATATTTTTTTTCGAGTTTGTGTCGCGTTCTTTCCTTTACGGAAATAAAAAAGCATTATGCATCGAAAAAACACGTTATTTCCTTCCATCTCTAAACTAATGTCAAGTAAAAAGTTTTTAATTTATTGGGATAATTAATATCACTAAGTATGCGTTGAAATGTCACTAATCAAAACACGAAAGCATTTGACATATCACATCGACATAAACTTGTAAAATTCGCCTTTGAACGACATCTATTGAGAAATCCGCACGAACTTTCCGGACAACCCAATATTTATCTGCCATTAATGTACCATCAATTTTTACTAAATTTCCTACTCCTGGCCAAGCAAAACAACCCCAAATCATAATACTGCCTCCTCCATATTTTACTGTTTGCTGCAAGTGACGCTCTTGATACTTCTCTCCGGATTTTATCCATACTCTAAGCCTTGTTTTCCGATTAAATAGCTCAAATTTACTTTCATCGGACCATACAACTTTTTTCCAAAAGTCAATTGGCATGTCTATGTACTTTATTGCAAATTTGAGACGTTTTATTTTATTACGCTTGTTGATAAAGAGTCGTTTTCGTGCAAGTCGGCTGTGAAAATTTGCTTCACGGAGTCTTCACTCAATAGTTTTATTTGATACATTCAGCTGGAAGTTCTTTCTAATTGAACGTGCCGTTAATCATGGATTTTTCTTAATTTCTCGTACAACGAGAATCATCTCGATCTGTAGTCACTTCG
Source organism: Camponotus floridanus (assembly GCF_003227725.1). Classification (NCBI taxonomy): domain Eukaryota; kingdom Metazoa; phylum Arthropoda; class Insecta; order Hymenoptera; family Formicidae; genus Camponotus; species Camponotus floridanus. Next base: position 565,928 of record NW_020229865.1, read on the forward strand.
ATTTCTTCCTCTTCCTGCTCTATCCGCAACAGAACTAGTCTCTCGAAACTTTTTCCACAGCTTTTGCACTTGAGTTTTGCTTACTTCAAATTTTGCTGCTATTTTTCTTTGCGAAGAACCTTTCTGTATATCTTTTATAATTAATTTTCGTATTTGTGCACAAGTTTGTTTTCTAGCCATGTTAACACGCGAATTTTCTCAGTTAAGAAACAATAAGCGAATGAAACAAACGCGTATTACAATGTCACACAACACAGTATATAAACAAAACACATAATTCGTCTAACGGAGAAAATAGAGTAAATTGCAGTGCCAACTAAGATAGCGGTCTCTTTATTTTGTCCACGTATAAAATGCAACATTCTTGAAAAACAAATCCAAAAAAATTACTCTTAACGAAAATGTTATTTTTTCTACTCTAAACGAAAATGTTATTTTTTGTTATTATATATGGATATTAAAATTAAGTTAATAAATAATTATTTGAGCCAAAAACATTCAATGTTTTTTTACGTTTTTATAGTTTTTAGAAACAAAAATTTACAAGATAAAAGGTGGTCTCTTTTTTTGTCGGGCACTTCACCGGCACTGATTTGATCAGCGAGCGGTCTTTTCCTCCATGGCAATCAGCTTTGCATCCATCGTGCAAGATACTAACATCACTCTGGAGACGCATATTACTGTGTTAAAAAGCAGCATTAAATGTGAGATTTGGATAGCGTAGTGGTCTAAAGCAGTTGCCCGAGGGAGAGGGTGAGATATCTTCCCCCAAGAAAGAAATCCGGCGGCTACGCCGCCGGATTCCAAACGCGGAGGGGAGCCCACGGTCAACCTGAAGTAAACTTGCTCCGCAAGTTCCGGGTTTCTGCCCGTCTCTCCAGTGTAGAAAAGGCCACTCCGGGGGTTTTTAGTGGGTACCCGGCGGGATCGCCAGGTCGCTGCTGAGAATCCCGGCAACGACCTGGCGATCCCGCTGATTCCTATAACCCCCATCCGATTTCCTTAGGTGAGGGTATCGATAAAGAATTCCCCCGGGTTATCAAAAAAAGAGCAGTTGCCCGGAAATCGAAAAACTCGGATTCGATTCCCGATCCAGCCATTCGCATCTCATATTTTTCTAGTCGAGTTTTCTAGTCACGAATATTGTTTTATAACAATTATTCGTTGGGCTGAAAAGTGTGTGAATACTCTCTTCACAAAATATTGCCACGGATGGATTCTGTCGCTCGTTGATCAAATGGACATGTAGACACATCCGACTTCCTTCCACATCCCTATCTTTACTGGTCTATAATTTTTTTTATCTCACAATTGCGACTCAATCAAAAATTAAAATTTTATGGCATTTTTTTTTTAAAGTAATAGATTAATAAGATTTATGTGTATGTGTGATTACACACACGCGCGCGCACACACAACACACACACACGCGCGCGCACATATACAGAGTGCTTTCTATTTAGTGACACAAGTCGACACGAGCGTCATTCTATCTTTTTTAGTAAATAACAACAAACAAAGATAGAATGACACTTGTGTCCCTAAATGAAAAGCACCCATAATTTTTAATAAAACACATAACAAAAATTTTTTTATTATAATTATATACTTTTTATATAGTATTTATATTTGATGTCATTTTAAATATAAAAATCTTATAAATTTATTATAATTACTTTTTGAAAACAAATTATTTTTCTCTGTTTAAAAGTAAAAAATAAAATAGAAGCTTCAATTTTTATTTTATAACATGTGTTTACATACATTAATTCTTAGAATAAATGATCTTGAGTTTCAAAATTTTGTTATAAAAAGGAAGGCAAAAAATAATAGAAACCAATAGAGATAAGTAAACATGACATAGAAAATTATTGTTGTAATTGCAAAACCATTTTTTTGAATGAATTAATTAATCATCAATGTTCTAATGGTTTCGTATGTATATTTTGTTATTTCAGGCTAAGTCAAGAGTGAAAGAGGTTTATATACAAACATGCATACTTCTCAGTCAACAGGGCATGCGAGATTGTGAACTTTTCGGCCTAGCAATATTGTCTGGTGAGTTGTAATCTAAAAATTTACCTTTTTACAAAAAGGTAAAAAGAGTTACGAAGTTCATGCGTCACAACAAATTAATTTAATATAATTTTAATATATATCCTACAAAAATATAATAACATTGAAAAAATTGCGCCATGAATGTGAATCTTATCTCGCAATAAACAGTTCCTTTTATTATTATTATCATCATTATTATTATCGTCATTATTATTATCATCATTATTATTATCATCATTATTATTATCATCATTATTATTATCATCATTATTATTATCATCATAATTATTATCATCATTATTATTATCATCATTATTATTATTATCATTATCATCATTATTATTATTATCATTATTTTTATCATCATTATTATCATTATTATTATTATTTATTTATTATTACAGGAAAATCATAAAATTAATTTTATAACGATGCACCCCGTAATGCATCCCAGCGAACACTGGCCGGAAGCCCGATGAACATCGGTCGGGCATAGGCAGAGGCGTGATGCGCCCATTTTTAATATTTAGTAACATTCGGGTAGGAATCGAGAGATCGATTATTGCGACACTGCCATCGGGAGTCGACACCGGCAGTTGAGAACCCGCGCTCGGCAGTCCGAACTGCTCCAATATTTTTACCGCCGCTCGGTGAGAGTAATTACCGAATACGCCGGCGCGGGTAATTAATCGAGTATAAAACGGGCTCTCGACAGCACAGAAGGACAGATCCTTCCGATCCTTCTTGAGACGCACAGATAGTTAGAAGGTAAGCAAAGCTATCGAGAAATCCTTGCAAAATTAAAAGACCAGAAGGTAGTGCAAATGCGGCCTTTACTAATCAATATCAGCGCCTTAGAAATCGCCTCCGAATCAACATTCGAATATTAGGCGTCGCGCCTATCACGAGATGGAACTTGAGCCGCCTCTGACGCTTGCTAGCGTCGCGACGCCGTCTGTAAAATCTACATCCATCGGGGAAATAGACACGTTTAAATAACCGGACTTTAAATCTCCGAACAGCTGAGACGTAAACACCGGACAAGAAACGCGGGCAAAAACACGTCCGACGGTCCGCAAAAACGCGAACGCGCCGTACTCGGAATCGTGCAATCACATCTTGCACATATTGTAAATTGCGTTATTCCGCGCATCGAATTATTTTTAGCCTTTTTAGCAAACTACTATCGAATTATTTTTAGACCTTTTTAGCAAACTACTATCTCCGCAAGATCCGTGACACATCCATCGAATTACATAACGTGGACGCATTGTTAAAGCGCGGTTTTCCACCAATTATAAACTACGGCAATTACTTCGCGCCCGGAGATCCTCCCGCGTTTATCGAATCTATCGATTACTTTACGCGCTTACACATACACACACGCACACACACGCACACACACATACATTGTAATTACACAATTCACATACGCATATACACGCACACGCATGGGAGTGGCTCATTGGCGAACAGTACAATTGGACACGTTGCAATTGCGCACCGTGCTATTAAATACATAAAATTGCGCATCATTCGATTGGACACGTTACATTTGCCCACCGTTCAATTGCACACAGTTCTTTTGCGCACAGTTCTTTTGCGCATTGTTCGATTGGACACGTTACATTTGTCCATTGTTCAATTGGATACAGTTCTTTTGCGCACAGTTCTTTTGCCCACAGTTCTTTTGCGCATATATACTTTTCCATGCAAAGGGAAGTTTTACATGGGTTTGCAACGGCGTAGGGGGGATGTGGGGGTGCAGTCTGTGCGTATACTTTGCAACGTAAACTGGGATTCCACATTTTATAAAACTGTGGGCAAAAGTAATGTGCGCAAAAGTAATGTGCGCAAAAGAACTGTGCGCAAAAGAACTGTGTCCAATCGAACGGTGCGCAAAAGAACTGTGTCCAATTGAACGGTGGGCAAATGTAACGTGTCCAATCGAACGATGCGCAATCTTATGTGTCTAATAGCACGGTGCGCAATTGCAACGTGTATAATTGTACTGTGCGCCAATGAAGGCTTCTCCACACGCACACTTTGTACATTCCAACACACAGCTACAATAAATACATTTCTTACACATATACACGTAATCCGTTATTTTATCTCCGCCACCTGGATCCACCTATTCTCAAATAAAGATTCCGCGGTCTACGAAAAACCGTACGTTACAATTTTAATTATATAGAAAAAAATAACTTATTATTATTGTAGAAAAAATAAAGACTAAAATATTCCAAGGTTAAATTAAAGAAAAAATAAAGACTAAAATATTCCAAGGTTAAATTAAAGAAAACACGCTCCAATTTCAATTAATAAGTAAGAGATGCGTTAAGGATTAATTTGGAAATATATTTCATAATACAATGAGATCGACCTTTTTAGCAAACGAACGAGACTGAGCCGCTTCATTGGAATACGAATATATATATATATATATATATATATATATATATATATAGTATATATACAGGGTGTATCAGAGCGACCGTATCAGGCTGGTATTTCGAAAAATACACATTTACTTGAAAAATGTTCCGGACAAAAGTAGTAGGACTTTAAGGGGCGCATTACTTAGCATAGTTAGTGTGACCTTGGATAGTGTTGTTAAGGAAAAATCAATTAAAAGTTTTTAAATGGAAACCCCTATTTTTGATTGTATATTCTTATAGCTGACCTCGAAAGCTTTCCAAAACACTATAATAAAGTATTTTTTCATTGAGTACTTTTCGAGTTATGAGGCTTGCAATAATTTTTTAATTTTACATAAATCGTAAAATATCTTGTAAAATATTAATTACTCGATTATCTTACCGTAATACTTTTATGTACAAAATAATGAGAGGAATCAATTGATGTAAAGAAAACACATAATTGTTTCGAAGAAAAAATATGTAATTTGCAATTAACAATTACATATTGTTTCTTAAAAACAATTATGTGTTTTCTTTACACCAATTGATTCCTCTCATTATTTTGTATATAAAAGTATTAAGGTAAGATAATCGAAAAATGAATATTTTACAAGATATTTTACGATTTATGTAAAATTAAAAAATTATTGCAAGCCTCATAACTCGAAAAGTACTCAATGAAAAAATACTCTATTATAGTGTTTTGGAAAGCTCTCGAGGTCAGCTATAAGAATATACAATCAAAAATAGGGGTTTCCATTTAAAAACTTTTAATTGATTTTTCCGTATCCTTAACAACACTATCCAAGGTCACACTAACCATGCTATGTAATGCGCCCCTTAAAGTCCTACAACTTTTGTTCGGAACAATTTTTCAAGTAAATGCGTATTTTTCGAAATACCAGCTTGATACGGTCGCTCTGATACACCCTGTATATATATATATATATATATATATATATATATACATATATATACATATATATACATATATACTAGGACTATAAATTAATTTTGAGGGATTTTTTTGTAAATTCAAGGCTTTATTGTGAAAAATTGTGTACATTATTATTTTTCAAAGTAATGTCCATCACTAGCCACTATTTTTTCCCATCTTTCGACGGATTCCGCGTCGAAAGAACAACTCATCTTTTGATGCTATCCACCAATCGATCCAATTTTTCGTATCTTCGTAAGATTGGAAGCGCTGCTTAGCCAGGCCATGTTCCATGGATCGGAACAAGTAGTAATCCGATGGAGCAATATCTGGTGAATATAGCGAGTGGGGTAAAACATCCCATTTCTGCGTTTCTAAATATTTTTTGACTACACGAGCAACATGTGATCGAGCGTTGTCATGTTGAAAAATTACTTTATCGTGCCTCTGCTCGAATTGCGGCCGTTTTTCCTTCAATGCACGGCTCAAACGCATCAATTGTGTTCGATAGCGTTCACCAGTGATGGTTTCATTCGGTTGAAGCATCTCATAGTACACAACACCAAGCTGGTCCCACCAAATACAGAGCATGAGTTCGAACCATGAATATTCTTGCCGTCGATGTTGATGCATGACCAGGCAAACTTCATTATTTTCTACGCTTAGGATTATCGTAGCGTATCCATTTTTCATCGCCAGATGATACGATACAAAAAACCCTTTCTTTTTTGCCGTTGAAGCAATTGTTCGTGAAAAATCACCGTTCAACATCTCTCGGCTTCAATTCGTATGGCACCCAATTTCCTTGCTTTTGAATCATACCAAGTGCATTTAAACGTTTGGAAACTGTTGTGCGATCAACATTCAACAATTCAGCAAGTTCATCTTGCGTTTGACATGAATCTTGGTGGAGTAATGCTTCCAATTCCTCATTTTCGAACTTTTTCGGTTGACCAGGACGTTCTTTGTCAACTGTATCGAAATCACCACTTCTAAAACGTCGAAATCAATACTCACATGATTTTATCGATGTATGTTCATCGTAAGTTTCCAACTGCACTCGATGACTTTCAGCAGCACTTTTCTTTGAATTAAACAGGAAAAGTAAAACTTCCCGCAAATGGTGGTTTGTTGGCTCGTAATTCGACACATTCGGAGCTGAGAAAAAATACGTTGTTTACACTTCAGCAAAATGACACATAATAAAAAGTAAAGCCTAATGACAGAGCTTTGACATGAATATAGTTACAGAAGTGTCCGATGCGATATAGCATAAGTTACAGCATCTATTGTAAATCTCTCAAAATTAATTCACAGTCCTAGTGTATATATATATACAGGGTCTACCAAAAGTGTGGAAACCCCTAAATATCTCGGAAAATATACGTTTTACAGAAAAGTGTTTCCAACAAAAGTTGTAGGGTTTAAGAAGATCTATATACTGATTCTATCAGTTTGACCTTGGATGGCGTCGTCAAGGTCAGGTCAAGGTCACATTGACTTTTTTAAATGACACCCCCTACATTTGATTGCATATTCTTATAGCTTAATTCAAGAGCTTTCCAAAACACTATAATAATGTTTATTTTTATTAAGTACTTTGCGAGTTATGAGGGTTGAATGATAGAGTAGCGCCGGTATTAACATTATCCAAGGTGTACTACATGGAGGTTACTCGCTCGGATTTGCATCTGTTGTGTGTGTGATCCAGCTAACTAAGGCAAGATCGGTCGTGGATCCAGTCAGCAAAAGCAAAGACCCAACCAAATTACAATCGAGCATTTAAAGACCTGGAAAGCAATCGACATAGTAAACAGTAAATAAATTTGTGGATGCTCATTTATCATAATAATTGTTCGAAATGTGTGTGTGTGCGTGCGTGCGGTGCGTGTATACAGAGATCAGGTTAGGTTGCACCAAACGATTGCAAATGTGTTTCAATGTGTTAAAGTAAATGCTGAAAGTGGCTGCCATTTACTTCCTGACAATATGCTAATCTTTGGTAGAATGTAGAAATGACTTTACGATTCGTTTCAAAAGGTATCAAAGCCATTTCATCCCTTATTCGCTGTATCAATTCGTGAATGGTTTTAGGTTTTGTTCTGTAAACCTTACTCTTCAGATATCCCCATAGATAATAATCAAGAGGAGTTAGATCTGGTGACCGAGGTGGCCAATCCTCTCCTCCCTCATTTCCGTTCCTTCTTCCTATCCACCGTAGCGGAAAAGTCTCATTTAAAATACGACGTGGTCCTGCACCAAAATGAGCAGGAGCTCCATCATGCTGAAACCATATTTCTTGGAAATTATTTGGAAAAGTATTCTGTATGGCTGGAATTATTTGATCAACAAGTAATCTCTCATACCTTTGAGCGTTCAAATATTCTTCAAAAAAAAACGGCCCTATTAAATAGCCATCTATTATTCCGCACCATACATTTATTTTTTGTGGATGTTGTGTGTGAGTTTCCCGCACCCAATTCGGATTCTCATCTGACCAGAAACGAAAATTTTGATTATTAACTTCTCCCGTTAAGGTAAAAGTTGCCTCGTCTGTGAAAACAATTTGATAAGGGAAGATGGGCCGGACATCTATTAGTGCCATCATTCTTTCACAGAAATGTATACGACGCTCCTCATCTCCGTTTTGCAATTCTTGAACGTATTGCAATTTATATGGATGGAACTTGTTCTTCTTTAAAATTCTCCAAACCGACATGGGAGCAATATCGTGAGTTTGAGCGACTCTCTGAACACTAGAATTGGGATCTTCAATAAATGTCTGCAGAACATCAAGTTGTTTTTCTTCGTTGGTTGCAGACAATGGTCTTCCTGACTTAGAGCGATTTCTTACACTACCAGTTTGTCTAAAACGTTCTATTGTTTTTAACACAGTGGACTTATTAATTCGACAGTTCGGATACGTGTCATTAAATAATCGAACGACATCAGAGAACGATCTTTCGTTATCACCCCATCCACGCATCATGAGGATAGTGATTCTTTCACGTTCCGACAAGTCGCCAGCCATTTTTAAAACGTTTAATTTTAATTAATCGTACGTTGTATTTGGACGATAACAATTAATTTCTGCTTGCTCAAAGCTGAAGTTAGAAGGTGCTCGTTCTTTGATAGCTTTATACATTCTTAGTTGAATTATAAATGCGAGTTAGACTGCATGTAGTGCGTCACATAGCGGTAAATGAAGGAACTAACGAGACGTTTCATACACGTTTTATGGAGCAATTTTTTGGCAATTTGACTTCAGCGAAATATGAGGATATGTTGAGGAATCGATCTTGCCTTAGTTAGCTGGATCACACACACAACAGATGCAAATCCGAGCGAGTAACCTCCATGTAGTACACCTTGGATAATGTTAATACCGGCGCTACTCTATCATTCAACCCTCATAACTCGCAAAGTACTTAATAAAAATGAACATTATTATAGTGTTTTGGAAAGCTCTTGAATTAAGCTATAAGAATATGCAATCAAATGTAGGGGGTGTCATTTAAAAAAGTCAATGTGACCTTGACCTAACCTTGACGACGCCATCCAAGGTCAAACTGATAGAATCAGTATATAGATCTTCTTAAACCCTACAACTTTTGTTGGAAACACTTTTCTGTAAAACGTATATTTTCCGAGATATTTAGGGGTTTCCACACTTTTGGTAGACCCTGTATATATATATATATATATATAGGTATATATATATATATATACAGGGTGACCCATTTTAACTTAGGCAGCCAAATAACTCGAAAAATAAGCACTACGAAAAAATGGTTAGAATCAAAATTTCGTCATTTCGAGGAGGACGTACAATGACGTTAAAATCAGCCCCCCCACCCCTCCCCCTGGGCGGTGAGGGGGGGCAAGTTTGAAATCTTAAATGGGAACCCCTATTTTTCATTGTATATTCTTGTAGCTTATCTCGAGAGCTTTCCAAAACACTATAATTAAGTATCTTTTTATTAAGTACTTTTTGAGTTATAAGGCTTGAAATAATTTCTTAATTTTACATAAACCATAAAATATCTAGTAAACCATTCATTTTTCGATTATCTTACCTTCATACTTTTATGTACAAAATAATGAGAGGAATCAATTGGTGTAAAGAAAACACATAGTTGTTTCTAAGAAAAAATATGTAATTTGCAATTAACAATTCCATATTTTTTCTTAAAAACAACTGTATGTTTTCTTTACACTAATTGATTCCTCTCATTATTTTGTACATAAAAGTATGAAGGTAAGATAATCGAAAAATGAATGGTTTACTAGATATTTTATGGTTTATGTAAAATTAAGAAATTATTTCAAGCCTTATAACTCAAAAAGTACTTAATAAAAAGGTACTTAATTATAGTGTTTTGGAAAGCTCTCGAGATAAGCTAGAAGAATATGCAATGAAAAATAGGGGTTCCCATTTAAGATTTCAAACTTGCCCCCCTCACCGCCCAGGGGGAGGGGTGGGGGGCTGATTTTAACGTCATTGTATGTCCCCCTCGAAATGACGAAATTTTGATTCTAACCATTTTTTCGTAGTGTGTTTATTTTTCGAGTTATTTGGCTGCCTAAGTTAAAATGGGTCACCCTGTATATATATATATTGCGACGTTTTTCTCCTTCTTTATTCTAATTTTAATCGGATAGTACGCCGTCAAACACAGGATGAATATAAGATTTCCGCGCTCGGAGGAACAGGGATGAAGGGTGCTCGCGCGGGCCGCGGCGGAGCGGAGGCAGTTCGATATCTCGATAGGTTGGGCGCCAGATGCGGTCTTTCACGCATCAGTTTTCCACGAAATTTTTAAACAGCGCGAAAAATGATAGCTTCCTTCGCCACGGGCTGACTAGCTCGCCTAACGATAGAGGGGAGGGGTTCTTAGAGCGAGCCAATTAATTATGCGGAGATTTCATTAATTCGATGCGCGAGAGACACAAAAACGGATATCGACGACCACAGGGGACTAACATTCAAATAAATTACGCGAATTTAACAAGGCAATATAACAGATTTATTAATAGAAAAATAATAAAGGAAAGAAAAATATAAAAGTCCAATCAAATGACAAATCAGATTGAAACGAGGTTCACAATACTTCGATTAAAGACAAGCAAAGGAAATATAAAATCCAATCAAAAATAACATGAATGATGAGACGTGATTCACAGCAAATGTTCGCTTGAGATAACTAATCGAAAAGAAAGCTAAGACGTTATAATAACGGTAAACAGAGTCAAATGCGCAAGGCTTTATAATTACGGTAAACAGACTCGAATGCGCAAAACTCGATTATTACGGAGAATAGCGAGAAGCGCACCGAACATTACAATTACTGAGAACCGAAAGAAGTGCGCGAGCTCTTGCAATTACGGAGAACGGAAAGAAGCGTACGAGCGCTTACGATTTCGGAGAACCGAACGAGGCGCGCTATTACGAGTACGAAAAACAAAAAGAAATACGAGATCTTAGAATTATCGAAAACGGAAATGAACACGTAATACTTTATATTATTTAATTGCAGTAACAGAAATAACGCCAAGACGATGTAATCTACTGAAAGAACGGCAATATCTAGTTGATCGGAACGCGGAATTCGCGTATCGCAACGATAAGGCGTTCCCGCCGGTGCACACACGGCACGGCGGGTGTCGACAGCTTACGCCTCCGACAGCCGATTGTTCGCACGTCCGCGGTCAGCGGACTGCGAGTCGCAAGAAAAAGAGAACGCACGTAGAGAGAGATGGTCGAGAATCGAGGCCCCCCTTAAGTCGTATAACTTCCGGTCCTCTGTCACAATTTCCAAGGTACTCACCAATTTGCCGCTCAAGCTGTCGCAGAACTCTTCCCCTGGGGTGGCGGTCAACAGCACTTACAATCGGTCGGAGTCGCTCCACTCCGACCGGCGATAGCCTCGAGTTAAAAATTCTACACTAACGCGCGTCACACGGATAACGGAGAGGCGAACGAGTATATCGGGTGAGACCGATCGACGGATCACTGTCGCCCCCTGACTACGGTCGCAATCGACTTCTTTTCACTACCGCGAAATTTATGCAAACGAAACACTAATCGCGACCGGCCAAAGGGGTCGACCCGCGAGCCGTATCGGTAGACGGCGTACAAATTTTCGTAATTAAACACAAGATAGCCGGGTGACCTCACCGTTGAATTCTTCGCTCTGGTTTCCGCCAATTCGTCTTCTTTTGTGCCGAACGTCCGCGATACTCTCTCTAAACTTTCGCAGAACAAGTCCTCCATTCTCTCGGAATCGCCATATTTATCCTTAACTATTCGCCCCGCACCTCATCGAGAAGGATGATAGGCCCGTTCCCGCGCGCTCGGATTTTCGAGCGTGGCGCAAGGGCGCATCGTGCGCCCGCGGTCCCGCGCCTCCGCTGTTCCGGCGCGTTTTTCAGCGCCAGGTGGTCGGGAATTCTCCCGTCAGGGCCGATCTTTGCTGCCTTCGTCCCTCTCCAGTGGAGGGCAGCGACTTTTCCGGATTTTTCCGAGAAGGTTCAGCCCCTTCGCGGGGTGCTTTCGGCGCCCGTCATTGCTGGCCGGCCCTGGGATGCTGGGCCGATGGACCGAAATTGTGCGAGGCTGCTCGAGTATTGCTGACCCTTGTTTTCCACGGCCGATGTTTTGATCGGTGATGATTCGGCAAGGTTGCTTTTCTTGTAGACTTCCAGGTAAATCTTCGTTGAAGATTTATGGCCTCCGAAACAATATAATTTCGACAAATAGGATTAGTAACAATGCTTTTGTTTATAAACGAACGCACTCGCCTCTCTGAAAATCCCGGCGGGGCTCTCGATTTATCGACCGGCGCGGCCGCTCGGCTCGCGTCACGCAGTCTTTTTAGCGGGTGGACGTCCGTCATGTCGGCAACGTCACAATATATATATATATATATATATATATATATATATATATATATATTGTATCCAAAGATTTCTTGCCACGAAGAAACATATTAGTTTTTCAGACCATTATATCCTTAATTCGTTCTCGGTCTCCAAAAAATATTTACGCGAAAACTATAGTGACATTATGGTCACGAGAGCTGACAAGAGTCAGACTACTGTTGTCATGGATAAAAAAGATTACTTCGATAAAATGTATCTGCTGCTGAATGACCAAACTACATACAAACCTTTGAACAAAGATCCTTTGAAAAAATTGACTAATAAAATTAATGAGTTAGTTAAATCATGGCGCAAAAATAATTTGATCAGTGAGTTGACATATAGAAACTTAAATTGTACGAACGGTAATTTACCGCGATGCTACGGTCTGCCGAAAATCCACAAAGACGGTTTTCCATTGAGAATCATTGTATCTGCTTTGGGAAGCCCTGTGTACAACGTTTCGAGTTACATCCACAACATTCTGTATAAATCTATAAAGAAACCAAATTCATTTATTAAAGATAGTTGGTCCTTTGCTCAAAACATAAAGAACACAGTCATTAATGAAGACAACATCATGATTTCTTTGGATGTGACTTCATTATTTACAAACGTTCCAAGGGAGTTAGTTGAAAACGCCATTAAAAAACGCTGGGACGACATTGCAAAAAATACTAAATTTAATTTATCTCAATTCTTATTTGCAATTGACTTGATTTTGGATTCAACTTGCTTCTCTTTTAACGGACGTTTCTACGAACAGATCTTCGGCACACCCATGGGCTCTCCACTGTCACCTATCTTGGCAGATATGGTGATGGACGATTTGGAGACTCAATGTCTTAACTCACTGAATTTTACAGTCCCCATGTATTACAGATATGTAGACGATGTTTTTACAATTGTACCACGCACAAAAATTAACGATATTTTAACCATTTTTAATAACTACCACGAACGTTTAAGATTCACGTACGAGAAAGAAATTGATTCTTCGATTAGTTTTCTTAATGTTAAAATCATTCGTTTGGGAACAAAACTTATCACCAATTGATTTAGGAAACCTACATGGTCCGGGAGATATATTAATTTTTACTCAAATCACCCGTTAAAATATAAAATTAATACGATTTATAATTTAGTTGACCATGCCATTTTACTATCTGACGACTGTTTTAAACAAGAGAATATTAAGTTAATATATGATACGTTAGTTAATAATTGTTTTCCTGAACATATTATTCATAGACACATTCGAAAAAGAATCAATTTTTTAAACAATCGCGACTGCAATGACACTGATGACGCCAATTCTACTCATCCAGATAAAACTCATTTTATCACTATACCATACGTAGAGAATACGAGTCAAGATCTCTACCGTCTTCTACGAAACAGTGGTTTCAACGTCGTCTACAAAGTAACCAAAAAATTTAATAACTTAATCAGATGTAAAGATACCTTACACAATAACGACAAGACAAGTGTTGTATACAAATTAAACTGTAGGGATTGCAATTTATCATACATTGGGCAAATAAAAAGACATTTGCGGACCCGAGTGAAAGAACATTGTAACAATATAAAATTACATGAGTCTAATCACTCCGCTATTAGCAAACATAGATTGGAATCCGGACACGATTTCGACTGGTCGAAACCGAATATCTTGCACAACGAAAAGTACGTTCGTAAAAGAGAGATAGCTGAGATGTTCTTTATCAAGAGATCTAAAAATCTAATCAACTTACAGACTGACACAGATAACTTGAATAATATTTACGACAAAATTATTAAGGTCACTTAGTACCGCTTTTCTTCCTGTTATGTTTAGTTTATTGATGAAGTCTCACATGGACGCATCAGCTTCTCTCAAATTTGAATTTAATTAAATAACGTTTTTTGTATTATGTGATTACGTGGTTTTACATGTTCACCATTAATGTTGTCTTCTGATTATTATTACATCGGTACAAATCTTTTCACACTTTAATTCTCTGTGCGTTACTATGTATTCAAACCGTTAATTTATGTATTGATAAATCTTTTTTAGTGTATACTTGATAAGGACCACAACCACATGGTCGAAACGTCGTATTAATAAACTTAATTTTTTGGCTAGTTTGGTCGACTACAATTTTTCTATTGATCCTTTGATTACTCGACTAGCGACATTAAATTATTTACAATTATATTTATATATATATGGAATATTTATTGCATTATCTATTTCGAATACTGTTTCGAATTAGATCATCTAAAATAATTTTAAATTAATACTTATATAGCAGTAGGTTTATATAAGAAAAATGAATCTTAAAATAAACGAATCATTTTACTATTTCAGATGGCGAATATCTCTTTGTGGATCCCGAGAATAAATTGAACAAATATGCCCCGAAGAATTGGCGAAATTCTCATACATATGTAAGTAATTATTTTATTTGTCATTGAGAAGGATCTAATAATTTAGAAACCGCTTAAAAAGATTATAGGTCAATCTTTGTGTAATATTTTTTAAAATTAAATATGAAGAATTTATATAGCTTGTAGCAAGAATATAATTGTCATCAAATTATATCTAAAATAATTATATCTTATATCTTTAATCTTGTAATGGTGGTCGAGGCGGTAACGCCAGAGATAGGTATAGCGCAACTAGTTTTTGCGCCTGCCGTCGGGTCTCTTTCCCAAGGAGGGCGATACTGCGCTACCTTTCTTCCACTTTGTGAGCGAACGGGGCCATACGCCAAGGATAGGTATAGCGCAACTATAGTGTCAAAGATCAGAGCTTCTGCTTATTCAAGACTTTCGTGCGTGATACGTAGTAACAGAATACGGCGGATATAGACCAAAGAAGATCGATAAATAATCCTTCAAAGTGAGGTTAGCAACCTGCTAAAAAGAAGAATCCATAGATGCTCACAGATCCACGCAATGCCTCGAATACGGACAGTCTATAAAGATGACGACACCGCAAAAAAACTGAAACAAGCGATTAAAGAAAAAACATAATAAGATTAGGAACATGGAATATAAGATCATGGTATACAAAGGATATCGTTAAAGAGATCAAAGAAAGAAAGATTGACATCTGTTGCCTTTCCCAGGCGAAAAAAGAGGGAAAGGAACATCAAAGATACAGGATTACATTCTGATTAACAGCAGAAAAGAGAAACAGCAAACGGCAGTGTTCGGCAGTAGCTAGAGTCGGAATACTCCACGAAAAATTCCACCAGCAGATAAAATTGATTATGTAAATCCGAGAGTTATAAAAGTAAAATTAGAAATGGACAACGAGCCCTTGCATTATAAGTATATATGTCGTGGATATAACAAAGCCTTTTTTTTTACTCAGGAGAAATGTTTTATGCATATCCTCGCTCTCGGGGGAGAGGCGAGAGTTATGTGGGACTCCCGGCTGTGCCAAGTGTTGGCAATAGTCGGTCTACCCACTAGAAAACCCCTGAGATGGCCATCCTCGCGCATTAGAAGGGCAGGTGGAAACTCGGGACTCGCTGTTGCAATACTTCGAACTTCCGATTGTGAGTCCTCTTCGCGCTTGGGACCCGGCGACTTAATTTTTGCACCTACCGCCGGGTATCTTTCCCAGGGAGAGCGATGCTGCGCTCCCTTTTTTCCACTTTGTAGGCGAACGGGGTCATACGTTCGTCCTAACCTTCCCTGGGTATCTTTGGACATAACAAAGTCTAGAGAAGAATGAAGATGTTTTATGAACACCTACAGGAACAATTGGATGCGATATCAAAAAAAAGAAAAAAAATCATAATATTAAGAGGCCTAAACGCACGAATAGAAGCAATATCATAAATAAAACAGAGATTCAACGAAGAAGATAATGAGGACTTGTTGATTGATTTCTACATGCACAACTCTCTTAGTATAAACAACACGTTTTTCATTCATAGGACATAACACAAGTTCGAGAATATACAAGGAAGAAGATCCATGATCAATTACTCATTAACAAACCGCGAATTCAATCCAAGCCAAATAATAGACATTAGAGCCCTGGATACCCCAAACATAGGAAATTACCATAAAATGGTAATGTGTAAAATAAAACTAATTCTCGGGAAAAGAAAAAATCAAAATACAAATACGAAAATGAAGATAAAGGTGGAAGGTGATTTGAGGAAATAGATACTATGACAGAAATAAGACAGGGCCATTTCTTAAGCCCAATGCTTTTCAATCTTATAATGGATAAAATTATCGACAGGATCAAGCCGCTATCAGACTTCAAGTTAGGAGATAAAAATCTTCAATATCTTATGTTACGCACAGAAACAGAAGGGCGCATGATAGAACAGATCATGAATCAAATATCTAGGCATGAATATTTCCAGCAACAGAAACATATACTTCGATGTAAAGCAACAAGTAATATATGGCGTAAAAATATCGGGAAGTCTCAGAAGTGTAATATGGAAGAACAAATATATGGATTCAAAAAGTAAGGATATACAAGACCATCGTAAGACTTGTGATGACTTATGGAGCGAAAGCAAGAGCGGATACGCGTAAAACAAAGCAAATGCGGACTAAAATGACAACATTGAGGTCGATAATAGGAAAAATGAGAATGGATAGAATGAAAAATGAGGAGGTAAAAGAACAATGCGGCATCATGGACATCGTCAGATTTTGCAGAAAGAGGAGAAGAGTGAACATGGAGAATGGTGCGAACATGTGGAGAAAGTGGAAGAGAATCGACTGATTAAGGTAGCAAAGAACCAAAAACCGACAGAGAAGAGATCAGGAAGACCACAGAGAGAATCCCTCGCGTCATCAACAGACAGCCCAAATGCGTGAAAGAAAACAGGAACTGTCTAAATAAAAGAAAAAGAAGAAGAAGAAATAATTTAACTAAATATAAAATAATAAATTGTTATAAAATCTATTCTATATATACACTACTCAAAAAAAATAGGAAACACTTTTTGTACCCTAAAACTTAGGCTATTTTCAAACCGCTGAAACTCGTCGAAAAATCATCATAGACAAAAAATTAAAAAAACATTTTAATGTTTGAAGTTTCAATTTTAATGCGCAGTTGAAGATTTAAAAATTTTTTTTTATCTTCCTTATTCTGCGCTTTAAAAAAGAACACATTATTTAGTTCCTTAAAATTATGTACTTTTAAAGGGGGGGGCGGAGACATTTGGCGGAAAATAAACTACCTTTGAAAAATTTTACAAAGGTAATAAAATACGCCAAGTACATAAAAAATATTGTATCTTGTATGAAATAAAATGTTTAATAAAAAGTCCTTCAAAATAATTTACCGTAATTTTGCCTCACAAAATTATTTTTCTAAAAAACAAAACCTCAATAAATAATTTTCCTAAAGAAATATTAAAAAATAAAATATCAAAACTAAATATGAAATCAATAATTACTATTAGCCAAGTACTTAAGAGCAATTTGTAAATTTGATATAATATTTTCCCGGACCGCGTTTACATTACAAACAAATATATCCCTAATAAAATGTAAAATCTTAGACATTATGTAATTAAACATTTAATCTGTATTTGATTATAATTCAGGCACGTCAAATTTTCATAATTTACTTCGATTTAAAGACTGTGTGATTTAAAACGTTTTTATTTAAATTATATACATTATATACATTATATAACATGTTTTAGAGATTAAAAGAATCCTAATTCTCATTTAATGTTGATTTTATATATTTTAAAAATTACGTTTCTCTAAATAAATATAAAATACGTTTTAATTTCTTAGGAAGAATTTATGTATAATATTTCTACAATGTAAAATTGATATTTCATGGAAAATATTATATCAAATTTACAAATTGCTCTTAAGTACTTGGCTAATAGTAATTATTGATTTCATATTTAGCTTTGATATTTTATTTTTTAATATCTTCTTAGGAAAATTATTTATTGAAGTTTTATTTTTTAGAAAAATGATTTCATGAGGGAAAATTACTGTAAATTATTTTTAAGGAATTTTTTATTAAATATACAAGGTAGAATATTTTTTATGTACTTGGCGTATTTCCTTTTTACCTTTGTAAGATTCTTTTAGAGGGATATCAAATCTTTTTGTAAAATTTTATATTCTTTCTGCAAATTAATTTTTGGGGGAAAATTTTTTTAGGGATATTTTTTAGGTATATTTTTGGGGATTAATTATTTTTAGGGATATTTTTTTATTAAACTTTTTGTTGCATACAAAGCGAAATATTTTTTATGCACTTGGTGTATTTTTTTTATCTTTGTAAGATTTTTTTTAGAGGAATATTACATCTTATTGTAAAATTTTATATCCTTTCTTCAAATTATTTTGAGGGGGAAAATATTAGTAAATTATTTTTAGGAATGTTTTTTTACTTTTGAAAATTGTTATTGTACGGTAAATTAGTCTTTCTATAAGCCACAACTAATAGTACAGGTTTTATATTTTTGTGACACACCGTTTTTGAGATATTAGATTTCATTCCCAAGAGGTGGTTTTTAAAAATTATTATTATACGCTTAATTAGTCTTTCTATAAGTTATAACTAACAGTACAGATTTTATATTCTTTTGGCACATCATTTCTAAAATATTAGATTTCACCTCCGAGGGGTGTTTTTTAAAAATTATTGTTATATAATAAATTAGTCTTTGTAAGAAACCTTAAGGGGATGCCGGACTTTCCTTTTTTACCGACAAAATTTTGTGCACGCTATACTCTTTATTAGTTGCACAGAATAATAAATGCTTTTCCACAATTAAATTACACATAGCAACAAAGATGAGAGTGAACCATTTTTTGTTCAAAATGAAAAAAAAATAGAAAATTACAGTTTTCTTCGGCTTCTGACATCAGCTCGTAACAATATTAGCTGAACATAAAAGTTTTGCAGTTTGTACG
This sequence comes from Camponotus floridanus, assembly GCF_003227725.1. Taxonomy (NCBI): domain Eukaryota; kingdom Metazoa; phylum Arthropoda; class Insecta; order Hymenoptera; family Formicidae; genus Camponotus; species Camponotus floridanus. Next base: position 585,182 of record NW_020229865.1, read on the forward strand.
TACAAAATAAGAGCACTCTTACCTCAGAATTTCCTGAAGGAATATACATGAACAGTCAGAAATGCGTTTAGAAGCGTAGTAAAAATAATTAGTGTGCACAAAAATTTCGTGCATATGTGTGTGTGCGAAATCGAGGCATGTAAGTAAAACAGTCCTGTAAATTAGTTGCTTGCTAGCGCGACAGACGGCGCTATAATCGGTTTGTATGACAAGGAGAGTCAATCTCGTACCATCCTTCTCTTTCATCTTGCGTGTAATAGGATACGTTAGTATACATGTACGCGCCCACTAAAACATTAAATTCTTGCGTTTTCTTTCTCAAATTCCGCGTAGTAGATACTTGTTGTCACACAACACATTTTATAAGATGTAAACATCTTATAAAATAAAAATTAAAACTTTTATTTTTAATTTCATCAGTTTGAAAATAATTTCAATGAATTAATGAGATTTTTGCGATTAAAATGATATCAAACACGGCGTAAATCGGGTAATTTTTAATTAGTCTGATAATACAAGTTTTATAATTATATATTTAATTAAATTTATGGTATTTATATCGTGTTTGATCTTATTTTAATCGTAACATTCTCATTATTCTATTAAAATTACTTTTAAATGAATAAAAAATGCATTTTCTGACAAGAGACTTTATTTATAATATTCACGAATATATGTCAGAAAATAAAATGCATTTTTTATTCATTTGAAAGTAATTTTAATAGAATAATTATTAGAAAGTAATTTTAATAGAATGTTACGATTAAAATAAAATCAAACACGATATAAGTGACATAAATTTAGTTAAATATATAATTATAAAACTTGTATTATCAGACTAATTAAAAATTACCGATTTCCGTGTTTGATATCATTTTAATCGCAAAAATCTCATGAATTCATTGAAATTATTTTCAAACCGATGGAATTAAAAATAAAAATTTCAATTTTCATTTTATAAGATGTTTACATTTTCGTATTAAAAATAAAAATTTCAATTTTCATTTTATAAGATGTTTACATTTTCGAATTGCAAATGAATAGAGGAAGCGAAGAAATCGATTGTAAAAGACTTTGGAACTCTTTGATGATAGGTCATCTCGCTCGCTCTCTACTCCTAGTCTTGTTTTCTCTGTCACACTTGACAATCGTGATAGACAGCTCGAAAAGATAAGCGGATCTAAGAATCGAGAGCGAGCGAGACAGTAATAGATGCGAGCGAGACAATAATAGGAGCGAGCGAGACAATAATAGATGCGAGCGAGACAATAATAAGAGCGAGGGAGACAATAATAGATACGAGCGAGAGAAAAATAATAGTGTGAAAGAAAGATCCAATTCTCGAGCTCGAATCCTCGTTTCTCGTGCTATTTCTATCTCATTCGCTCGTATTGTTATTTCGCTCGTTTTTATTACCTCGCTTCCTCATGTAATTCTTGCATCACTTTTATACATACATACGTCCATACATACACCCACACTCATACCACCCATCCACACATACACACAATACAACACACACACACACACACACACACACACACACACACATATATGCATACAGATTATATATTTTACCAGATTTTACCGGTTTGCATGTGCGCTCTAGTTATTAATTAAAAAATACTTTTTAAAAAATATTTATCCCAGAGGCGATTCATTCGTGGACTGGTAGTTTTTAGAAATATTTCATACCAGATGCGGTTTGCATGTGCGGTTTGGTTATTAAAATATTTATATTAAATAAAATTCAGATGCGATCTATTTGTGAACTGATTATTAAAAAAATCCAGAGGCGATCTAATTCGTGTGCTGGTTTAAGAAAAACCAGAGGTGCTTTAATTCTGATGCTGGCTATTCGAAAAGTATTCCAGAGACTATTTAATTCGTGTGCTGGTTATTCAAAAAAAATCTAGAGTCGATTTAATTTGTATGTTGATTATTAAAAAAAAATTCGAGAAGCGATCTTAATTTGTGTGCTGGTTACTGTTCAAAAATGGTTTATCAGTTATGATTTGCATGTGCATTCTGGAAGCGAAATTTAAACAAAATTTAATTCAGAGATTATAAAGACACTGCTTCAACTAAAAAGCATATTTGATAAGAATAAAAATCCAGATAAAATAAATCATTAAACCGATTTTTACATGTTATAAGAGGATTCTTATTTTGAAAATGTGTTATATATTCCGATAATTCTTATGTAATTGTAGCATGTCATATAGTGACAAAAGCTAACAAATTATTGGAGCAAATTATACTGATCGCTGACGACTTTTTTTGATAACACCAAGCTTCGAATGTATGATAGCCTACCCGGCTGTGTGGTGTCTATTGGTGACTAAAAAAAATTACTTTCATTGCCTACAAATAATATAATATTTGAAAAGTTTCAACTTGATAGCATATGCTGTGGCTTTCCTTACACTACTATAAACTATAACCTTAGAAGGAAATCCTTGTAAGGAAAAATATTTCAATAATGTGAAATGTACAAAGCAACATTTTTTTTAAATTATAGCAGAAAGTAAATTGCCTTTTCTAAAATGATAAATTATGCATATATTTTACATTTGACATATATCTTACATTTATCATATCTGATCAAGATATTCCAATGAATATCATTAGAAAAAGACGCCTCAGTACAAATCTCATTTGCATATATCAGAGAGACGAAAAAGATATATTATGATTGCGTCTGCAAATGAAATCTATTATATTATCGATATAAATCTATTATTTCGATGCTTTTGAGACAAAGAATATATTATGAAAGAATATATTATTTATAAATTTTACGACATTACATCAATTTGCATAAAACATTTTATATTGTTAGCTTTTGATTATATCGATTTAACAAACGTCGTGCATAAATTATAATTTGTAGAAAGTTATATGCAAATATCTTTTTTATTGTATATACAGAATGTCGCAGAGTACTATACATATACAGGGTGTCCGTCGATTTTCGACCAAAATGAAATAAATAAGTAGATTGGCTCGAATTAAGAAGGCATAACCTGTATTGTTTTGGGATTGTCGCAATAATTAACGAAATATTAAGTAAAAAAGATCGGCCAATCTGCGTGAGTAAAAGCGCGCGGCGACGAGAGTCGTCCCACCGTAATCCGATACTACAAGCGCGGCGAAGCGGTGGGCGAGTCGCTCTTCGAGATATGATGGTGGTTTGCGATATATCGTAATACCGCGCCGAAAAATGACCCGTCCCCCCTTTTCGTGGCGAGAAAATGATGCGCTATCATTTCCACACCACCTTGCCGTAGATAGCATGGTGCGCTTTTTTTATAGTAGTTTCCCCCATAGGCCTATTCCACTCTCCATTTAAAAATTATTCAAAATGCCATTTACTATACGCTGAATATATCGTAAATGTAAAAAATTAATGGACAGTACCTTTAGAAAAATTGATTCGTGGTTGAAAATCCCTCGATAAAATGTATTGCACACGTTGATAATGTGATACGATGATAAAATTCTTCAAGAATCCTTTCTTCATCTCGTACACGAAGACGCACTGCTGGACCGGTTATCCCGATATTATGCACGACACTCAGTTTCACATAATTATTGCACAACACGTAAAATTGTACGGCCACTTGGTTTTCGTGCACGCCCGAGAAATGATTCCATGTAAATTGCGGCCGCACGATAAGTATTTTCTCCCGCTAGTCCGTATGCCACAATCATATCCGTATATTCCTGCAGAGTACACTTCATTTTCTTTGTTAATTTACTACGCAAACACAAGATTTTTATTAAAACGTCTTAGCTCTCGCACGCTGTTACCAGACTGCGTACGCCAGCAGCACGCAACTACAGCTGACAGCTGAGCGGACATGTGAGTGTAAGCGTACGTGTGAGTTCGACGCCTGCGCACTATGATTACACTCACAGTCCGCTCAGCTGTCAGCTGTAGTTGCGTGCTGCTGGCGTACGCAGTCTGGTAACAGCGTGCGAGAGCTAAGACGTTTTGATAAAAATCTTGTGTTTGCGTAGTAAATTAACAGAAAAAATGAAGTGTACTCTGCAGGAATATACGGATATAATTGTGGCATACGGACTAGCGGGAGAAAATACTTATCGTGCGGCCGCAATTTACATGGAATCATTTCTCGGGCGTGCACGAAAACCAAGTGGCCGTACAATTTTACGTGTTGTGCAATAATTATGTGAAACTGAGTGTCGTGCATAATATCGGGATAACCGGTCCAGCAGTGCGTCTTCGTGTACGAGATGAAGAAAGGATTCTTGAAGAATTTTATCATCGTATCACATTATCAACGTGTGCAATACATTTTATCGAGGGATTTTCAACCACGAATCAATTTTTCTAAAGGTACTGTCCATTAATTTTTTACATTTACGATATATTCAGCGTATAGTAAATGGCATTTTGAATAATTTTTAAATTGAGAGTGGAATAGGCCTATGGGGGAAACCACTATAAAAAAAGCGCACCATGCTATCTACCATGCTATCTACGGCAAGGTGGTGTGGAAATGATAGCGCATCATTTTCTCGCCACAAAAGGGGGCGACGGGTCATTTTTCGGCGAGGTATTGCGATATATCGCAAATCACCATCATGTCTCGGAGAGCGACCCGCCCACCGCTTCGCCGCGCTCGTAGTATCGGATTACGGTGGGACGACTCTCGTCGCCGCGCGCTTTTACTCACGCAGATTGGCCGATCTTTTTTATTTAATATTTCGTTAATTATTGCGACAATCCCAAAACAATACAGGTCATTCCTTCTTAATTTGAGCCAATCTACTTATTTATTTTATTTTGGTCGAAAATCGACGGACAATCTGTATAAGCGCTTGTAAGAGTGCAGTAAATTGAAGAAACAAGTCTCAGCATTTTACAATTTTCGCAATAATAGAAAGAAATAAAATTAATTAATTAATTATATTTAATAATATTAAATAAAATCGATTGAATGTGTATCTACATGTGTGTGTGTGAGAGAGAGGGAGAGAGAGAGAGAGAGAGAGAGAGAGAGAGAGAAAGACAGACAGACAGACAGACAGCAGACAGAGAGAGAATGTATATTCCCATATGTGTCTGTATGTGTATAGCGACCAGCTGATCGCAGCAGGCGCCCCGCGTAAACGCCCGCGTCTGACGGGCCTCGCGTCACTCTTGCCTGCCTCTTGTATCTGACCCGTCATGCGTTAACTACTTTCTTTAATAATTCGAAAACTAAGCTTCGGACGAAATTTTGCAAACGGAAAAATCGTCTTAGAATTGATTTAACAATGTGTCATTTCACGGACACAGAGGTTATTTTGAATCACCCTGTATATATATATATATATATATATATATATATATATATATACAGGGTGTTCTAAAAAGGTATGTCAAAAATTTAAGGAGATATTTCTCACACCTGAAGGATGAAAAAATGTTATATGGACATAGGTGCAGAAATATTTATTTCAGGAGTTATGTTGAAAATACTGTTAGGTTTATTACTTATACAAGGAAAAATATAGAATTAATTATTATATATTTATTATTATATATAGACGACAATCGTTTAATTAGGCTTATTTACATTTGGTTTTAATGTGACTTGAAGTTGAAAATGTTTACCATTTTCCTGAAGAAAAAATATGGAATTGTTAATTGCAAATTACATATTTTTTCTTAAAAACAACTGTATGTTTTCTTTACACTAATTGATTCCTCTCATTATTTTGTACATAAAAGTATTAAGGTAAGATAATCGAAAAATGAATATTTTACAAGATATTTTATGTAAAATTAAGTTATGTAAAATTTATGTAAAATTAAGAAAGGTTTATGTAAAATTAAGAAATGATTTCAAGCCTCATAACTCGAAAAGTACTTGATGAAAAAATGTTTATTTATAGTGTTTTGAAAAACTTTCGAGATAAGCTACAAGAATGTGCAAAAATATATAGGGTGTTCCACTTAAAAAATTCAAAATGACCTTCACGTAACCTTCATGTAACTCTTCAAACTTATGACACCACCTTATGTTCCCCTTGAAACCATACAACTTTTGTCTGAAACATCTTTTTCTAAAATTAAAAATAAGAAAGTTATTTGGGGTGGGACACCCTGTATAAAAAAATGTTTAAGTAAAATAGGAAGAAATGTCTTTAAAAAAATATCTATTAGTGTTTTTATTAGATGTTTCTTGAATATTTATCTCAATAATGTACAAACAATTATTTTACATATGTACATTCGACACCAGAATATTTTAATACGTGCAATAAATGAACTATTTCCTATTTCCTATTTAGCCATTCAATTGAGAAAAATCTGTTTAATATTCTGAAACCCAATGAGGGATCCAGATTATTATTAAACAAATTATTTGTTTAATAATCTAGATCCCTTATTAGGATTCAGAATATTAAATAAACCAAGTCAGTTTCATCAGAAATTAAACTAATACAAGACACGAAATATAATTATTAATCCTTTGTAGACTTTATATCCATTTTAGATGAATTGGAATATGAGTTAATTAAATTTGGTGTCGCTGCGTAGCGGCAAATAAATAAACACATGTTATACATTTTCGCTATGTTAAAACGTTTCTGCAACATTGCCAAAGTAATATTACAAAATAATGTCTCTCCATTATTTTTACAATATTACACTGCAGTAAGCAATGTTGTAACATTGCAGCAATGTTGATCCAGATTTCTGTGCTGTGGGTCAAGCGACGCAGTAGCGTCGCGACGCCGAGTACATAAAAAATAAGTCCAAGCATTGAGTTCCAAGCATTGAGTTGAAAGTCATTGCTCTCGACGCGGTGCTACCAAGTACCTTATCCGGAATTTCGCGTCAAGTAAACTTTCGGTTAAGATATTTAATAAACTAAAGCCGTAATCAAAAATCTAACGACACTTTTATTATAAAATGTGAATATATGCTTTCGATTGCGACTTGTTTGAACAAAATCGGTGCAGTCAATCCTGAGAAATGATGATCGAATATTAGAATTGTGACATTTTTCGTTTTCCTTCATTTCCAGTATCTCACGTACATATGCTCGCACGCACACACGCAAAGCAAATTTGTCCCTCAAGCGGCGTTCACATCGCTGCGTATACGATTATTGCTTCGATATGTACAATGCTTTAAGTGACAAAATCATATGTGTGCATGTGCGTACATATGTGTGATATGTATATGTATGTGTACGTACATATGAAAGATAAATTTATTAAAGTATAGTGCGGAATAGTGTAACAAGGAATAGAAGTGACACGTTAAGGTTACTTGTTTAAAAAGACAGAAGAGAAGTGACATATTAATAAAATTTATTATCAAGCGACGCAGTAGCGTCGCGACGACGAATGCTTTGATTAGTAAAAAAAAAACTCAGATTTGTGACACTTAACGACCGCCAAGTGGACTGTGATGGTGAAATTTTTCTCATTTTTAGATTAGATATAATATATTTTGACACATTATATTAATAAAGAGAATAGACAGTTATCATTTTGTGGAATATATTTGTATAATTTATAATTATATATATATATATATATATATATATATATATATGTGTGTATGTGTGTGCAGAAATTTACATATTTGACTGCGCAATCATAATTATAGTTACATAGACATTTATTACATTTGCCTACGTAGACACAAATATAGTTATACAGAAATATTTCCTATATCTATAATAATAATTATATATATATATATATATATATATATATATATGTATATATATATTAGGAGTACAAATAAGTCTCCGCCGTTTGACAAAAGATGGCCTCACCAGTAAGTTATGGTTAAAATTGTCAGATGTAAAACGTCATATCATAAGGTTGGACATCTGGCAACATCATAACCTTGAAATATTAGCGATTTTGTATTAGCATCACATAATTTTTTTCGTGCGAAAATGTCGAGTTTTGAACCGAATAAGCATCATTTGCGGAAACTTTTGATTTACTTCTTTAATTTGAAGAAATCTGCAGCTGAGGCGCATCAATTGCTTGTAGAAGCATATGGTGAGGCTGCTTTAAGTGAGAGAAGTTGTCGTGAGTGGTATCATAAGTTTAAGAACGGTGAGTTTGACGTCGAAGACAAAGAACGTAGCGGAAGGCCGAAAGTGTACGAAGACGCAGAATTGGAAGCATTATTGGAGGAAGATTCGTGCCAAACGCAAGAAGAACTTGCACTTACATTAGGAGTGACTCAACAAGCAATTTCACATTGTTTAAAATCGTTGGGAATGATTCAAAAGCAAGGAAATTGGATTCCATATGAACTGAAGCCGAGAACCGTTGAACGCTGATTTTGCACATGCGAAATGCTGCTTGCCAGGCATAAACGAAAGGGTTTTTTGCATCGTATAGTCACTGGTGAAAAATGGATCCACTAAGATAACCCAAAGAAGAGGAAATCATGGGGACCACGTGGCCATGCTTCAATATCGACAGCCAAGCCGAATATTCATGAAAAAAACTCATGTTGTGTATTTGATGGGATCAGCTTGGTGTTGTGTATTATGAGTTACTCAAACCGAAATCATTATTGGGGCTCTCTACCGAACACAATTGATGAGATTGAGCACTCAAGGAAAAACGCGCCTACTACTACTCCAGACACGACAAAATTATTCTCCTGCATGATAATGCTCGTCCACATGTTGCGGCGCCGGTCAAAATCTACTTGGAAACACTCAATTGGGAAGTCTTACCCACCGTATTCACCAGACATTGCCCCTTCGGATCACTGTTCCGATCGATGGCACATGGCCTGTCTGAGCAGCACTTCACATCATATGAAGGTACCAAAAATTGGGTCGATTCGTGGATAGCCTCAAAAGATGAAGAGTTCTTCCGACGCGGTATCCGTATGCTGCCAGAAAGATGGGAAAAAGTAGTGACTAGCGATGGACAATACTTTGAATAAAACATAAGGTACCGTTCTTTCACAATAAATGCTCAATTTTTGATAAAAAACGGCAGAGACTTATTTGTACTCTTAATATATATATACATATATATATATATATATATATATATATATATATATATTTGTGTGTGTGTGTGTGTGTGCGTGCGTGTAGAAATTTACATATTTGACTGCGCAACCATAATTATAATTACATGGACATTTGTTACATTTGCCTGCGTAGACACAAATATAAATACGCAGAAATAATCCTTACATGTATAATGATAATTATATGTATGTGTGTGTGTGTGTGTGTGTGTGTGTGTGTGTGTATGTGTGTGTAGAAATTTACATATTTGACTGCGCAATCATAATTATAGTTACATAGACATTTATTACATTTGCCTACGTAGACACAAATATAGTTATACAGAAATATTTCCTATATATACAGACTCGAATGCGCAAAACTCTATCGTGACGGAGAACAGACTCAATTACGCGAGACGTTATAGTCACGGAGAACTAAAAGAAGTACGCAAGATGTTATCATTACAGAGAACAGAAAGAAGCGCACCAAATATTATCAGTACGGAGAACAGAAAGAAATACAAGATCTTATAATTATCGAAAACGGAAATGAATATGTAAAACTTTATAGTTACTCGCAGTGAACAGCAATAACGCTAAGACGACATAATGTACGGACTGAACGGCGCTATAGTCCGGTCAATCCGAACGCGGAATTCGTGTATCAGAATAATGAGACGCTCTCGCCGGTGTACTCCCGACCCGGGTGTCGACAGCTTGCGCCTCCGATAGCCGATTGCTCGCGCGTCCGCGGTCAGCGGATCGCGAGCCGCAAAATGTAACGCACGGAGAAAGAGATGGTCGAGGATTGAGGCCCACTTAAATCGTATAACTTCCAGTCCTCTACAATAATTTCGAAGGTACTCACCCTTGTCAGTGAGGGGAGGGAACGTCTCGTCGCGGCCGTCTCTCGACGACGCTCACCAGAAGAAATCGTGGTCGCGGGACTTTCACCTTCGGTAGATGGTCGACAGCACTTCCGGTCGGTCGGAATCGCGCACTTCCGACCGGCGACAGCCTCGATTTTAAAATATTGAATGTTGATACCAATACGCGCCACACGGAGAGGCGAACGAGTATATCGGGTGAGACGGATCGACAGTTCCCTGTCGCCCCTTGGCTACGGTCGCACTCAAATTCTTCATAATACCGCAAATTTTTCGTAAACGAAACACTAATCGCGACCGGCCAGAGGGGTCGACCCGCGAGCCGTATCAGTGGACGACATACAAATTTCGGCAATTTTACACGAAGATAGCTGGGTGACCTCACCGTTGAACTCGTGGCGTATTCTCCAATTCGTCTTCTCACGTGCCGAGCGTCCGCGATATTCTCGATCTGATTTATCAGGAAATCTCGAAGAACAAAAGCTGTCGCTCTCTCGGAATCGTGATATTTATTCCCAGAGATCCACCCCTTCGCGAGGGGTGCTAGGCCGCTCGGCTCGCGTCACGCGGTCTTTTTGGCGGGTGGACGTCCGTCGTGACGGCAACGTCACAATATATATATATATATATATATATATATATATATATATGTATGTATGTATGTATGTATGTATGTATGTATATATGTATACAATGATTATGTACTATAGAACTATAGAGTTATAGATATACATACTTATATATAATTATGTACATAAATAATCTTTTTCTGCGTAATCATAACTTGTATGAATAGATTACTTGGAAGAATAAGGTTTAGATGTTACATGGAAGTAGGAAAAGGGTAACATCATATTTGTAAAATTGGAAATATATTTTAAGTTGTGGGAGGATGTACTATATATGTTGATGCTGCCTTACAAAATAATATTTATTACGATACGCAACAAACTTGTATTAAACTTTATTTAACTTTAATTATGATAATTATATTATTATTATTTACTTATTACATATTATATATATATATATCTGTTTAAGTTTTCGAATTTTTAACTTCTTTTTTTTCTTTTTAAACCTAGTAATGGTTAAATTTCCCTTTAAATTTTATTTTGTTTAAGATAGAAATCTAATACAATGATAGAATTGCAGCGTGTTTTATTTTAATTAAATCTGAACTTCTCTAATTTTCTTTGATTCTTCATACGTGAAACAAAATTTTATTTTATAATTAATAATAATGCAATAATAATGAAATCTATAATAGTAAATATGTAATGATAAAAACTTAATTAAATCAATAATTTTGACGTATAGTATATAGTAATATACCGGATGGCAATTAATAAATGATTTAGTAGTACAAAAGTGTAGTTGGCCCAGAAGTGCTAAAAATGCAGATATATTTTTTGCAGAAAATATAAATAAATTTTACAAAAAGATGTGAAGTCCTTCTAAAAAAAACCTTACAAAGGTAAAAGAAATACGCCAAGTACATAAAAAATATTCCACCTTGTATGCAACAAAACGTTTAATAAAAAAATACTCTTATAATAAATAATTTATAAAAATTTTCCCTCAAAAAATATATAAAATTTTCCTAAAAAAAATCAAAACTAAATATGAAATCAATGATTAATTAGCCAAATACATTGAAGCAATTGATAAGGATGTGTAATTTGAAATATTTGTCACAAATTCAATCTTGCATTTATATATTAGATTCTTGACAAAATAAAAATGAATTTCAAAATAAGTTCCAAGTAAATTTGGAACTAAAAAAAATTAAGACCAAAACAACTTACAAAAACTTGGCGTGCTTGGGTTGTATTATAATTCACATATTTCTATAATTGAAATTAATTACAAGTATATAATTCGCAAACTTTGTAAAATTATATGTATTATAAAAATTTTTATAAATTATTTATTATAAGGGTATTTTTTTATTAAATATATGCATATTGCACGTTATATTTACAGCAAAATAGAAAATTAGAGAAAGCAAAAAATATCCACATAAAAAAATATGAACATATATATCATATATAAATATGAACATATATATCGTAGATAAATACAATTTTTACTTTTGCAATCGATCTCAGTAATTATGAGATTATATAAGTTATTAACCTTCAGGTTAATAATCTATTTAATTTATTTAAAGTATATAGGTTATTATAACTTTTTATGATTTTTTAATATAATTAATTAATGCAGCATTTTAACAGTATATATAAATCACTATAATGAAACAAATATTATCAAAAAGCTCTTACCTTTTTCTCTTATGCAACAATAAAAAATCACTGAATATATGCAGCGAGACTGGCGCCTGCTACACACACAGGCGCAAACGTATACATGTGCTGCGCAAAGTGTACTACGCAGCAATATAACCCAATTTAATTAAGAAAAAAATGTTTTAATAAAATAAACCATTTATTATTGTTTATCGTTAATATCTTTCATGTATAAATATTACAAAAAATTATTTTATTGTAGTATTTAAATTTTTTATTACTAAAATTATATTAGTTGAATTTTGCAATATTTCCAAAATATTAATGTTATGTTGCTACAAGTATGCTGGTATTTTGTGGCTCTATATTTCTGAAATGTCTTTGTAATGTTGCATTGCAATTTGCAACATTGTAACGTTGTTGCAATATAATTGCAATGATCTGTGCTGTATAGGTCGATGCTTTTTTTTGAACATCGCTCCCTAGGGATTTACAATTACAACTGACCAAGCTCTGGCAATGGCTACTGGACTAGAGAATTAGAGTCAATCCGCACAAATTTAACTATATAACTTTTATCTTAAATCGGAGAAGCTGCCCATCTGTTAAAATAGGCAAGGAATCTCTATTACTGACATCAACAGTTAAATACCTCTTAATAACCTGAGGAATGATCCTCGACTATCATCAAACCTGGAAAGAACATATCCATGCTAAGCGTAATGAGTTAGCAAACAAAACGCGAAAGCTTATTGCCTTACTTGGCAGAAAATCCAAACTTAATCTTGAAAACAAGTTATATGAAACTATACTAATAACCATAAATCCAGACGTATTATGTAATAAAAGTATGAATAACGCTTACTCAAGGAAGTATAAAATTCGTCGCTTGCGTATATGTGTTATAATTAGAATTTCAATTTTCTAAATTCGCTGAAACACAGGTCTAAATTAAGTTGCAATAATAAAATTAAGATAAGAGATTCACCAAGTTTGGAAAATTATTTATCTATTCTAACGATTTCTTCAAAAAGTAATGATAATATAAAGAAAAAAATAATAATAATGTAAAGGATGGGAAGTTAAAGAAAAATGAAAGAAAAAAAAATAGAAATGAAGAGTTAAATAAGGAAAGGCTGAAACGAGAGATAAAGATGAGAGAAAACTATACAAATTCTCGTTGAATAAATTAGAAAGAGCAATTAAAGAGAAATAAGAATTAAGGAGTAATCGTGGATTTCAGTTCAGAAACCCTAAACGAATAAAGAAGAGTATTCGCGGATTCCAGTATAAAGATCTAAAACAAATGAAGAAGAATATTTACCATTTTCCAGTACATAAATCCAAAATGAATAAGAAAGTGCTCAAGAATAAATGATAAAAGAAGTAAAACAAGAACAGGAAAATGTAATAATTAATTGTGAGGGTAAGTAAACTGTAAAGGATAAGGTGATTTATGTTAAGAAATTAAATAAAAAAAAATAAAACATTTAGCAGGAGTAAATAAAAATAAAAAGAGGAAATGTTTCTGTGGCGGCTAAGATCCGCCATACAGCACTCTGCCGCATACATGCTGTACACGCGCTACGATGCAAACAGAGATTCCTCCGTTTCTAAAACAAACCGATAGCTATAGGGACGAATCATTTCACATAAGAAAAATAATACTAGCCACGGTTTATAAAACGACGGAACACCAAGTCACGGCTCAGCTGCTCTTAAATACGCTCGCTAAAGAGAAGTCGCTGAACCTCTAACTTTTGCAGGAGCATTAACAGCTCCAATTCTAGACCCAAGTTTGGAGTCTGTAATATTTTTTTTACGGTAATTTGCACTTCCGGCACAATCATCGACCGACCGTCGAGGATTCCACGCCAATATTTATGCCCTGATCACCTGAACTTAATATTCGGTCATCAAACGCAGAGGAGCCAGCAGTAAAGCGATTGGCCTTCTAGTTGCTGCCCTGAATGTTGATAACGATCGACATAAACAACTCAAAATTGTCCAGGCCTCCATGCTATCTACTGGGACATCAGAGTAAGGCAGTATACTTCGCCTACCGGCCTTTGAAGCGTGACAGCACTGTCACCACTGACTGTTGATTTTGGATAGGAGAATTCAGACCCAGCTGCCTAGAATACATCGGAGAATCCAGGCGAATCCTTCCTGCCTGGAACAAACGTCTATTAAGCTAGCATGCCAACATGGACACAATGACATAAAAAACGTACAAAATATTTAGTGCTCCTGTGTTAATTTACTGCTCTAATCCTAATTTTACTGCTCTAGCCGTTTAGCGAGAAATTATATTTATGCTTACTTTTAAAAAAGTTAGAATGCCCATTAAAAAAATAATGATAAAAGAATAATAAAAAGAAAGCACTTATATTATAATTTAGTGCTAATTATGTGCTTACAATATACACTAGTTTAAATTTCGGTACACTACTTTTTACACCGGAAACAACCGTAAAATGTACAGGGTGTTGCGTCAACATACAGGTCATTACGACGGGTTGCCCATAGACGCGCAAAGCCGATAATATAGAATAGGTAATACAGATCATTCGCGGACAATTATCGACGTATTATATATACTAGCTGTTACGCTTTGAACGCGTAATAAGCTGTTAGAAGAAGAAATTTCACAACAAAAAATATATTTTTCGTAAAAAAATTATAAACTATTGTCGTAAAACATTTTATAAAAGCACACCCTCCATTTTCAGATATTGCACACAACAATTGACAATCAGATTTGATTATACTAAAACATTACAAGCGCGAGTGGTAGGATATAAACAAATAAAATTTTCATACCACTGCATATACGGTGCAATACAGAAATCAAGAACTCATCGATATGTTATTAATTTATGGCGAATGTCATAAAAACCAAAGAGCAGCAGCATTATATCCCTAACAGCACAAGTAGATTCTGAGAATGTTCTAAGAATATCGCAAAAGTATATTGTGTATATTCTCAGAACAATCTCAAACGTACTGCGATTGACGCAGTACGTTCTGCGAATGATCTAATGTCCGGGGTAGCATCTCCCATAGTATTTCTCCGCGAATGTCTATAGTTGGAGGACAGTTTCAGAAAATGATGAAAATAGGAAGATTCCAGTAGATCATTTATACACGCACACATATATACCGCCAAGTGCGCGCGTGCTCATGCATTGAACAGGATAGGTTAGGATTAGGTTAGGTTAGGATTAGATTATTAATATGTCAATTTTGATTTTTTATTGATGTTTTTATTGCAAAAACGTTAAGATACTTCAAAATATGTGTCATATACATTATGAACACATTATTCTTCATTACATATATGTTATGTATATATATATATATATATATATATATATATATATATAACATTTATAAATAAAAGAAAAAGTAAATTCTCTATATATCGTAAACTCTCTCAAAATAAAGATTTTCATCATAACTCGAACAAAATTTGAAAAAAACAAAATTCTTAATTGTAATCTTTGGCTCTTGCGCTAACGTGTCTTATTTAAATACGTTGACAAGATAATTATCACATTCAGTCAGAGAGCTCTTCTAGTTCTTCCGGAGGATCGTTTCGATCCCTCTGAATTTTTCTTTTTTTTTCTTTCTCTCTATCAATACGCTCTTTAGCGTGAGCTAACCATACTTTTATTGTATTAGATATGTGCTCATCCTTTGCTGCTTCATGCGCGTTTCTTACAATAGCTAAAACAGAAGGAAATATGTTTTTTGAAATTAATTATTCATTATTTCAACTTCTTTTTTATTTGAATAAAAGGCATCTCTAACACATTTGCAAAATGTAATTTAAATAAAATAGAATAAAATAGAATAGAATGAAATTTCTTCTTTTTAATTTTGTTTTTAAGACTCGTATGTAATTATGATGGATATAATTGAAAAATATTAATATGACTATTACAATTTCAAAAATTTTTAACATTTTTCAGAAAATTAAAATATAATGTATTACAAGTGTATCAAAAGTAATTTTTAGTTTTATCAAAATATTCAAGAGTCTTAATAATGTTAGGAAGAAAAAAATTGTTCCTTAAGGGGGAATACGCAGTCAGGCAGCGCGAAAACAGAGGGTCTTTCTCGAATTTTTTAAAAGAAAACGAATAGTTTTTTATTTACAAACTTTTGCATGATATTAATCAACATTTTAAGAACATTTTGTAATTTTTTCATTAAGAAATAATAATAATTATAATTGTTGTGACTATTTTGATATGGCTCCTAAAAAAAAGTGGCATTCCGGTGGACACTGTAACTCGAGGCAGGATCATCTGAAATCAAAAACCCAAAAAGATTTCGTTAGTAGAAGACTTTGTCTTTCATGTGAACGAAGGATTTTGAAAAAAATTAAATTTTGAATTTTTTAGAGAACTTTTAAGTTTAGAGAACTTTTAAGTCACGATTTTTGCTTAAAAAATCGACCGATTTTATTTTTTAAAACAAGTTCTAATCATCAAAAAAAATCCTTCGTTCACACGGAAGGCAAAGTCATCTACTAACGAAATGTTTTTGGGTTTTTTATTTCAGATCATCCTGCCTCGAGTTACAGTGTCCACCGGAATTTTTTGAGGAGCCATATTAAAATAGTCACAACAATTATAATTATTATTTTTTAATAAAAAAATTACGAAATATTCTTAAATTGTTGATTAATATTATGCAAAAGAGTTTGTAAATAAAAAACTTTATTAGTTTCCTTTTAAAAAATTTGAGAAAAATCCTGTTTTTGCGCCGCCTGACTGCGTATTCCCCCTTAATAGTTTACTTACTTAATATTACTTGACACAAGTTCAGCTGGGAAAAATTCTTTTTTTTTTTGGCACCATGCCAACTATATAATACAGCAACTTTGTTTGAGACTATTTGTCTCAATAAATTTAAACATGAATTCTGTGAAGAACCTTGCAAAGAACCCTACGAAGAACTCTGCGAAGAACTCTGCGAAGAACTCTGCGAAGAACACTGTATAGAACATGCGAAGAATCCTGCGAAGAATTCTGCGAAGAGAGAACACTGCGAAGAATACTGCGAAGAACTCTGCGAAGAGAGAACACTGCGAAGAATACTGCGAAGAACGCTGCTGAAAGTTATATATATTTATATACATATATCATTTTAAGACGTTTTAAAAATAATAAAGAAAATGTATTGCATATTTGACAAACCAGAAAAGGAAATAGTGCAATTAAGTTTTACGCAAAGCATAATAATATTATTGTAATATTATTGTACTTTGTATATTATTATATTATTGTGTCCAGATCAAACCAAAGTTAAATTTGAACCTCGAACCGAGCATTTTTTTTTTTTTATTGATACGATTCCTTTTCTGAAACAAGCTCGCCGAAATGCTACTTGGAGAATGCTCGCGGTTTTAGGTTCAACTTGAACTTTTGCTTGATATTCCTGAACACGTTCTAAATTTGTAAAACTATTCTGTTGATACGAAATATATATCTGAGATGTATATCTAAGATATTTTATACTAATTATGTATTAAAAATGTTATATTTTTACATTTTTTGTGTATATAACCTTAAACTATTCTAAGCAGAAAAGCTTTATAAGTATGTAAAAAATATACAAAATATTACGTAAATCATATAAAATCTGTCTGTTAAACTTTATTTACTATTATATGTAAGATAAAAGTTAAAGAAAAAAAGGATTACCTTCGATTTGATAACACGTTGAAATCTCTTACTCCATCGATTACCGAGCAAGCGGGAAGAGACCGGAACAAGAACATATGCAGATGGCGTTGAACGTATGTACCGTTTCCATATTTGGCGTCAAACCTGAGATTATACGCCCGCGATAGAAAGGCGTACGTATCTTTACCGTATCTTTGAGTAAATTCTGAGATTGTACGCACGCGATAGAAAACCGAATCATACTATAAGAGATATTATAGAGTTGTTCTCAGTATCTTACGGATGATCACAGTATAATGAGTATGAAAATGGGATGATACGCAGGATATCATGTGCTGTTAGGGATGCAGGACGTTTCCCAGAGAAGAGACACCCAGGACATGGCTTTTTTCATAGTTCATGTATAAGATTATGCGAACATGGCACGTTGCATGCTTCACGGAAGCCACAGCGAGTCCCATCAAGAGCAAGAGAATCAATTGATGCAGTGAAGATGGCACTCGAAAATAACTCGCACACCAGTATACGAGCCATTGGACGTGATCTACAAATAAAATATACAAAAGTGCATAGAATTATTAAAAAAGATCTCGGATGAAAACCATTTAAAAGACATACAAGTCAAGGTTTATTTCCTGGCAATTTTGCTCGTCGTGAAACATTCTGCGATTGGATGTTAAATCAGGTAAGTGTATGAATGACTTAAATAAAATGTAATAGACATGCAATGAGTATATTATTTCATTTATGTCAATATCTTTCAGATTGACTTTGATAATGTGGTAAATGATGCATTTTTAAAAAAAATTTTGTGGATAGACGAGTGCGTATTTCATAGTGACGGACGCATTAACCGACATAATGAACATTATTATGCTGAAGAAAACCTCATTGCCGCAAAACAACTCATATCCAAGGATATTACAGTGTTAATGTTTGTGCGGGCATTCTGGACGATATGATTATTGGGCCGTTCTTTTTCCCAGAAAATCATCACGTCAATGGAGAAATATATGCTGATTTCATCGAACATACATTAGCTGACTTTTTGGAAGATGTACCGCTAGCTTTGCGGAGAATCATAATTTTCCAACAAGATGGTCATCCTGCCCATACTTCAATTGTCGCCCGTACCATCTTAAACAGGAAACAGATGTATTGGCAAATATAGTAATTTCCAGGAATGGCCGCCGCAATCTCCGGATCTGACACCGTTAGATTTTTTCTGTGGGGATACTTAAAAGACCAAATATATCAAACTTTACCACAAAATAGAGACGATTTAATTAATCGTATACAAACTGCCTTTTTACAAGCCATTTTACACGCCACAAATGTTAAGCAGAGTACGAGAAAGTTTTGTGCGACATGTTGTTTTATGTGAAGAGCACAATGGAGGATATTTCGAATACCTACTGTATATACAGTGATGGGAAAAAGTTCCGGGACGGCTGGATAATTTGAAAAATACGCATCACAGAGGAAAATGACCTAGACAAAAGTTGTAGGATTTTTCCCGGGCAATCCAACGGTGACCTTAGATTTGACCTTGGATAGTCATTTGAAGGTCACATAAAGATTACCTTCAATTTCTTAAGTGGAACTCCCTATTTTTCATTGCATATTCTTGTAGCTTATCTCGAGAGCTTTCCAAAACACTATAATTAAGTACCTTTTTATTAAGTACTTTTTGAGTTATAAGGCTTGAAATAATTTCTTAATTTTACATAAACCATAAAATATCTAGTAAACCATTCATTTTTCGATTATCTTACCTTCATACTTTTATGTACAAAATAATGAGAGGAATCAATTGGTGTAAAGAAAACATACAGTTGTTTTTAAGAAAAAATATGGAATTGTTAATTGCAAATTACATATTTTTTCTTAGAAACAACTATGTGTTTTCTTTACACCAATTGATTCCTCTCATTATTTTGTACATAAAAGTATGAAGGTAAGATAATCGAAAAATGAATGGTTTACTAGATATTTTTTGGTTTATGTAAAATTAAGAAATTATTTCAAGCCTTATAACTCAAAAAGTACTTAATAAAAAGGTACTTAATTATAGTATTTTGGAAAGCTCTCGAGATAAGCTACAAGAATATGCAATAAAAAATAGGGAGTTCCATTTAAGAAATTGAAGGTAATCTTTATGTGACCTTCAAATGACTATCCAAGGTCAAATCTAAGGTCACCGTCGGATTGCCCGGAAAAAATCCTACAACTTTTGTCTAGGTCATTTTCCTCTGTGATGCGTATTTTTCAAATTATCCAGCCGTCCCGGAACTTTTTCCCATCACTGTATAATGTAACATTAATTTTATTGTAAAATATATAACTTAATATAACTCTCAACATTATATTTTAATAATCCTTATTTATATATGATTACAATCCCAGGCAGCAACGTCACGTGATTTTCACGTCGATAAGTAGTGATTAGCGGTCCTCGACGTCATATACTCAATAACTGACGTTTAAGATACGTAAATATTCTAACGTAATAATAACGTAAATTTTAAGACGTTTATAATACGTTTAAAACAAGTCATTTTTATTTAAATAATTTTTTTTTATATAAATTAACTTTATTCTTTTATAATTCGTCAATGAAAAATATAAAAATCTACTAAATATTAAAATATATTAATTATTATAATTTTTATTAAATGTCATTAATAATTGCGCGTATAAATTTTTCCTACGTAGCAAATCTGTCATTTTGACGTCGAATGACGTTATTAAACGGTAAGATGACGTCAAGTAGACATTTAATGACGTCAGTTTGCTACTTCAATAGAAATTTCTATAAAATATTTGAAAGACATTACAAATAAAGATATCTGAAAAACATCTTATCATTTTAAGATGTTTTCTAGGCGTTAAAAAAATAGACATGTGACAATACGCACACAATAATTTAATGCATGAATATTAGGCAGCGCTCATGTACGTGCCTTTTCTTTATGTCAAGTACTTCGTGCATATTCCCCCCGCTTGATGCTACTCATTGGCGGCAACCGGCAACCGGCTATTGTTTTTCGAGAACGTTTTTATTCTGTGCTTTGCGTAATACGATTTACAGTTTGTTTGTTGGTAAGTATCTAATACAAGTTTATTATCTTTATATTGACATATTTTTCTCTCGTACTTGAGCACAAATGTTGAAATATTTAATAATTAGAAATATTTGTAATAGTGTGTTTGTATATAAAGTATGCTTTATTCACATAACCTCTCTGTTTGCTATATTTGGGTTATGTTCCAAAACATCCTTTTTAAGGAAAATTTTACTACTATTATCTATAATGCGATGCACATTTAGTATTTCATAATTAGAAATATTTGTAATAGTGTTATTTTATGAGATACTTAATTCACATAATTTCTGTTTATTATCTGGGTTACGTTCCAAAACATATCCTCTTCCAAGAAAATTTTACTTAAAAAATTAGTGCACGTTATGTGTATTATAGATTTTCAGTAGAATTTTCCTCGAAGAGGACGTTTTGGAATATGTAACTCTGCAAATGCAAAATAGCTACATTTATTTTAATTTTTAACGTATATACTTGTTCTCAAATTTATGTCTTCAATAATTTCAATAATTTCAATAATCCAAAATAAATTCAAAGTAATTAATATTTTTAAGAATATATCATTTATTATTATTAAAAAAATATTTTTTAAATATCAAATTTTTTATATTGATTGATTTATATTAAAATTTGTAGGTTTAATGACATTTTTACTGTCTAGAAAATGTCATTCATTGGAATTGAATTTACAGATGATAGTGGTGGCGGCCTTGCACTTGTAAGCAAACAGTGGTTAACACCACGTAAACAAGAGGTGTTTTGGCCGCCTTATAAATTTCAATCTCAATATAATAAGGCTATTAAAAAAGGCGTAGTCCCAGAGGAAGATGGTTCTTGGAAAATTTTTAAAATTAAACGCTGTTTTTTTGAAACTGGTAAAGTGTAAATTACAAAATTTTCTATAAATATTTATCTTTATGTATATATAATTGTATTGTAGATGATTATAGCAAAGCACAAAGGCAAATCAAACAAGCACAGATAACGTCTGATTGTCAAAGTGAAGTTGAGGAGGTTTTGCCATTAAAGAGAACAATCCATAAACCGAAAAAATTAATATACAGCAGCAGTGATGATGAGGACGAGGTTTTATCTGAGAAGCATAAACTTCCACCACCACCAAAGATTGTCAGATTAAATAACAAGGCAAATAATGATGAAGCATCATCTTCATCATCACGTAAGTGATCCCTATAAGACACAATATTCCTAAAATATTGTATAAATATTATTAACAGTTAATAATATTTATACAATATCCTAAGAATATTGTGTGTTATAGGGATATATCAATTAGTTATGGTCATTATATATCAATATAATAATATTAACATTTTGGTTAACTATAGAAATAGAGAAAGATTTATAATTATATGTATATTTAAGAATTGCTTTTCTTGATTTCAACATTACGAAATATACAGATCTATTCCTTTGTTTATTTATAGTTTTAACACTAATTGAAAAAGATAAAAATCGAGCTCAAGTAAAGACAGAAACAGTAATATTTTACAAGTTACTCACAGTAGATAAATAAACAATAAATGAACTCTATATCATTTAAAAACAAATATTAACATTTTTTACATATATTTTTTAGAAACGTCAAAAAGTATCCAACAAAGTGCAGCATCTGATACACTGAATTCTTTTAATGGTGATCCTCAAACATCGTACAATAGTCCATCTCATTCAACAAATATATTTAGATCATTTTCGAATA
Source organism: Camponotus floridanus (assembly GCF_003227725.1). NCBI lineage: Eukaryota > Metazoa > Arthropoda > Insecta > Hymenoptera > Formicidae > Camponotus > Camponotus floridanus. The sequence continues at coordinate 607,863 of NW_020229865.1, forward strand.
GTACTCCAACTATATCAACTGTAATTGAAAATAGTTTTCAAGATAGTATCCACAATGACGATACAGGTAAAACTTAAATTTGTTAAAAACTTTGAAATTTAATAATTATATTATTATTATATTATTGTCTTATATATTTTTTTCAGTTACCAAAAAAATATTTTCCTTCCTTATTCATATTAAGGAACAAAATAACAAAATATTAGCATTATTTAATGATAAACAAATCGCTCCAAATATTTCAGCTCAATTAACTTTAGAAGATTTGCCAGTAAATTTACCTGTATCGACTCAAGCGGAGTTGGATAGTTTTGAAAATTATTTAAAAAGTAATCAAAATAATTTATCTTCCATGGTAAATATTTGTTATTATGTAAATCAATAACTTTTTCTGTTACTATGTGATTTCTGTTAATACAAGTTTTAATATTACAGTGTTCATATTTAGCCACATTGGGTGGAAGAGATTTTACATCCAAAACTAACAGGATTTTAAAATATCTTTTAAGAGATGAGGTAGCTTCTAATTACAGTTTTTACGGTAAACGAATGAACAAAAATCCCTTTTCTTCTTTAACTTGCTGCAGTGCTGTAGTTAGTAAGTATTTCTTTTTATCAAATTTAAAAAAGTTTATTATACAATTGTTATTATACGTTCACTATCCATATAAATTTTATTATGGGCAATGTTAGCTAAAACATATCCAATAAGGTTGTTCTAATGTTATTAAAATTTTATGAATATGCAGTTGCATTAGTCGCTTATCATTTACATTTATATTACATTTCTGAGCTGTTAAATATATTGATAACTAAATAAAACAACTACATGTTTATTAATAACATTAATAACAATTAAAAACATTGACACAGTAATAGATCTTTAGCTAATATCAATTATGACAGTATATTATGAAATTTTCTTTGAATTTTGGTCTCAAAAAATACTCTCTGTATTGCTCATTTCATGTATTAAACTTTTGTTTTTATAGAATCGGTAAAATCAACATCATCTCAGACAGAAAAAGATATTGAAGATGTGATTAAGGTATGGCTTAAACACGCACCTCAGCGTATAAAAAATCGTAATAAAAATAAAGCTCCTGAACAAAATAATAATAAAAAATAATAAATTGGTTTTTATAAAGATTAGGTTGTGATCCGTTTTGAGATAGAGTTTTTTGTTTCAAGTTTCTTAGAATTTATTTGTTTTATTCGGTACTTATATTTTAAGTTTTTGTCTACAGAAACATTTATTTTATTGTTTTATTTTAATTTTTATATTTGCGTTAAATTTAATACTATTCCTTGAAATATATTCATTAAAATATATTTAGCTTTGCTTTTTTAGATATCAGATAAGTAAAAGATAAGTATATTAATTTATTTTTATACAAAAATGTTTTCAAATAAAAAAATTACACATAAAAAAACAAAATTAAAACATAATGTAGGCGTGCGACAGTTATATAGGAGAGTCTCAAAAGCTGTAAGTACTATTTTAGATGAAGTAGTGCAAATTGAAGCTAATAATATTAGTGTTAATAATGGTAATATTTCAAATATTAATAATGATGAATGTTCCAATTATAATATTAATAATGATGAACGTTCTAATTATATTAACAATGAATGTTCTAATTGTAATAATTTCTCTGAAGAAGAAAGCTTTACATATACACAAAATGTTACTTCATGTAATTTAGATGTTATTGAAAATATTATTTCCGATATAGATGTATATGATTCCGATAGTATAGTTACAAATCCAGTTTTATTATCACAAGATAATCATTCACCTTTGCAAAATGATTTATCTACAAAGCTACAAGACTGGGCAACAAATTATAAAATTTCCCATTCTGCACTCACTAGTCTTTTACATATTCTTTCACCTCATTTCGCAGAATTGCCTCTTCATTCTAGAACATTGCTTCAAACACCTATACATATGCAAAGTAAACAATTGGAAAATGGAGAATATTGTCACATTGGCTTAGCAAATGAATTAAAGAATTTTTTGGCACAAAATACTATGTTCTCAGCTGAGGTGCTTAAAATTGGATTTAATGTTGATGGTTTACCTTTATTTCGTAGTTCAAACATTCAGTTTTGGCCAATTTTAGGAATAGTTAAAAATACCACACAAAATAAACCATTTCCTATTGGAATTTTCTGTGGCACGTCAAAACCAATACCGTTAGAGAAATTTTTAGATGATTTTATAAATGAATTAGTTTATCTATTAAAAGAAGGTATTGAATATTGTAATAAAAAATATCGTTTGGAAATTCACAGCTTTGTATGCGATGCTCCGGCCAAAGCATATTTGAAAATGATTAAGTCACATTGTGGCTATTCCTCATGTGATAAATGTACTGAATCAGGTAATTATGTTCAACGAAAAGTTATTATGAAAAATATTTCGGCCTCAAAACGGACAGACGATTCTTTTAAATTACAGTTGGATAAAGAACATCATATTGGTAAATCACCTTTGTTAAAACTTGAAATAGGTTTAGTTACATCTTTTCCAATTGACTATATGCATTGTGTATGTCTAGGTGTTGTGAGGAAACTTATACATTCTTGGATCGATGGACAACCATTACAAGTAAAACTTTGTAGTAGATCTACAAATATAATATCAGAACGATTAATATCACTAAAGCATTGTATTCCTGCAGAAATTAATAGAAAGCCTAGATCACTGTCAGAGTTGCAAAGATGGAAAGCAACTGAGTTTAGAACATTGTTATTATATACAGGTCCTTTAGTTCTCAAAAATGTGGTTGATAAAGCCATTTACCAGCATTTTTTATTATTGCATTCTGCAATTACAATATTAATTTCTAAAAAGCATATTTCTAAATTTACTTGTGATTTTGCTGGTGAGCTATTAAAAACCTTTGTTAATCATTGCGAGAAAATATACGGATTACAATTTTACGTATATAATATTCATATGCTATCTCATTTGAGTGATGATGCACAAATATTTGGCCCTTTAGATGAATTCTCTGCTTTTGCATTTGAAAATTATTTAGGGCAGCTTAAACAAACTATTAAATCTCCTCACAAACCACTTAAACAAATATACCGTCGGTTAAAAGAACTTTCTATTTCCTCTGCTAATAAATATCTTACAACTAAAAGTTTAATAATGTATGAACTAGAACATACTTCTGGACCTTTACCAACAGCTGGTTGTCATTATAAACAATTTAAAAAATTGCGTTTAGAATCTTTTACTTTAACTATTAACTGTTATTCCTCTTCTGATTGTTATTGCCTCACAAATGACAATTTGGTACTGCAAATCCTTAATATTATAGTTGGAACAGGAGATGAAATTTTAATAATTGGTAAATATTTTCTTTCTTATAAGTCTTTTTATTCATATCCTATTGAATCGAAAGATTTATATATTTTTGAAGTAAAAAGTTTATCAATACAGAATCATACGAGGTCCTACAAAGATATTATTGCGAAATGTATACTTTTACCAATGGATAAAGTTTTGTTATCTATGCCTTTAATACATTCATTATCAGCTTAATAATTATTATGTTTTTTACTTGAAAACATTCTTGTATAATTAATTTTTTAATAACTTTACATTATAATTCATAATTTTAATTGTTTATTTTATAATAAGATATAAATGTATATATGTTTGTTATAATATATATACAACATAATTTTTTTATAAAAAGATTAATGTATATGTTTGTTATAATATATACAACATTATAATTCATAATTTTAATTGTTTTTTTTTATAATAAGATATAAATGTATATATGTTTATATATATATATATATATATATATATATATATATATAATATATGTTTTGTTACAACATATCCATCAGATGTATATGCCAAGTTACATATCAGCAATAAATACATGTGAAATAAATATGTACTATACATTTTTTATCTTGTCCAAAATATTAAAATGACGTCTTTCTTACGTCAGAATAGAGTAAAAAAGGTTATTATAACACGTCATTTTCACGTCTCATTATGACGTCTGTGGGCTGTGACTTATTCCCGTCATTTTTACGTTATTATTACGTATTTATAAAAGGATAACTAACGTTACGACTGACCAAAAATTAACGTGAAAATCACGTGACGTTGCTGCCTGGGAATAATATGATATTATTAATATTATTAAAATATTAATAATATTATAATATTATAACATTATAATATTATTAATATTCTTTTATAATATTATTAATATTATTTTTAATATAATATTATTGTAATTATATATAGATTATTGGAAGGATTATTGAAATATAATGTTAAGAGTTATATTATATTAAGTTATATATTTTACAATAAAATTAATTCACGACAAATCTTATCAAAGAATTTAGTATTGTGTGTGTGTGTAAAAAAAAATATATATATATATATATATAAAGTATAAATTTTAAACATATACTTTTATCAAGAGACACGGTAGTGTCTTGAAGTCGAGTCATCATCACTCAGGCGCAAGACACATCGTGTATCTTTACGCGAATGGCTAAGTTGCGAGTAATGCATATTATCGGTTCTCAATAACCGCTGAATCGATCAAATTCTTATTACATTTAATCAATTGCTTGGGTTCGATTTATATAAGGAAAATGTCTTCATTTTTGCTCTATGTGCTCTATAAGCAGAAATATAACGATGCAAAGTTTCAATGTGAAACTTTTTAATTAAGAAACGTCACCGTCGTGCTCGTGGCTAGCTATACTACATTTTTTACATATTTTTCTTGTACGGTTCGCACGTGACGTTTGACGAAAGAGGCGCTGTGTTCTCGTGACGATGAGAGATATATAATTTTTTTATCATGTGAGAAATTACCGACTGTAATTGATATGAATTGATCGGTACATAGTATACTTTCCGATTCACGCATGATGCGCATGAAGTGACAGAAAATGTATAGTTCATGTCATGCATATTATACATTTTCTGTCACTTTATGCGCATCATGTGTAAATCGGAAAGTACCTATAGATGTCAATTATTTGAATCGACCATGCATATCGATTGTAATACTTATCCAAATAATTGCTACCTATGTACCGATTAATTTATTGCAATTGCAATCACCCAGGTAGCAAGCACACGTCATTTTGACGTTTCAAATTGGTTATTCACTGACTATTCTTGACGTCACGAATTGACGTTTTTATGACGTAGAAGTGACAATCTAATGTCACAGATTCCTGACATCATGACATGTACCGCATTTTGACGTCTTTCTCTTAGCATAATAATATATTTAATAATGTTGTCGAATAAAGCATTCTCTAAAAGTGAATCAGTGTATTATCACTGAAAAACAGTAAATAATCACTGATTACAGTAATTATAAGTACAGCGCTGTAAATTAGTGATATTTTATTAAAAGAATTAGTTAATAATTTTGACTATTTCAGTAATATCTCAATAATATTTCTTTCGTTATTGCCAGTAATATTAAACTACAATTCATCTCTCTATTTCATAAATATAATATAATAAATATAAAAATATAAATATATATAAATATATATATATATGTATATATATATATATATAATATATAATATAAATATAAATAAATATATATATATATATATATATTGCGACGTTTTTCTCCTTCTTTCTTGGTTCTAATTTTTGGTCGGATAGAACGCCGTCAAACACAGAAGGAATATACGATTTCCGCGCTCGGAGGAACAGGGATGAAGGGTGCTCGCGCGGGCCGCGGCGGAGCGGAGGCCGTTCGATAGCTCGATAGGTTGGGCGCCAGATACGGTCTTTCACGTATCAGTTTTTCTTCGGACTTTTTAAACAGCGCGACAGATGATCGCCTCCTTCGCCACGGGCTGGCTGGCTCGCCTAACGGCAGAGGGGGGGTTCTTCGAGCGAGGCAATTAATTAATTCGAGACGCGAGAGACACACAAACGGATATCTAGGACCGCAGGGGACGAACATTCAAATAAATTACGCGAACGTAATTAGACAATATAACAGATTTATTGATAATAAAAAGAATAACAAATGAGAGAAAAATATAAAAACAAAATCCAATCGAATGACGTGTCCGATGGAGACAAGACTCACAATACTGCGATTAACGACAACCAAATGGAGTATAAAATATAATCGAAAATAACCGGAATAATGGGCCGTGCTTCACCGCAACGGTTCGCTCGAGATAATTAATCGAAAAGAAATCTAAGACGGTATAACAGTGGTAAACCGAGTCAAATACGCAAGGCTTTATAATTACGGTAAACAGACTCGGATGCGCGAACTCTATTATTACGGAGAATAGAGAGAAGCGCCCTGAATATGACAAGTACTGAGAACTGAGAGAAAGGCGCGAGCGCTTGCAATTACGAAGAACGAAAAGAAGCGCGCAAGCGCTTACGATTTCGGAGAACCGAACGAGGCGCGCGATTACGCGTACGAATATATACGGCGCGGCCGCTCGGCTCGCGTCACGCAGTCTTTTTAGGGGGTGGACGTCCGTCGTGACGGCAACGTCACAATATATATATATATATATAAAGTCTGATCACGAAATAAGTCATGTTATATAAAAAATTTTAAAAGATTTTTTTGATGGGATCGATGTACTAACTAATGACATTCATAATAAAATAATCGTCACTTCATGACTGAAAAATGACGTCAAAATAATGTTATAGCAAGACGTCAATATAAAGTCATGTAACAATAATCAGTCATTTTGACGACATATGACCAAAAATAACTAGTTTGGAACGTCGAAATGACGTGTGCTTGCTACCTGGACAGTAATCTCTCGCATAAAAAAAATTGGTACACGAAATAAAACTCATCCTATATGCAGTCTCCTGCACTATCACACTATCCCGTAACATTAATAATAGATTTCTAAAGTTATTTAGAAACGATTTTTCTTCATTGAAAATGTCGAAGGTTTGTAACTAAATCTAAAATTAAAATTTTATTAAAGTGAACTTCACCTGGAATTAATTGAAGAATGTAGCTTTGTTAATATTTTAACTTTACGAAGTTTGCAAAAAGTATATTAAGTAGAGAAGATCGTCATATTTTAATGAAAAGACGGGGCTGGTGGCGGATTCTTTGCTTATTGATTTGGATATTTAATATATTCTCAAAAATTACTTTTTTAAAAAGTATAAAAAAGTTAATCATGTGTCAGTATTAAATTGTAAAAAATTTTATGTTATTGTAAAAAACTGTTTTATGCACAAGACATAGTATTATTTAAACTACAAAAATGTTACATTAAACAAAGTTAATGTGCAAAATAGCTATTTCTTAATTGCCTACAAAAATTAGTGATATCCTAAAAAAATTACCTTTTCAAAAAAAGGTAAAAAAAAGAAGTCGAGTCATCTCAGTAGTAAAACATTATTGTATAAAACTATTTTACAAAAAATTATTTTAATAAAAAATTGTTGTATTAAAAAAAATTGTGTAAAATAGTTGTCATAACTATCTACAAAAATTAATGATATATTTAAATAGAAAATGATGTCGAGAATAAAAGAGTGCGATTTTATTTTATGTTTATCAACTGTGTGTGTGTGTGTGTGTGCGTGCGTGCGTGCGTGCGTGCGTGCGTGCGTGCGTGCGTGCGTGCGTGCGTGCGTGCGTGCGTGCGTGCGTGGCGTGCGTGCGTGCGTGCGTGGCGTGCGTGCGTGCGTGCGTGGCGTGCGTGCGTGGCGTGCGTGCGTGGGCGTGGGGTGCGTGCGGTGCGTGCGTGCGTGGCGTGCGTGCGTGCGTGCGTGCGTGCGGTGCGTGCGTGGCGTGCGGTGCGTGCGTGCGTGGCGTGCGTGCGTGCGTGGGCGTGCGTGCGTGCGTGCGTGCCGTGCGTGCGTGCGTGCGTGCGTGCGTGCGTGCGTGCGTGCGTGCGTGGTGCGTGCGTGCGTGCGTGCGTGCGTGCGTGGCGTGCGTGCGTGCGTGCGTGCGTGGCGTGGCGTGCGTGCGTGGCGGGTGCGTGGCGTGCGTGCGTGCGTGCGCGTGCGTGCGTGCGTGCGTGCGTGCGTGCGTGCGTGCGTGCGTGCGTGCGTGCGTGCGTGCGTGCGTGCGTGCGTGCGTGCGTGCGTGCGTGCGTGCGTGCGTGCGTGCGTGCGTGCGTGCGTGCGTGCGTGCGTGCGTGCGTGCGTGCGTGGCGTGCGTGCGTGCGTGCGTGCGTGCGTGCGTGCGTGCGTGCGTGCGTGCGTGCGTGCGTGCGTGCGTGCGTGCGTGCGTGCGTGCGTGCGTGCGTGCGTGCGTGCGTGCGTGGCGTGCGTGCGTGCGTGCGTGCGTGCGTGCGTGCGTGCGTGCGTGCGTGCGTGCGTGCGTGCGTGCGTGCGTGCGTGCGTGCGTGGCGTGCGTGCGTGCGTGCGTGCGTGCGTGCGTGCGTGCGTGCGTGCGTGCGGTGCGTGCGTGCGTGCGTGCGTGCGTGCGTGCGTGCGTGCGTGCGTGCGTGCGTGCGTGGGCGTGCGTGCGTGCGTGCGTGCGTGCGTGCGTGCGTGCGTGCGTGCGTGGCGTGCGTGCGTGCGTGGCGGTGCGTGCGTGGCGTGCGTGGCGTGCGTGCGTGGCGTGCGTGCGTGCGTGCGTGCGTGCGTGCGTGCGTGCGTGCGTGCGTGCGTGCGTGCGTGCGTGCGTGCGTGCGTGCGTGCGTGCGTGCGTGCGTGCGTGCGTGCGTGCGTGCGTGCGTGCGTGCGTGCGTGCGTGCGTGCGTGCGTGCGTGCGTGCGTGCGTGCGTGCGTGGGCGTGCGTGCGTGCGTGCGTGCGTGCGTGCGTGCGTGCGTGCGTGCGTGCGTGCGTGCGTGCGTGCGTGCGTGCGTGCGTGCGTGCGTGCGTGCGTGCGGGTGCGTGCGGGTGCGGTGGCGTGCGTGCGTGCGTGCGTGCGTGGTGCGTGCGTGCGGGTGCGGCGTGCGGGGGGGTGGGGCGTGCGTGGGCGTGCGTGGCGTGCGTGCGTGCGTGCGTGCGGTGCGTGCGTGCGTGCGTGCGTGCGTGCGTGCGTGCGTGCGTGGCGTGCGTGCGTGCGTGCGTGCGTGGCGTGCGTGCGTGCGTGCGTGCGTGCGTGCGTGCCGTGCGTGCGTGCGTGCGTGCGTGCGTGCGTGCGTGCGTGCGTGGCGTGGTGCGTGCGTGCGTGCGTGCGGCTGCGTGCGTGCGTGCGTGCGTGCGTGCGTGCGGTGCGTGCGTGGGGGGTGCGTGCGCGTGCGTGCGTGCGTGCGTGCTTGTGTGTGTGTGTGTGTGTGTTAGATGTGATTGACTGCTGATAAATAATTAGATGAAGAAAAATTATGTTTATATTTTCGTCGAAAGTTATTACATCTTTGTCGTAAAAGTCAGAATCTCGATTTCTTCAACGATGAGCAGTTGATTCATGTAGCTCGTAATTTAAAAAATTTTAATTATTAAAAAACTCAACGCTGCTGAATAATATACAAATAAATTTGGCAGCGTGGAGTGCTTAAAATATATACTACCCAGCTAGCATAATTTCGTCATTTTGACGTGATAATCTGGTCATTCTCTGACTAAAAATGACGTGTTAAATGACGTATTTATGACCGAAAAATGACGGACTAATGTCACAGATAATTGACGTTACTATAAAGACGTTATAAAAACGTTATTTTATGACGTTATAAAGACGTTAAATGTTAAATGAAAATCAATTTAAATATATGATTAGTACTATTTATTGCATAAGATAAAAAATATTATATAAAAACATCAACATTTATACATACACATATACATATATAATAAACTATATTAATAATTAAATACTATAACAGTACAAATGTAACATTTATTACATTTTTGTATTGTTATAGTATCTATAATTATTAAATAATTTATTATGTATGTGTATGTATATATATATATATATATATATATATATATATATATATGTGTTTTTATACAATATTTTTTACCTCATACAATAAATAGTATTAATCATATGTAATAAATCAAACATAATAAATATGTTTCATTTTTTGTATTGTTATATGATTGTATTAATATATATCTAATTAATAAATAGTTAAGTAATAAATATAATAAATAAGTAATTAATATAGTAAGTATATAATTAAATACAATTAATATAGTAAGTATATAATTAAATACAAGTTTATTAATGTATAAAGAGTAACTGCATACATACATACTATATATAATTTATATTAATATAAACATTTATTAAAAATACTTAATATTAATTAATATGTATTTAATTAATAAATGATTAAAAACTTTAAAAATAAAAAAGACAAATGAGAGAGATAATTAAGAAATATTCATTTAAACTGTGTATAATAGGAAATAATACAAAACAGTTGTTGTTAATAGGAAAAACAATAGATTTTGCACATATAGTTGATATTGGCCATGCTCTCAGATCTTTTCACATATTTTCAACAACGTTTATGAAGTTCTAATGAATCATATAGATAATCATAGAAACATGAATATTTGTTAAATTGTTTTCCTATTATAAAAATATCATCTTCAGTTGTAATAATGTTTTGTATTTCAACAATTATAATATTTTCGGTCATTTACGAGATAGTAACAGTCTGCATTGCTATACTGCTTTATTGTTAAAATAAAATTATTTAAATAAAGTTTCTTATATTGTTTTATCCATTTATTAATGTTATTAATTAAAGGACCAGAATCATGTTCTATTTTATAATCACAACAAAAATTTAAATTTATATGATTTTTATTTAATGAAAGATTAATTTCTGTAATTCTACAATATATTTGTTGTAGCACATTGGTTGGAGACTAAACTAATTGTTTTAATTGATGTAAAAAATTTTCGAATGGAAACGCTGAAAACTCATCTAAAGTACCGTAAGTTTTAACATCATCACAAATATGACTTAATAAATGGACATTATAAACTATAAATTCTAAGCCATATAAATCATTTTTACAGTGATTAATACAAATATTTAAAATCTTTCTCACAGTCGGAAGGGTAACATTTTTAATATATTTATTCGACAACAAGCTGCAAAATGTAATAGAAGAAAATTTTTATAAACGGCTCTATTTAATACATCTTTCAAAACTACTAGATCTGAATAAATTTAAAAAAAATCGAAATTCTGTTGCTTTCCAATTCTGAAGTTCTTCAAGTGAACGCGGTTTACGATTGAATTCTATTGGAATATATTTTTTTAAGCTAAGAAGACGCTCTGAAATTATATTTACTTTTCTATGTGATAAACGTACTTGTAATGGACCTTGAAGCCAAGTAAACAATAATTTTTTAACAATACCTAAGCAAATATTGTACATGTAATCCATTGGAAAACATTTTATCATATCTATTGGTAACTGTAAGAGGGGTGTTTGATTTGTATGATGATCATCATCATATGTCTTCTAAATGATTCATCTATACGTTTTAAAGCTCTTAAATTAGGAAAAACAACTTTGTTTTTATAATATTCACCTGGCTCTATACATTTATCACAGGATGAATAACCTGTATGTTGTTTGATACATTTTAAAAAAGCCTTAGCAGGCGTATCGCATACAAAATTATGAATTTCAATAAAAAAAATGGTTTTTTTCAGAATAAAATCTATATGTTAGCAGTTGATTAAGTTCAACAATAAAAATCATTTAGAAAACGATCGAATGGTTTTGGTTTAGCAGTTCCACAAAAAACAGAAATAGCAAATGGTGGCACACTTGCAAAATTTTTTATAATACCCAATATTGGCCACAATTGTAATTTTGAACTCTTAAATAGAGGGATTCCATTGATATTAAATCCAATTTTCAATTTTTCATTGTCTTTTAAAACATGTTTCATTTTATATGTTAAGCAATGTACTAGAGCGTACTCCAAACCAAAATAATAAAATTCACCTGTATCTAATTTTATTATATTCGGATTAGAAATTGGAGTTTCCAATAGTGTACGACTATCGACCGGTAAGAAAGGATGATATGGAACAAATATGTGAAGTAAATCAGTTAAAGATGATCGTGATACATTAGAGCCCATTGTCTTAATTTTTGCAAAATATTCTTATTTTCGTTTTCTATTTCTAATGAAGAATTTAAATTTTCACTACTTGTATGTAAAAAATTATATTCATTATTAATATTTGCTAAATCTAAATTATCAAAGTAAGTCTTAATTGTATTTTCAGGATCAAATTGATTATTTTGACTATTAGATATTTCCGTTAAATTATTATATAAATTAAAAGATTCTTTTTGAGAAGTGGGAATATTAGAATCATTACGAATAGTATTGAAACATGCATTATGTAGAGCAGTGCTGGGATTTACTTGCAACTTTCGGCCGAATTTCTTAGCTTACGCCTACTGTTTCCCTCTTACCGCTCGCGCCGCTCGTAACTAAGAAGCGCTCAGGAACATGTATGCGTCACAAATATAATGTGGCAATCTATCTATCTAAATTCTCTTATTGTAATTACGTTTCAAAACACAAATATTTTAAATTGTTACAGAACATATGCGTAATTAATAATAGAATACTTATTTTTATTATTAATAAACAATAAAGAGAACTTAGATTGCCACAAAACATTTGTGACGCGCACATTCCTGAGCGCTCCTTAGTTACGAGCGTTCGGCGGCGCGGTCGCTAAGGAGCGAGCAGTAAGAGGGGAACAGTAGGCGTAAGCTAAGAAATCTGGCCGAAAGTTGCAAGTAAATCCCAGCACTGATGTAGAGCTTCTGCAACTCTTCTATATTGTTGTCGCAAAACAAAGTCTTTTCGCTTTCGCCTAATTTTAGACATTTTTATAATAATAAAAGTAAAATTATATAAAAACAAAAATATAATAAGAAAATTAATAATAACTGTCAAAAACACAAACAAGTAACTTAATATAAAATACTTAACTATTCTAATCTTACTAGTAATATTGTAAAAAGTCTTGCTTATGTGTGTGAGTGTTTTCTTCCTTTAATCGTTGCTGAGCATGTTTAAGCCAAATTTTTATTGCATTTTCGATATCATTATCGCTAGCGGAAGATGATTGTATCTGTATTGCACCTACGATAAAAAAAATTCTTGTTGTACATATTACCCACTTTATCACATATATTATTTATTATATTAGATATTATCTATACATATTAATTAGTTATATATAAACTATATACTCACGAATTATCACTGTTTTTAATGCTAGAATTCCAAAAGGTTTTTTTATTATGTCCTTGAGCAGCAAAATTATAATCTGCAGCTAATTCATTGGTAAGAAGTTTTCGTAGGATTTTATTTGTTCGTGAACTAATAGTAGTACCTCCAAAAAAATATAATGAAAAGAAATAATAATTATAAAAAAATAAAATTGCTAAACTATAAAGTCATCGGTTTATTTATTCGACGTTTAGAAATTATTTTGAAATTGTTTTCCTATCATTAAATTTTGATTATCTTGAGAATGTAAATAATTTTCAAGTGTTTCTACATCTTCATGTATTTTAAGTGGAAATTTAACAGGAAAATTGGATGGTAATGTAATTATATTAGTAGAATTTGTATTTACAACAAATTCGCGAATTTCTTTCAATTCTTCTCTTGTTTTTGCTACTTCTCCAAAAGTTTGCACTATATAAATATAAATATAAATAATTATATTATAAATAAATATAAATTATAAATAAATTATAAATAAACATAAATATAAATAATTATATATATATATATATAAATACAGGGTGTCCGTCGATTTTCGACCAAAATGAAATAAATAAGTAGATTGGCTCGAATTAAGAAGGAATGACCTGTATTGTTTTGGGATTGTCGCAATAATTAACAGAATATTAAATAAAAAAGATCGGCCAATTTGCGTGAGTAAAAGCGCGCGGCGACGAGAGTCGTCCCACCGTAATCCGATACTACGAGCGCGGCGAAGCGGTGGGCGGGTCGCTCTCCGAGACATGATAGTGGTTTGCGATATATCGCAATACCGCGCCGAAAAATGACCCGTCCCCCCCTTTCGTGGCGAGAAAATGATGCGCCATCATTTCCACACCACCTTGCGGTAGATAGCATGGTGCGCTTTTTTTATAGTGGTTTCCCCCATAGGCCTATTCCACTCTCAATTTAAAAATTATTCAAAATGTCATTTACTATACGCTGAATATATCGTAAATGTAAAAAATTAATGGACAGTACCTTTAGAAAAATTGATTCGTGATTGAAAATCCCTCGATAAAATGTATTGCACACGTTGATAATGTGATACGATGATAAAATTCTTCAAGAATCCTTTCTTCATCTCGTACACGAAGACGCACTGCTGGACCGGTTATCCCGATATTATGCACGACACTAAGTTTCACATAATTATTGCACAACACGTAAAATTGTACGGCCACTTGGTTTTCGTGCACGTCCGAGAAATGATTCCATGTAAATTGCGGCCGCACGATAAGTATTTTCTCCCGCTAGTCCGTATGCCACAATCATATCCGTATATTCCTGCAGAGTACACTTCATTTTCTCTGTTAATTTACTACGCAAACACAAGATTTTTATTAAAACGTCTTAGCTCTCGCACGCTGTTACCAGACTGCGTACGCTAGCAGCGCGCAACTATAGCTGAGCGGACATGTGAGTGTAATCATAGTGCGCAGGCGTCGAACTCACACGTACGCTTACACTCACATATCCGCTCAGCTGTCAGCTGTAGTTGCGTGCTGCTGGCGTACGCAGTCTCGTAACAGCGTACGAGAGCTAAGACGTTTTAATAAAAATCTTGTGTTTGCGTAGTAAATTAACAGAGAAAATGAAGTGTACTCTGCAGGAATATACGGATATGATTGTGGCATACGGACTAGCGGGAGAAAATACTTATCGTGCGGCCGCAATTTACATGGAATCATTTCTCGGACGTACACGAAAACCAAGTGGCCGTACAATTTTACGTGTTGTGCAATAATGATGTGAAACTTACAATTAGTGTCGTGTATAATATCGGGATAACCGGTCCAGTAGTGCGTCTTCGTGTACGAGATTACGAGATGAAGAAAGGATTCTTAGGAGGAATTTTATCATCGTATGACATTATCAACGTGTGCAATACATTTTATCGAGGGATTTTCAACCACGAATCAATTTTTCTAAAGGTACTGTCCATTAATTTTTTACATTTACGATATATTCAGCGTATAGTAAATGGCATTTTGAATAATTTTTAAATTGAGAGTGGAATAGGCCTATGGGGGAAACCATTATAAAAAAAGCGCACCATGCTATCTACCATGCTATCTACGGCAAGGTGGTGTGGAAATGATAGCGCATCATTTTCTCGCCACGAAAAGGGGGGACGGGTCATTTTTCGGCGCGGTATTGCGATATAGTATATCGCAAACCACCATCATGTCTCGGAGAGCGACCCGCTCACCGCTTCGCCGCGCTCGTAGTATCGGATTACGGTGGGATGACTCTCGTCGTCGCGCGCTTTTACTCACGCAGATTGGCCGATCTTTTTTATTTAATATTTCGTTAATTATTGCGACAATCCCAAAACAATACAGGTCATTCCTTCTTAATTCGAGCCAATCTACTTATTTATTTCATTTTGGTCGAAAATCGACGGACACCCTGTATATACACAGTGGCCCATTTTAATCGACGCACCTGAATATCTCCGTTGATAAGCCAAATAAAAAAAAATTGTTCAGACAAAAGTTGTATGGCTTGAAGGGGGACATAAGATGGTGTCTTTAGTTTGACATTGAAGAGTGACCTGAAGGTCTCATGAAGGTCACATCCAACTTTTTAAATGGGACACCCTATATGCTTTTGCATATTTTTTTAGTTCATCTCGAGAGCTTTCCAAAACACTATAATTAAGTTACTTTTCATTAAGTACTTTGCGAGTTATGAGGCTTGACTTAATTTTACATAAACCGTAAAATATCTCATATATATATATATATATATATATATATATATATGTATATATATATATGTGTGTGTGTATGTAGGAAAGAAGAATATTACAAAAAAATCATCTCTTTTTAAAATAAAATATACATACATAAAATATTTAAAATTTGCCCTTCACAGAATGCACAAGTAGATTTACCAAGAAATATAATTACTATACATATCATATATAATTCTTAATTCACCGAACATAAATATAAATTAATAATTAATAAATAATTAACTTAAATTAATAATTAATTGATTAATAATAAATTTAAAATTTTTTTTAATGTTATACAGATAATTTAAAAACATTATATGTACATAATGTATGCAAGTAAATGGAAAGCATACCTAAGTTACTATTTAATGATATAGTGGATTATGGTTGATGATATATTTGCGAAGTATTCCTCGTAATAGGTATATTGAATGCAGAAACGCTTTGTGTTAATATTTCTACACAAAATTGCTCTACAAATATAAAATAAAAGTACTCAAAAGTGAATAATATTATTACATAAAGGAATGTTACAATTGTTAATATTTTAATACAATGCTTACTTTTCTCTCTTTTATTGATGGAAGTAGATTTTGATATCTGTTCTGAGCCGCTTATAAATGCTAACAATAAAGATAAAAAGAAAAGTTTCTATAATAAAAACTTTCAAATTACAGATTATTTTATTTTATTTTAAAACAGAGAAAAATCATTAAAAAAATTTGTTATATGCCAAGGCCTTTACACAACTACTTACAATTTATAATTCGATTTTAGTTATATATTTTAGAAAACTTAACGAAATAAAATTGTAAATATTAGTTTTTATTGATAGCTTGTTTGATAGCTTTTGGTGAACGTAATAAAATAGATGTATTATCTTGGCAATCATCTTCATCACTACTTGGCAATCATCTTCATCACTACTTGAATAATATCTGGGATTTTTTTCTCTATGTCTGACACTAGTTTCAGATGTAGATTGTATATTAGATGTATATTCACATTTTTTGAGTTTTGCACAGGCTCTTTGAATATCATCTGTAATTAAAGTAGGTTAATCTAACCTTATTTATAAAAAATAAAAAAAAATCATTAATATAATTCTAAAGTATTCTTATTTTTCTTACATTCTTCCTTACTTAAAATAAACCTATCCAGACAAACTTGCATAATACAAATGCACAGAAAAACCAATTATACGTTTAATTCAGAGAATATAACAATATGATACTTTCCATTAAACACATAATTGATCAATTTCTCAGTATATGTATATATATATTAAACGGCTATATAAAACACATTTTTGTAAAGCATAATTAGATTTTTTAAAGTAACACATACCACATTTAAAGAATATGCGTTTTACGGAATACACTTGCCTCATACGGAATACACCAATTTTCATTAGGTTCTTCTCCTAATGTAAGAACTTTGTTGAAGCGTGTTGTCATTTTATACGGAGGCCACAGAACTTTTTTACGAGAAGTAAACCAGTTTAAGTGAACAATTGCTATTTCACCATTATCCTCATTAGCATCATTATAAAATTCAATGCCACAATAGGTCATAAGGAAACACAAGGCACCACACAACATGATAACAAAAAACTACTGCAAAGCAAGTGCAAACTTTTTGTTTTATTTGCACACTTATATATACATATAATGCGCACATTATATATGTATATATATATATAATGCGCGCATTATATGTATAGAATATATAGAATATATATATAGAATATATAACTTTATATATTCTATATATCGTCGTTATATATATATATATATATATATATATATATATATATATATAAAATATAGTTATTAATTTTCATAAAACTAATTTTACTACATAAAATTTTTTTATTTTGACTTTATCATAAAAAATAAAATTAGAGTGTTTATTTAAAAATCGAATCTATTTAAATTATAATAATTCAAAATATAAAAATTAATGGAAAATAAATAAATACGTGAATATGACGAGTTTGAGAACTGTGATTAATTGGTCATTGAAATCACGTCATATAATGGTACCTTTTTGGTCACATGACGTCAACAGACTAAAAGTGACTCATTTTCGACGGCAAAATGACGAGGGTATGCTAGCTGGGTAGTTTCAATGTCGATATGCTACTCTACACGGAGAGCAACTTCAAAATGTACGTTATACATGAAGAAAGTACCAAAAATAACGATTTCAAAAACTTTTTTATACTATAATATAATTTAGTGCTAATTATGTACTTAAAACATATACTAGTTTAAATATCGATATGCTATCCTTTACACCGGAAACAATCTCAAAATGTACGTCATACCAGAGAGAAGTATCGAAAATAATAACGATTTCGAAAATTTCATTACACTATAATTTAGTGCTAATTATATGTTTACAATATATACTAGTTTTAATTTCGGTGTGCCACTCTTTACACCTGAAGCAATTTCAAAATGTACGTTATACAAGAGAGAAGTACCGAAAATAATAACGATTTTGAAAATTTCTTTATATTATAATTTAGTGCTAATCATGTGCTTACAATATATACTAGTTTCAATTTCGGTTCGTTATTTTTTACAGCGAAAATAACCACAAAATGTACGTCATACAAGAGAGAAGGATCAAAAATAATAACGATTTTGAAAATTTCTTTATACTATAATTTAGTGTTAATTATGTGCTTACAATATATACTAGTTTCAATTTCGGTTCGTTATTTTTTACACCTAAAGCTACCTCAAAATGTACGTTATACAAGAGAGAAGTACTAAAAATAATAATTTCAAAAATTTTTTGATTGATATTTGTTTTATGATTATATTGCTCCATATTTACTTGCGATAAACACTTCCTACATTACATATGTCTTCTTTGTGTTTATCGTGCACTTTCCTACAAAATGTATTTTATGCTGATTATTGTGCTGCAGCTCTTCTAAAAATGTTTTAGACGAAAATTGTATCGTTTAAAGGAGGACAAATAATGTTAAAATCAATTTTTTGAAAAGTCGATTTTTCAAGATCCCATAAAGGTCATCGCTATTGGGGACGGTTCAGTTGCGCACCGTTCGTTTACACAACATTGATTTGTACACAGAAAGATGTGCACCCAGTGTTGTTAGACGGGCCAGGTTTTCTCGCGTATGCGCATTGAATATGACATCACTGAAGTAGTTAATCGCAATATATTTTATAATACTATTACTATTATATTTCTATAATAATATTACTTATTCTAAATTAAGTAATATTATTATAGAAGTATAATAATAATAAAATACATTGCGTATTATAAAATACATTGCGATTAACTATTTCAGTGATATCTTATTCAATGCATATGCGCGAGAAAACCTGGCTCGTCTAACAACATTGTATGTACCGTTTATTTGTACACAGAAAGATGCACCCCGTTTGTTTGCACACCGTTTGCTTTGATATGTTAGAGGCCTTCGGCCCTCCTCTCGCAACCACTTCGCTGATAGTTGACGCATTGCGAAAAGTTCAATCACAATGAATATATGCTGTAAGTTATAAAGCGAAGCCATATCCAGTGCCATCAATTGAAGAAGAAGAAGAATAAAACGAGGCCTACCGACGGGGTGGTTGCGAGAGGGGGAGTCGAAGGTACCCCCTTGCATCCCCCACGTGTGTGTGTGTGTGTGTGTGTGTGTGTGTGTGTGTGTGTGTGTGTGTGTGTGTGTGTGTGTGTGTACACATACATTTGTGATTTTTCAATTGTATTAAATTGTATTAAATTCTATATAAATTTAAATTGTTAAAACGGTGTGCAACTTAGCGGTGTGCAACTGAACGGTGTGCAACTCAGCGATGTGCAACTGAGCGGTATACAATTGAGCGGTGTGCAACTGAGCGATGTGCAATTGAGCGGTGCGCAACTGAACGGTGCCCAATTGGACCGTGTGCAAAGTTTTGTGTTTAATTATGTGTCCATTTGTAACGTGTCCAATGGCGATGACCTTTATGAGATCTTGAAAAATCAACTTTTCAAAAAATTGATATAACATTACTTGTCCTCCTTTAAACGATACAATTTTTGTTTAAAACATTTTTAGAAGGGATGCAGCACAAAAATCATCAGCATAAAATATATTTTGTAGGAAAGTGCACGATAAACACAAAGAAGACATAAGTAATGTAGGAATTGTATATCGCAAGTAAAGATGGAGCAATATAATCATAAAACAGATTTCGATTGAAAAATTTTTGAAATTATTTTTGCTACTTCTCTCTTGTATAACGTACATTTTGAGGTTGCTCCAGGTGTAAAGAGTAGCATACCAAAATTGAAACTAATATATACTTTAAGCACATAATTAGCACTAAATTATAGTGTAAAGAAATTTTCGAAATCGTTATTATTTTTGGTACTTCTTTCTTGTATGACGTACATTTTATGGTTGTTTCCGCTGTAAAAAATAACGAACTGAAATTGAAATTAGTATATATTGTAAGCACATAATTAACACTAAATTATAGTATAAAGAAATTTTCAAAATCGTTATTATTTTCGGTATTTCTCTCTTGTATAACATACATTTTGAGGTTGCTTTAGGTGTAAAGAGTAGCACACCGAAATTGAAACTAGTATATGTTGTAAACACATAATTAGCACTAAATTATAGTATAAGTTCTTTCTTTTTGTTATTCTTTTATCATTATTTTTTTTAATGGACATTCTAACTTTTTGAAATTAAGCATAAATATAATTTCTCGCTAAACGGCTAGAGCAATAAATTCAGGATTAGACCAATAAATTAACAAGATTAACAAGATTAACAAGATTAAGTAAATATTTTGTACGTTTTATATCATTGTGCCCATGTTGGCATGCTAGCTTAATAGACGTCTGGAACAAGCGATCCAATCGGACAGCGACTGGGAGATGCCCTGCAGTTCAAAAGAGACACAGACGGAGGAGCCAGTGGACGACAATAATAACAGCCTGGGCTACTCAAATATACCCGAAATTGGCCTCGTATCTCTTATAGAGAATGAGTAGCTTAACACAAACACGCATACACAAACGGTTCTTTTAGTAGAGGACCATTATGTAAAGGATCATTATGTAAATATTGTACATAAAGTTATAATAAATTAAGTACAACTACAATCTGTCTAGATGACTCGAGGAAACCACATTTTCTGGCTTTACCTTTTCCAAGCGAATACAATTGCGAGTAGCGACGCTACATATAACCGACACGCAATACACATTAACGCAGCAATTTAAATTTAAATGGGAGATAATAAAATATGTGAAAGGAAGAAAATATAAAAATTACTCAATTTTACTTACTACTCGTTGGCATCACAAGGATGAGTGATAAAATTGCAATGGCTGAGGTCGGAGCTTCTCAATTATAGCATGAAGAGCTAGCCAGCATTAGATGGAGTTATTCATCAGAATATTTTGAATAAATATCTACACACGATGCTCAATTAAATCTTAACAAAACCATTTCCATTGAGATATAAGACGGATTAATAATTCAATTCTATAACGTAAGAAAGGATCCCCGAGGTTATATAATTTGAATAAAATTAGGATTGAATTCTCAAAAATGTGATAGTATGATATAGTGACTGAATCTCGACTGTGATTAAAAAATAGAGTAAGAATACTCGTTGCAACTTGTGCTGGGTAATGACTTCAAGCATAGACCCGTGTTGATGAATACGAGGCGGTTGGAGTTTCGTATAATAACTTTCGTCTCGTAACTTGCGATTCTTATTTAGAATTTTATTAACGCTATCTCGATAGTCCAATATTAGATTTGTTTAATTCAAATGTCAGATATATACGCGGTAAGGTTGCGTTCTTTATTTGCTTCTTTATCATCATTTATTTTGCTCTTTTCTTTTCCTTTTGATTAAAATGTCTGCTCTTTTCTTTTCCTTTTGATCAAAATGTCCTCCGCCTCTTATTTTTTATCTAATTAGATGTTCTAAAATCGTCTTACTTTTTTTACTCTTTTCTTTCTTCTCCTTTGTCAATACTTGCTTCGTATCTGTCTTTTTCCGTCTGCTCTTGTTACTCATTTATCACTTTCTGAATTATCAATCTATCAATTCTTTTAATTAATATATTATTTTACCGATTTAATTCTTGAAGAAGAAAAGGTCGCGGAAGTGATAAATCGTAGATGTTGCCTATTTGCTTATTTCTTATATTTTGAAATATTGATAGATATCGAGTGCAATTATCTGATAATCTTCCTCTTTCCTCTCTGTCCTTTTTATCACCACACCTAACAGAACTTCGAAAGACTTAATCTTTTTATCTCATTATTTTACTAGCCTTTTTATTCTATTTATTCCTTTCTAATCTTTTTGCTCTTATTTTTTATAGTTTTTGCATCTCTGTTTTTTTTTATTTGGCTACTCTTTAGTCTTATTTTTGCTGTTTCTCCTTCTTTAAATATCTTTTATACAGCTTTTGACAGAATATTAAAAAGTTATAAACAAAAATATTTCACGAATTATATGTAATTTCGGAACATCAAGTACAATAATAAACCTCCTATTATACTATAAACATAGGTGTGGATTGAACTCCGCTTTACATGGTAAACCCATATGGAATCATACAATAATAGTAGTAGAAGTTAAATCTCGTTTTGTATGGAAGTTGTAAGACTGTGAAAACCTATGTAAGTTGAAACGTGTGAAAGTTGTAAGCTTATGTGAATGTATAAAAATCTCGTTTCGTGTTGAAAACACAGAAAAATATATATTAGATTTTGATTCGCATTAAAAATCTATATATAATCGTACGATAATAAAATCAATGATTTCACACGAGTTTTCAATTTTTCATGCCAAAAGAAGTCCATTCTACACATCATCCTTATAGTCAGCGCGAAACAAGGTTTATTGCACGGTTCCACATGAATTTACAACTTTCTACGTGAAATGACTTTCATCTTATACTACCATTGCAGTCAATGTGTAACGAAATATTATTGTACAGATGAGTTTCACATGAATTTGCAATTTTTCTTGATGCGTAGTTGAACTCACTATGCCTGAGTCGGTGCGATAAGAGATTTATTATCGGATGTACATAATGTCCGACAATTACGTACTTTCTAAAAGTGAATCAGTGTTTTGTTCAGTATAATTTTTGAGTTAAGAAGCTTGAAAGTTATTATCGGAATTAGTATTATCGAAGATGTGCCACGTGGAGGTCATACGATTATACATGTATGTATCTATTGTGTGGTTCACACACAAAAACCGTGCGATCTTCATGTAGTATACTTCATGTAGTATACTTTGAATAATGGTATAATGCTACTAATACTGTAACTTTTAAGCTCCATAATTCAAAAAATACTGAATGAAGAAAAACTTCATTATAGTATTTTGAAAAGAGATAAAGTTCTGAAAAGAGTATATCTCTGATTGTTTTTAAATTTTGTATATTAATGCATTTCGATGCGCTCATTACGAATATGACAATGAAAATGTGACAAGGTCATCTGCAAGGTCAAAATGAAGAAAAAATAATTTTTTTTATATATTCTTTTCATTATCTTAATAAATATTGATTTTAATAGAAAAAGTTTCGAATAAAAATTATACCTCTCTTAAAACCGTAACTTTTATGTTCTATAGATTATTACTGTAAAAGGAATATTTTACGAGAAAAGTTTAACATTTCTTTATATTTTAATAAAATTGTTAAATTTTAAATCCACTTACTATTTTAAAGTTCGTTATCATCCTAGCCTATGCTTCGTACGGAAAACACATGCGTGGATACAATGGGTTCCGCCCCCTTGGGGCGGCTTCACTTTCGAAAAATATAATCTATTTATAAACCTAAATCTATTTATAATTAAAAATTAAAATTCGGTTTGGAGTGGATCTCGCTTTGTGTGGACTGTTATAAACCTATACAGAATTATAGAAACATGGACACCCCAATCGGAAAACACCTAAAATATTAATTTTTATTTTTCTCATAAAATAGCTGCTTTTATAGTAATAATGTATCGAACATAAAAGTTGAATTTCTAAGAGAGATAGAACTTTTATTTGAAACTTGTTCTAAAATCAATATTTATTAAGATAATATACATATATGTTTGCGAGAGCGCGAAAATAGACCGAGAAGTGAGCGCGGCGCTAGAGAAAGAGATTTCGACGAGAAAGAAAGAAAGCGATAAGTCCCGATATATATCTGTATGTATAAAAAGTCTTGTCCTTTATTTTAATATAGTCACAAATACAATGTCTTTTAATTAACAACGAAAAAAGATCGAAAAATTCGAGCTGAATTTTTAGAATCCACAAACAATGGAGAGAATCAATTTTCGCGAGCAACGGAAAAAAACTTTTTGATATACGAGAATGAAATGAGCGCACCAAAGACTTTTCGATAAAAGAGGCAACGATCGCGTCAATTTATACTTAAGGGGTAACACCACTCTAGGATTTTGAAAAAATCGATTTTTTTTTGTTTTGCTTAAACAATGCTTTAACATAAAAACAATATGCACTTGGTTCTATAGTAAAAAAAAAAATTTTAGAAGGCTCTGCCAACGATTTTTCCGCAGCGCCTCGGAGCGTCCCTTGAGCACGGTCAATCACTAACGCAACGCGTTCTGATTCATCGCTTTTATACTGCTTATACCTTTCAGGATAATAAATCGCCCTGTTATCTATAGTGCAGAAGATGCTTAAGGTTACTCAAAAGGTCACCAGTGTATGCTATTGCTGTAATAAACTTGTATGTGTGAGTCAGTACAGCTGCAATGTGACGCCAAGCATACGCATTGTTTTGATTTTTCCATTGCTTTTTCTGTTTTGTGTATATATATTTCGTTGTTTCTGAGTTAATTTTAAATAAACGAGATGAGTGATAAAAGAAAAATGTATAAGGAGAAAAAAGGCCCAATGGGAAGTGCTAGTAATTTGAAGAGATCGAGAATTTCAAAGCGGCGACCGTTGAATCGTTGCGAACTGGAGATGCCGGATGTCGAGAAGGCTGGCACATCGGCTCGCAAATTATCAAAAATGGACCTTAAAGAATTTGAAGTAGAAGAAGGATTTGGATACCGAATTTTGAACTTTTTAGCCGTTTTCTCCTCTATATCGCAAGCTATTGTCTGTAAAAAATGCAAATCTGAAGTGACATTCACCGAGTCTGCAAAGCGTGGCTTGGATTTTAAAATTGTGATTTCGTATCAAAAATGACAAAATTTATATTCCTAGTTCTCCATTTATTGAAAAAGGATACGATATTAATTGTCGAATTGTGCTTGCTATGCGGCTACTCGGAGTAGGACTAAATGGAATAATGAAATTTTGCGCGTTTATGGATCTCCCGCGGCCAATTTTTCAATCATTCTACGACAGAGTCGTTAAAAGGATCGCTATTGGAGCAGAGACGGTTTGTCAACTCAGTATGAAAACTGGAGCTCAGGAAGAGAAGAAAAAAAGAAGAAAAAGTGATGACAAAGAGAATACAGAGGGTGTTACTGTATCTGGTGATGGTTCGTAGAGAAAGCGGGATTTTTCGTCACTTTTCGGATTCGTATCGCTTATTGGATGGCTTACCGGCAAAGTGGTTGATGTTGTTGTAAAATCAAAATATTGTAAACCTTGTGAATTTTGAGAGAAACAAAAAGACACTCAGAAGTACAAGGAATGGGCCGAAACGCATGAAAACGAATGCCAAGATAACCACGAGGGCTCCGCCGGAAAGATGGAGGTGGACGCTATAGCCGTTATAGAAATGTTCCAGCGCTCAAATTCTTTGCACAATTTAAAATATGCAAATTACGTGGAGGACAGAGATTCTAAAACTTTCAAAGGTATCGTGGATTCAGAGCCTTATGCTGATTTCACAGTTATGAAGAAAGAATGCATCGACCACGAAAAGCGAATGGGTGGTACTCTCCTTCGCAATTTAAAAAAAAAGACAAAAGGGCTCGGAGGAAAAGGCAAGTTAACAGGTAAATTGATTGACGAGTTGTCAATTTATTATGGATTAGCTATACGTCGCAATCATGATTCCGTAGAAAAAATGCGGAATGAAATCTATGCGACGCTATTCCATAAATTATCAACCGACGAGAAACCGCAGCACGAAAAATGCCCGTCCAGAGAAAATTCGTGGTGTTCGTGGCAAAAGGCACAGGCCATTGATAGTGTAGATTACAAGCATAAACCAGCTTTCTCGACTATAGTTTTTGAAGCAATTTTACCAATTTATAAAGAATTAAGCAGCGATGATCTGCTTACTCATTGCATCGACGGCTATACTCAAAATAGCAACGAGAATTTTAATTCGACAGTTTGGTCAATGGCTCCGAAATCGACCTCCAGTGGCAAGCATGTGCTTGATACTGCCATATATATTGCTGTACGCATATATAATGATGGCCTATCAAGTGTCATGAGGCTCATGCAAAATTTAGGACATGAAAATTGGGATGAATTGTTACAATTTCTGCGTCGAAACGAACGAGCGCCGCATCAAGTATTTGGAGCGATTGTTGTTAAAATCATCCAGAAAGGAAGAAGAAGAGACGAGCATCAATCTGGATGGCCAAGTGTATGGTGCAAGCATCGCCGATTAAAGGTAAACATACATTTCAAGCATTTAAGTGCTCGTAAAACTTTAAACATGTTTTTCTCGAAACTGTTTTTTTCAATCTTAGTAAACACATTACTTCAACACGGTTGCATGGATCAGTTTGAAATTTTGACAGTAGCTTCACAATTACATCTTTTATAGAAGTACGTAGGAGTTTTTCGATTCGATGTAAACTTTTTATTTTATAAACAATTTACTGTTTATTTTTTGGCAAAAGCCGAATTTTTTTTTTCAAAAGTGCACCGTTTCTACAAAATTTGATTAAATAAAAAATCCCTACGTATCTCTATAGCCAATAGTATAATATATAGATTTAAAATTTTTTTGTTCCAGATTTTTTGTTCCAGGTCTTATATTTCACTAGAAATTTGTTCGCTACTGGAAGTGTTTTTTAAAAAGATCATTTCGAAGATTGGCTCTCTCGCCGCCATTTTGTACAAAAATAATAATAAAAAAATTTTTTTCTATATTTACATATATGCTGAATGAACCCTCTAAAAACAATTTCCATTCCTTTTATTATATTCCCAAAAAAAATCGTCAAAATTAGGCCTTTTTTTCGGCCGCTAGAGTGGTGTTATCCCTTAAGCCCTTCTCGAAAGATTTTTCACGAACTCGACGGTAACGGAGACAATGTTTAAATTTAACGATCTAACGATCTATTTATTGTTATTAGATCTTTTGAGAAGGATGAGCGCTGTTTTCAGATTTGCGTTGACAAAGCGATGACGACTGAATAATATACAAATAAATTTGACAGCGTCAAGTTTTTTAATAATTAAAATTTTTTAAATTACGAGCTACATGAATCAACTGTTCATCGTTGAAGAAATCGGGATTTTGACTTTTACGACAAAGATGTAATAACTTTCGACGAAAATGTAAACATAATTTTTCTTCATCTAATTATTTATCAGCAGTCAATCATATCTAACACACACACACACACACGCGCGCGCGCGCGCGCGCACGCACACACAGACAGACAGACAGACAGATAGACAGACAGACAGAAAGAGGGGGGAGGGAGGAGAGAGAGAGAGAGAGAGAGAGAGATTGATTGATTGATTGATTGATTGATTGATTGATGAGCTTTTATTAGCTTTCTCAGCTATTTTCATATACATTTAAACTTACATATTTTACATTGCGAAAATATGCGCCTTAAGCCTACTCTTGAACAATTTTAGCCTATCGCAATTTTTAACTTCCTCTGGCAGGACGTTATATATTTTTATGCCTTCATAAAACAAACTTTTTTTGCGCGGACTTTGTTTTTCATAAACTGCAGTTCAATATTACCCGCTTGTCTTGTTTCCCTATCACATTCCTTCCCTACTATCTGCAACCTATTCCTTAATTGAGTTGGCAGCAAACCATTTAATATCTTAAAAATAAATATACATATATTATATTGCAATCTTTGTCTTACTGACATAAACTGCAACGCTTCTAGCATGTCATCCACTTTGGTGTATCTATCACATTGAAGTATTACCCTCATAGCTCTGTTTTGTATCTTCTGCAATTGGGTTATCTGTGTCTCCCCCATGCCTATTAATAGCGTCGCGCAATACTCAAAGCGAGGAGCTATGATTGTCTTATATATAATGCATCTAGTATAGACTGATATATAATTACCTATATTATTTAAGAAACTTGTTTTTTTACCTATTTTCTTTATCATATAATCGCAGTGATCTTGAAATCGAAGTCTGTCATCAATAATTATGCCTAGATATTTCATATTTTTCACTCGTTTTATTTCAATTCTATCCAGACATTTCAAAACCGTATTACCTTTCAATTCTTTTTGAGTACTTCTAACTATCATATATTTCGTTTTACTAGCATTCATATTTAACTTATTTATATTCATCCAACGTTCAATTATATTAAAAACCGTATTCAATTTTATCTCTATATCCGCGCTACTTTCTCCAATTATATATATAAGCGTGTCGTCTGCAAACATTTTAATATTACACCCTTCTGGACAGACTTCGATTATATCATTTATATATATTATAAATAGTAAAAGTCCTAGTACCGAACCTTGTGGCACTCCGTAATCTGTTGTCAATATTTCAGACCACGCATGATTGACTCGCACTTGCTGTTTCCTATTATTTAAATATGATTTGAACCATCCCAAAGCCATTCCTCTAATTCCATAATAATACATTTTTTCTAATAATCTTTCTCTATCTATTGTTTCAAACTCTCTCTTAAGGTCCATAAAAATTACTCCTACCATTTTTCTATCACTTACTATCAATTTCCATTCATCAATGACAGTTTGGATCGCTGTTTCGCACGAATAGTATTTTCTAAACCCCGACTAATGTTCTGTTATAATATCGTTAGTTTCCAAGTACATTTCAAGTTGTTCTTTAACTATTAGTTCTAACACTTTCTCAAATATTGGTAACATATTAATAGGCCTATAATCACTCGCTTTTACCGCTTTATCTATCTTTCGGATTGGTATTATCGTTGAGGTTTTCCATCCTTCCGGACACAAACCTTCTCTTAAAGAATTATTTATTATATTCGCAAATTCCTCTTTTATTACCGAAAAAACTGCCTTCAATATATCGCTGGTTATCCCTTCCTCCGTACCTTTCTTTTTTGGTAATCCCATAACAACTTTTTCTAGCTGTTCTAGTTTAACAGTCTCAAAGTTTTCCATAATTCTTTTGTTTTTGATAATATAAATAATTTTCTTATTTACATTCATCCAATGATCAATTATATCACCACCGTATTTATCGATCTTTATAGAGTTTACTATGTTATTAATACTTTGTATATAATATAAATTAAATTTATCAGCTATATTGCACTCTTCGGTATCGCCTAAGATTTCAAAATCTATATTTCCTACTTCTTTTATACCTACTGGTTCACCCCTAATTATTTCCTTCAATGTTTTCCACATAGATGTAGGGTCTCCTTTATTAAGATCTATCATACATTCATAGTAATCTTTCTTCTTCT
Organism: Camponotus floridanus; assembly: GCF_003227725.1. Classification (NCBI taxonomy): domain Eukaryota; kingdom Metazoa; phylum Arthropoda; class Insecta; order Hymenoptera; family Formicidae; genus Camponotus; species Camponotus floridanus. Next base: position 637,471 of record NW_020229865.1, read on the forward strand.
CCCTGATTAATTTTATTACTTTATTTCTTTCAATTTTATACTGCAACCAATTATGTTCAATATCATCATACAATGCTCTTCTATAAGCCTTATCTCTTCTGTCCGCAGCCTCTCTTATGTCATCTGAAAACTACTTTTTCCCTTCCCATACTTTCGGAATTCTATATTTTTTCTTCGGTGCCATTACATCTAACGCATCCACTATACTATCGATAAGTTGTTTCGCTCTCTCACTGACATCCATACATTCACATTGACATCCCTGACTTTTTTATAGTTTATTTTTCACTAATATAGCAAATTCATTTACATTAAACTCTTTATAATTTCTAGCAATAAATTCTCTATATTTACTTTCAATTTTGCTGACATTCATCTAAACTTTCAGCCACGCGTGATCCGTTATTTTAGGTTCATGAATTACTTGTACTATTTTATCATTATTAGCGAAGATTAAATCTATAATTGTCTGACTGTCTTTCGTAATTCTCGTCGGTTCGTTAACATACTGTTTCATACCCAAGCTTAACATTGTTGCTTGCAATTTCTTCGCATAAAACGAATCCATCCTAAGATCTATATTAAAATCTCCTATAACTATGCATTCTCCCTTTACTACCAACTCCTCCACTATTTCCTCAAAGAATCTCATGAAATCCCCGTGCGATGCACTCGGTGAGTGATATATTACCATTATCACTCCTTTATATACTTTATCTTTCACTTCTATCGCAGTACACCAACAATTCGATTCTAATTTTTTTACTAATACTATCTCGTATTTAATTTCGCTGCTTACATATAGAACAACTCCTCCCGTATTTCTATTCTCAGCATTACATCTAACTATACTATAACCAGGGACGTTCACTTCACTGTCTTCGATATCATCAATCAGTCTGGTTTCCGATAATGCCAAGAACATAGGATTTATTTTCTTCATAATCTGATGTTGTATTTCATCTTTGTGTACCATTAAGCTTTGCGCATTTGTATATAGTATTAGCTCCGCTTCTTCCTGTGGTTGCTATTTAGCGTCCTCCCAGCCTGCTCTCCTCATCTCCTCCTGTAGCGCCCTCTTAAAAGTCGGACACTCCGGACTATCTTCAGATTGTATGTTCGATTTTTGAACAAACAATTCACACATTTCTTCTTTGTCGCTGTACAATCATGCGAGTTATGACTTCCTGCGCATATATGGCATGTTTCCTCTCGCGTACAGTTTTTTGCGATATGATAATATCCCCAGCATTTAAAGCATCTTTTAACGCTGATATGATCAAATACAGGACATTTCTTCCATCCTACATTTAATTTTGTTTTCTTCAATATCAGCCCGTGCGTCTCTTCTTCTGCTTCCATTATTATTGATCCTTCTTCATTTCCTTTTCTTTCAGATTGGCTATTTCTCTTTTCTTTGACTATTCTCTTCACAATTCGCATATTTACTGTATCTATTTTATTCTGTATCCTTATCGTACTTATAAGTTCACATCATCTAAGTTCATCTCTTCTAAACCTATGTTAATAATTTTTATCTTTGGTTTCGATTGAGACGACTCCATCACTTTGTAATTTTCTCCCAGCTTAGCTTGGACTGTCTCTTTCAGTTTTTTCACCTCCTCTCCAGCTTCACAACCCACAATCACTGTTCCCTTGCTTCCTTTTCTTAGTTTCGTTATTCCCATAGCCATATTCTTAATGTCCACCTTCTCTTTTATTAACTTTTTAGTGGTTTCACTCTCTTGTTGCATTTTCGGCTTAACAATTATGACATTTTCTTTTTTCTTCTCTTTAATCGCTTCACTATAGCTTCTTAGCGATCCTTCCTTTGCTCCATGCTACTCCCTGTATCACCTTCTCAGGTTTTTTCCAGTTCTTGTTTAACATTTCTTAATTCTTTTTGCACTACTTCCTGAATCATTAGTTTAATTTCATTTTTACAAGTTGTTACATTTTTTATTTCTTTTACAGTCTTTATGATCCAGTCTACTTTTACATCAATGGCTGATCCTTTACTTCCACTGCTCGGTGTTATGAACGAACCTGTAGAGCCTACAGAGTCTGTAGATGATGTCCTATCTCTTCCTGTCGTTATCGGCGTTTTCTTCATGTTTGTATCTTTCTCATTCTCAACCTGAAACTCTTCGAATGAGCCTTTACATGGCACGTATTCTTGGTTCCCGTCGAGAATTTTATGCTTACTAACACATCCCGGATGGTAAAAAAGCTTTGAGCAAGTTTTACATTTAACTACTTTGCTCTTTATTGCTTTCCTACACGCCGAGCATCGATACTCTGCATATTCATCGTCCATGCCGATAATTACCGGCCAAATTCGTTAATATCAGCCTAATGCGATCAGTCACCTGTGATCCACTTTCACACGTCAGCACTATTGTGTCCACGTATAATGTCTCCCTGTCTTTCGAGACTTCGATGTCCCTAACAATAAATTCACTACTCACCTTCACATATCGCTATATCCCGGCTAGATAATTTTCATAGCTATCCCCGGTCTATAGTTACGTAATTTAAACAACTTGTTTTACGTCTTCTCTCACTATTTACCGGTGAAAACTTAGTATTTCGACGGAGCGATGTGACACACGTCTTCTCAGAAAGGCAGAGAGAGAGAGAGAGAGAGAGAGAGAGAGAGAGAGAGAGAGAAAGAGAGAGAGAGACATACACACACACACTGTTGATAAACATAAAATAAAATCGCACTCTTTTATTCTCGACGTAATTTTCTATTTAAATATATCATTAATTTTTGTAGATAGTTATGACAACTATTTTACACAATTTTTTTTAATACAGCAATTTTTTATTAACATAATTTTTTGTAAAATAGTTTCATACAATAATGTTTTACTACTGAGATGACTCGACTTCTTTTTTTTACCTTTTTTTGAAAAGGTAATTTTTTTAGGATTCAGTTGGACACCGTTCAGTTGGACACAAAAATGCACACCATTCAATTGGACATGAAAATGTGCAACTTGTGCATTTGGACACGAAAAATGCTTGATAAGATGTCGGAACAAGAAGTGAATTAGTATACACACACAGACGCGGGGGGGGGGCAGGAGGGGGCCTTCGGCCTTCCCTTCCCGCACCCATCCCTCCGGTAGGGTGGGTGGACCTCGCTTGCAGATGGATATCGGTGCGCATCTTACTGGAGTGCTTTTTTATGTGTCCAACTGAACGGTGTGCATTTTTATGTGTACAACTGAACGGTGTGCAACTGATCGATGTACAACTGAACGGTGTCCAGATAAATTTTTTTCTGTGTTCAAAATTATTGTGTTCAAATGCACTGTGTACAATTGAACCGTGTGCAAAGTGTTTATTTGCATCGTGTCCATTTGCACCGTGTCCAATTGTACTGTGTCCAAGTGCACCGCTCCTGGCAAGGTCAACTTGAATTTTTTAAATAATGGAAACCCCTATTTTTCATTGCATATTCTTGTAGCTTATCTCGAGAGCTTTCCAAAACGCTATAAAAAAGTATTTCTTTATTGAATACTTTTCGAGTTACGAGGCTTGAAGTAATTTCTTAATTATACATAAACCATAAAGTATCTAGTGAAATATTCATTTTTCGATTATCTTACCTTAATACTTTTATGTATTACATAATTGTTTCGAAGAAAAAATATAATTTGTAATTAACAATTACATATTTTTTCTTAAAAACAACTGTTTGTTTTCTTTACACCAATTGATTCCTTTCATTATTTTGTACATAAAAATATTAATGTAAGATAATAAAATAATATTTTACTAGATATTTTATGGTTTATGTAAAATTAAAAAATTAGTTCAAGCCTTACAACTCGGAAAGTACTTAATGAAAAAATACTTTATTATAGTGTTTTGGAAAGCTCTCAAGGTAAGCTACAAAAATATGTAATAAAAAATAGGGGGTTCCATTTAAAAAATTCAAGTTGACCTTGCCCTGATCTTGGTGACGCCACTCAATGTCAAATGGATATTAGAGTTAAATACATTTTTTTAATCCTTACAACTTTTGTCTAAAACATTTTGTTCTAAAATGCATTCTATACGAGATATTCGACTGTATCCAGACTTTTGGTTCACCCTGTATAAAAAAGGAAAATATACTAAAAAAAAGTTTTTTTCTTCATTTTGATCTTGAAGATAATCTTTTCGTGAATTTTTATTGTCATATTCGTAATCAGCACCTCGAAATGCATTAGTATGTAAAATTTCAGAACAATCGGATATATGCTCTTTTTGGAACACCCTTAAAAAGCTCTCGAGATAAATTATAATAATATGCAATAAATTAAAAAATAGATACAAAATATTAAAAAAGAACATAATAAGTAATAAAATAAAAAGTAGAAAGAAAAATGTTTAATAAAAAACAATAAATAAAAAAAATGTAAAATAAAAAATAATTAAATGAATAAAAAAAATAAAAAAACAAAAAGTTAATAAAATAACACAAAAATATTAAGTAATATGATGGGAATTGCGAGGTTAGACGTGGTAATTAGAGAACACAAGTTTAATTGAAGCCCATTAATGATCACGTTTAATATAATACTTTTATTAAGTGAAAGATTTGAACACATGTCGCGCGGAATAGCGAGGAAAAAGCACTGGGAAGAACAGTAACATAAAAGATACTAGATGAACATTAGAAAAGATAAACGTGCATATCTTTCGCGCCATCATTCGGATATAAGCTACATTATTAAAACAATAACATATAACAATGCGCTCGATGATCCTATCTCCAATATAATAAAAAAAATATTTCACAAATATTTAATATTTAATAACAAAAATATAAGCTTAGAAAAGTTGGAAATAATATCTATTTGTAAATATTAATACAATTAACTTCAAACTATTATTAAATACTACATTTAAAAAATTATACATATATAAGATAAATAATTATTATTATTTCAATTTATTTTTATTTGAATTGATTCTTTTCACATATTTAGCATAATATTTACAAAAGCTTAAACTTTTAAAATTAAATAATACTAACAAATTACTTTGTTACATTGTAATTATTATTAATTCCATATTTTACAAGAGCAGTCGGCAAACGCCGCGATAAATTTAAAAACATACGCGCATACATACATACATTCATGTATACACGCCAAACACACCTAGCGCGGCATCTTCTGACTGCTCTTGCAAAATATAGAATTAATAAACAATAAAGAAGACTTACAAGCAAAGGTGGTCGAAAGATAATAATCAAAAATAATATAAACACAGGCTTATTTTAAAGACCAATCAAGTAAGAAAAACAATTATCGGCAAGAAAATATTGTATATGACATTAAGAAAAGAGACGTTAGTAATCGTTAACTAATGTTAAAAGAAATTATAATTAAAATTAAAATTTACAAAACAAATTTAATTATAATTTCTTTTAACATCAGTTAACGATTACTAACGTCTCTTTTCTTAATGTCATATACAATGTTTTCTTGCCGATAATTGTTTTTCTTACTTGGTTGATCTTTAAAATAAGCCTGTGTTTATATTATTTTTGATAGAATTAATAATAATTACATTGTAACAAAGTAATGAGTAACAATGTAATAATGAACAATGTGTGAGTGAGTGTGTGAGTGCCACCATCGATATAACAGATATCCTAATCTAAATAGTAGAAACTTTAATCCTGAATATTTCGGTTCGCGGTGCAGAGCGACGCTTCTTTTGATAAATTCTTTAATTTTATTACGCAAAAACGTGTCAATTGACCCTAGATTTATTGATATTTGAGGTGAGATAGCTAAACTGAATAATTATCATATATATATATATATATATATATATATATATATATATATATACACATATACAAGGTGTCCTATTTTAAAAATTCCACTTTCATAACTTTTTAGGATCAATGTTTGAAGGAAAACGGCTCGGATAAAAGTTGTAGGGAACAAAGAGGGCTATCTAATAGTGACCTTGGATTCGACATTAAAGATCATTTTCAAAGTCATTTGAAGGTCAACTTTCGTTTTTTAAATGGGAGCTCCTATTTTTGACCCCGGATTCTGAAAGAGCGGAAAATTTTACATTAGAGTTGTAAGGGGTCAAATTGACCTTAGGGGTCATTTAAATGTCAAATGTCTCTCCTGTACTTTCCAGGCTGGTAGTTTGTCATAGCGATATATCGAAAGAATGACCTCCATAAAAATTGTCGAGGTCATCGGAGGCCACCACCTTGAATTGTGCATTGACCCTCATTTTCAAAGTGTGAAAAAAATAAGACAAAGGTAACTCAGAATCCGGTTCAAAAAGTTACTAACTCATAATCCCAGAATTCTCAGAAGTTTTCTTAAATTTTAATAATTTCTAGAAATTTTGAAAATTATTTGAAATTTATCATTAAAAATTTCTCAGTTCTTTTTCTCGATCATATTATTGATAGTTTATTGTATGTATTGAAAATCTCTTCTACCTGTCACAGTGTGTACGTAATGTGAGTGAATTTATCTTTCTGAATTTCTCCGTACTTTGTAAACATGCCGGATTACACAAGGAATGAGATTGTTGACATTTTATTAATTCTTGGAGAGTGTCGTAATAATTATCGTGCAGCAGAACGATTGTATCGTAGACGTTTCCCTGGCAGCATCCTGCTCATAATGTGATTGCCAGAATGAAAAGTTATAAGAGTGGAACTTTTAAAATAGGACATCCTATATATATATATATATATATATACAGGGTGAGCCATTTTAATCTATAATTGCAAATTTCTTCAAAACTACGCCAGATACAAAAAAATGATTGGTATGAAAATTGTAGAGGATGAAGGGAGACATCTGACTGTGCCCCGAAGGTCAATAACTTTGACCTTCAGATCAATTTTCAAGGTCATTTGAAGATCAAGGTCATTTTTTAAAATTAGAACCCCTATTTTTGACGCCGGATTTGGAAAGATCGTAAAATTTTACGTTAGAAGTTATTATTATATTATTATATAGTTAGATATTTGAAAAAAAAATCTGAGCTCAAGAAGGTCAAAATCAAGGTCAATTATTAATTATTAATTATTAATTAATTGATTAATAATTGATTAATTATTAATTTTTTGGTTTTTTTTTACTCTTACTTTTAGCGTTACCCGGAAACAACGACGTGGACGTAGTCCGCCAGATTTTTATTTGTAGGGATACTTAAAAAAATGTTGTTTTAGCTCAACGGACTACAACAAAAGATGATATGATGGAACACATTTGGAGAGCCTGCGCAGCTGTCCCTAGAAACACTTTGCTTTCAATAGTGAGAAATTTTGAGCGACGTTTAAATTTGTGCCTTGGAGCAAACGGAGGCAATTTCGAACAGCTACTCCGTGGGTGATTGATAAAATACTGGTGAGAGGCAAGGGGACTCACACAAATAAAGCACCCCAGATGTGAGAGGCAACGGGACTCACAAAAATAAAGCACCCCAGATGTGAGAGGCAAGGGGACTCACAAAAATAAAGCACCCCAGATATGAGAGGCAAGGGGACTAACAAAAATAAAGCACCCCGAAGGAAACAGAACTTACTACGTCCACGTCGTTGTTTCCGGGTAACGCTAAAAGTAAAAGTAAAAAAAACCAAAAAATTAATAATTAATCATTGACCTTGATTTTGACCTTCTTGAGCTCAGATTTTTTTTTTCAAATATCACTTCTAATGTAAAATTTTACGCTCTTTCCAAATCCGGTGCCATAATTGTTTCGAACAAAAAAATGTAATTGTTAATTGCAAATTATATTTTTTTGTTCGAAACAATTATGTGTTTTCTTTACACTAATTGATTCCTCTCATTATTTTGTGCATAAAAGTATTAAGGTAAAATAATCGAAAAATGAATATTTTACAAGATATTTTACGGTTTATGTAAAATTAAAAAATGATTTCAAGCCTCATAACTTAGAAAGTATTTAATGAAAACTAACTTAATTATAGTGTTTTGGAAAGCTCTTGAGATGAGCTACAAGAATATGTAAAAGCATGTAGGGTGTCCCATTTTAAAAGTTGGAGCTGACCTTCACGTGACCTTCAGGTGGCTCTTCAAGATCAAACTAATGACACCATCTTATGTCCCCCTTGAAACCATACAACTTTTGTCTGAAACATTTTTTCGTATCTTTTAGACTTTATGAGATATTTCGATGTGTCAAGTTAAATGGGACACCCTGTATGTATGTATATATATATATATATATATATATATATATATATACATATAAGTATACATACATATATGCAGGGTAGGCTATTTCAATCTACGCACTGAAATATTTCAAAATCCATAAATTTAAGGGAGGACACCACTGTAAAATTTTCAAAAAATCGATTTTTTGGAAACACTTTTAAAAAAATTGTTTGAACTTTCAAAAGTGCGATGCATATTCGTTTATAGCTGAAAAAAATTTTTTTTTAATGGTTTTCGAGCTATTTTTGAAGAGCGTCTCCGAGCGCTAAAAAGCGCCTTCGGCGATGCGACGCAGATAGACGCAGTTCTCGACCCTTGTGAGTTTATTATTTTTGGGGAAAAAGTTGACCGACTGAAATAAGTTTTATTTTCTACCAACAAGTGGCATTGCATTACGAAAAAAAAAATTTCATCAGCTGTAATGTCTATAAAACCGTTGACTAGACGCCGTTTGTTTTCACGTGTTTTCGGTGCGCGGCAGTTTCTTTCTACTTACTGTTTGTTTACGAATTCTTGTGTGTATTTTCTGTATATTTTGGAGCAATGTCTACGCTGAGTAAACTGTATAGACCAAGTAAAGACTCTAAGAAGCATTACGCGACTGCCCAGCCGGCTCAGAGTCATGGTGCTCTTGGCAACATGCTAAAACTGCTAATGATTTAGCAAAATACAATCATAATCCGGCTATGTGTAATGAAATATACGAGGCAATCAAGCCTATTTATGATGATTTAAGCAGAGACGAACTTCTTCAGCACTGCTTAGGCGGATATACGCAAAATACGAACGAGTGCTTCAATAAAGTCGTGTGGACGATCGCTCCGAAAAATTCTTCTGGTGGAAAATTATTGCTCGACGTTGGAATTGATGTAGCCACATTGACATTTAACGATGGCCTTATGTCTCTTGCCAAAGTTTTGGAAGTAATAGGCGTGAAAATCGGGCTCAACTGCTATAATTTCTGCATGGAAAGTGACGCAATCCGAATCGCCAAGGCAGAGTGATCGATGTCGGATCAGGCAAAAGATGCTCGAAGAGCTAATTTGGCAGCTCGGAGAGAAGAAAACGAGGCTGATTTCAATGTGGAAGGGCAACTGTACGGAGCTGGAATCGCTGATTAAAGATACATAAAGAATTTCTTAAGTTATAAACAATTTATTGGTACCGAAAACTTTAAACACGTTTTTCCAAAATCATGTTTTTGAAATCGGCACGCAGCAGAACTCAAACAATTTTCATCCGATCGACTTGAAATTTTAACTGTAGCTTCTTAGATCGATTTAACAGTCAAGTACGAGTTCTTTTTTCGATTAATTGAAAATTGTAAAAAATATATCACTTTTTATACGAAAATTATGGTCGAAAAATCGAACTTTTTATTCAAATTCGTCTCTATTTTTTTTTTTAATCTTTTTTTATTTTTCTTCGTACTTGACTGCTAAAACTAATATAATTAACGAAAATATTTCACTTTTTGTTCCAAGATCAAATTTACGACAGTTCTACTGCGTGCCGCGGAGAGAGTTGGCTGAAAACCAGTAGTGATGTAGCGACTCGTGCGCCACCATTTTTTATTTTTTTAACAAATAAAAAATTTTTTTATGTACTTCAATATATGTCTAATAAAGCCTAAAAGTTCTTTTGACCATATATTTTATTCCTGTTTCAAAAAAAAAAATACCAAAGAAAGCAGTCGAAAATGGGCAGTTACAGTCGTGTCGTCCCTTAAGACAAAAATGTTTCGGACAAAAGTTGTATGGCTTAAAGGGGGACATAAGATGGTGCCATTAGTTTGACCTTAAAGAGTTACCTGAAGATCATGTGAAGATCATCTCCAACTTCTTAAATGGAACACCCTACATACTTTTACATATTCTTATAGCTTGCCTCAAGAGCTTTCCAAAACACTCTAATAAAGTATTTTTTCATTAAGTACTTTCCGAGTTGTAAGGCTTGAAATAATTTTTCAATTTTACATAAACCATAAAAAATCTAGTAAAATATTCATTTTTCAATTATCTTATTACTTAATACTTTTATGCACAAAATAATGAGAGAAATCAATTGATGTAAAGAAAACATACAGTTGCTTTTAAGAAAAAATATGGAATTGTTAATTGCAAATTACATATTTTTTCTTAAAAACAATTATGTGTTTTCTTTACACGAATTGATTCCTCTCATTATTTTGTACATAAAAATATTAAGGTAAGATAATCGAAAAATGAATATTACATTTATAATACAAGATATTTTATGTAAAATTGAAAAATAATTTCAAGCCTTATAACTCGAAAAATACTTCATGGAAAAATAATTTATTATAATGTTTTGAAAAGCTCTCGAGATAAGCTATAAGAATATGTAATGAAAAATAGGGGGTTCTATTCAAAAAATTGAAGCTCACCTTCACATAACCTTCATAACGCTATTCGAGGTCATAATAATGATGCTGTGTAATGCGAAAACATAAAACCCTATAACTTTTGTATGAAACATTTTTTTAAAAAATGCGTATTTTTTGAAATATTAAAGGATATCCAGACTTTTTCCTAACCCTGTATATACATATATATATATATATATATATCTATATACATATATATATATATATATATATATATATGTATATACAGGGTGTCCGTCGATTTTCGACCAAAATGAAATAAATAAGTAGATTGCCTCGAATTAAGAAGGAATGACCTGTATTGTTTTGGGATTGTCGCAATAATTAACGAAATATTAAATAAAAAAGATCGGCCAATCTGCGTGAGTAAAAGCGCGCGGCGACGAGAGTCGTCCCACCGTAATCCGATACTACGAGCGCGGCGAAGCGGTGGGCGGGTCGCTCTCCGAGACATGATGGTGGTTTGCGACATACTATATCGCAATACCTCGCCGAAAAATGACCCGTCCCCCCTTTTCGTGGCGAGAAAATGATGCGCTATCATTTCCACACCACCTTACCGTAGATAGCATGGTAGATAGCATGGTGCGCTTTTTTTATAATGGTTTCTCCCATAGGCCTATTCGACTCTCAATTTAAAAATTATTCAAAATGCCATTTACTATACGCTGAATATATCGTAAATGTAAAAAATTAATGGACAGTACCTTTAGAAAAATTGATTCGTGGTTGAAAATCCCTCGATAAAATGTATTGCACACGTTGATAATGTGATACGATGATAAAATTCTTCAAGAATCCTTTCTTGATCTCGTACACGAAGACGCACTGCTGGACCGGTTATCCCGATATTATGCACGACACTAAGTTTCACATAATTATTGCACAACACGTAAAATTGTACGGCCACTTGGTTTTCGTGTACGTCCGAGAAATGATTCCATGTAAATTGCGGCCGCACGATAAGTATTTTCTCCCGCTAGTCCGTATGCCACAATCATATCCGTATATTCCTGCAGAGTACACTTCATTTTCTCTGTTAATTTACTACGCAAACACAAGATTTTTATTAAAACGTCTTAGCTCTCGCACGCTGTTACCAGACTGCGTACGCCAGCAGCGCGCAACTATAGGTGAGCGGACATGTGAGTGTAATCATAGTGCGCAGGCGTCGAACTCACACGTACGCTTACACTCACATGTCCGCTCAGCTGTCAGCTGTAGTTGCGTGCTGCTGGCGTACGCAGTCTCGTAACAGCGTACGAGAGCTAAGACGTTTTAATAAAAATCTTGTGTTTGCGTAGTAAATTAACAGAGAAAATGAAGTGTACTCTGCAGGAATATACGGATATGATTGTGGCATACGGACTAGCGGGAGAAAATACTTATCGTGCGGCCGCAATTTACATGGAATCATTTCTCGGACGTGCACGAAAACCAAGTGGCCGTACAATTTTATGTGTTGTGCAATAATTATGTGAAACTTAGTGTCGTGCATAATATCGGAATAACCGGTCCAGCAGTGCATCTTCGTGTACGAGATGAAGAAAGGATTCTTGAAGAATTTTATCATCGTATCACATTATCAACGTGTGCAATACATTTTATCGAGGGATTTTCAACCACGAATCAATTTTTCTAAAGGTACTGTCCATTAATTTTTTACATTTATATATATTCAGCGTATAGTAAATGGCATTTTGAATAATTTTTAAATTGAGAGTGGAATAGGCCTATGGGGGAAACCACTATAAAAAAAGCGCACCATGCTATCTACCGCAAGGTGGTGTGGAAATGATGGCGCATCATTTTCTCGCCACGAAAGGGGGGGACGGGTCATTTTTCGGCGCGGTATTGCGATATATCGCAAACCACCATCATGTCTCGGAGAGCGACCCGCCCACCGCTTCGCCGCGCTCGTAGTATCGGATTACGGTGGGACGATTCTCGTCGCCGCGCGCTTTTACTCACGCAGATTGGCCGATCTTTTTTATTTAATATTTCGTTAATTATTGCGACAATCCCAAAACAATACAGGTCATTCCTTCTTAATTCGAACCAATCTACTTATTTATTTCATTTTGGTCGAAAATCGACGGACACCCTGTATTTATATATATATATACATATATATATATATATATATATATATATATATATATATATATATATACAAGGTGTTAGGCGTATGTATCCAAAAAAAAAACCATAAGTAGATCTCGTTAAACTGAACTAAAAAGTCTTTTATCATTTTGCAAAAACTACGTAAAATTTCGTGATATTAATGAAAAAGATCGGTCCAGTGCACGTGGGTGAAAGCGCGCGACGGCGAAGACGGTCTGACTGTAACATAATGGCGGCGCACTCGCCACCACTTCGCTAGTGATTGGGTAAATATGCGTATATGCCACAGACTTCTATAATACACCAGACTGCTAACAGATATAGGCGGACATGATGCACAGGTATGCAGGTGACGCCATATTTCGTGTAGGCATATTATATAGGGTGTCCAAAATGTTATTTTATGATTGTAAGAGGATTGTACTATGTATATTATACAATCAAAACAAAACGATTTATATAGGTTTATTAAATGATTTTATTCACGAGCAAATAAAATTTGTTTTGTTAAATGATGTCTTTTTCTCCAAGGTAATAATATTTCTCTTGTTATAAAATTTCCATGGGAAAATAATCTTATGTTTAAATATTCCATTGCTAGACGATATTAAAATTAATTTGTGTGGCCGCTCCAAATAATTTAAATTTTCACAATTTATATCAGAAAATATGTGGTTATCTAATGCAAATCTACGTTTTACATTTAAAATGATAGTTCTTCCTAAATCATGCGCTGTTAAATTGTTTAAATTATTGGTACAAATTAATATTTGTTTTTCTGTTTCCGCTACAATTGTATATACAGACAATGATGGAGTAGTCAAACCACCGTTATTATTGTTGTTAAATTGAAACAATTTTGAATAGATAGATTGATGACAATAATTATGTTCTGTAGTAACTTGTATTAAGCTATTTGCACAAGAAACACATTTTAATAACATTAATAATTTTTTTACTATGTAATTGGCTATGTAATATAATATGTTATTCTTTAATTCATTATTTATGTTTGAGTCAAGTGGAGCTGATATGTCATGTAAATAATCACTATTTATATCTGTGTGATAAGTATCACTATTTTTTATTAATTTGTTAACTCTACGTGTCCATTTATATTCAAAAAGTGATCCAATAAAATCCGTGTCAAGAGCAATACAATTTGCTGTACTCGAGATTGATATTGCATTTTTAATTAAAATTTGTTTCATTGCTGCGCAAAATTGTGATACATTCGGATTATTATTAAACCCATGCCTACCTCTAATACGTGAAAACAATATTTCTATGTGGTCTTGAGAGAATTTATATAAGTTAATATATATTTATATGAATTATTATTTTTAAACAATTTTTCAGTGATCTGCAGTATTGATTTTACAGCAAGTGCAAAACCATAAATAAATGTTTTTTCCACTTTTGTACATATTGTTATCGTTTGCATTTTTTAAATTAAATAAATAATTAATTTTGTTTTCAATAGAACTATTTATTTTTGGTAGATTATTTGCAAATATGGGCTTTTTATATCCTTTTCCGAAAGGATTTCGTGAATTTAAAAAATCAAATAGTTAATCGATAATATTTATAAATTCAACTGTAGCTTCGCAATTTTTAAATTCCTCAATTCCTTCTTCTTGTAAAAATATTATAGCATTTGCAACTGATGCACTTAAAGTCTGGGCAGCATATTTTACCTTCATTTTATTTTGTTGCCATCTAATACAAGATGAATTAAGTTTGTTCTTAAATTTTAGAGTTAGTTTTTCTTGCAAGTTGTATAATTTTTCCATAAAATTCCATTGAATAAGACCTGTGTCACTTTTTAGTAGTTTTTTGTCACGTAAAGTATTTCTTGCAAGCTTTAACATATGGCATGGGTTTAATATTACATATACATTATAACCTTGAATTGGATGAATAAAATAATTCTTAATATCTGTAAATGAATTTGCGTACATATTGCAGCCAAGTATTTCTAACGTTTGAATGTTTGTAACAGCACCATCACAAGTAATACTACATACTCTTACACCTGCATCGCCTGTTAGAATGAGAGCTGTTTTTATTAGTTCAGCTTGTATTACTGCTTTAATTTTATCGATAAAAAAATATCCAATCGGCCATTTCCACTTTCCATTTATCCCAACAAGCATGAAAACTAAAGCCTCAGTTGCAACAGTGTCACTTTCTTCTAAATGCAACTCTTTGCCATAATTGCAATAACCAATATATTTTTGACATTGTTTGTCCCACACTTGTTTACGAATAGCCATAGAGTCAAACACTAAATTGCAGTCACGGTCTTCATCATTAAACTGTTTTAAAGCAGAAAACACATCTCGTTGAAAGCCGGGTTCTGCATTAACAGACATTGTTCAATTTCTTAATGATGACGGATTAGGCAGACACAATCCATGTTTCTAAAATAAAATAAAAGTACATGTGTAAATATTGTAAATATTGTATATAGATATACATGTAAATGTTAATAATATATATATTTGAAAAATATAGATAAATAATATACATAATTAATAATATATGCATTAATAAGTTTTAATATAAGTAATATATATATTGATAACAAATCGGCAATACTGATAAGCTTTTGGAGAATAAAAATGCAAGATTAATGCAAATTGTTTAATAGCATCTGTATATCTATTAGCTTTAGAAGATGTTTTTTTGCAGTTTAATAATTGATTCTTAAAGATTTCAAAAGGCACATCATCAAATTCATTAGAGATTAAATGCAAAACATCGTCTTCTATCTTTCCTTAAATTATACACCAATAAACATGCATAAATTGAAAGTAAGTTTACATATACAATATATATATATATATATATATATATATATATATATATATATATATACAGGGTGGGGAAAAAGTATGGAAGCAAACAATTATTTCCGAAACTATTCATCTTCCAAAAAATTCTATGAATACTCATAGACAGTGTATCATATGACAACAGGTACAATTACATGTTATTAGTGGACGCAACTGAACGTCATGATGCGAAATCAGTAAGCAATGTCAATGTGCATACAAATTGTTTGTATCACAATTGTTTCGTAACTGGGAGTGTTTTTAAGGGAATGGGGCTCATATGCAGTGTTTTGTAAACGTTTCGACATCAGCTACAAGAATCTGTAATAAAAACTGACGAGTTCCATTTGAAATTTTTTACGTTATTTGTATGCAGCTCGTAAAGGTCATTTCAAGGTCATGCCGTCTATGCCACATAATACATCTTTTCATACCATAAAAATTATGTCTAAGACATTTTGTCGAAAAATGAATAGTTTCGGAAATAATTGTTTGCTTCCATACTTTTTCCCTACCCTGTATATACATATATTGTATATGTATGTACAATATGTATGTATGTATGTATGTATTTTAGCTGTACCTATGCTTTTAAATCCGTTAATAATTGTTTCAAGGAATCAATCTTTTTATTTTTTCTGCGAATCTGTTGCTTCAATACTCTAAATTTTTCCGAGTGAAATATCACTCTAATCAAGTGAAAATTCACTTGAGCAGAGTGAAAATCGAACATATCTTATCGAGTGAATATTGACTCGATATTTTGAGTGATTAGATCGCTCGTACGTTCGAGCGAAATGTGACTCGTGTATTTGAGTGAACTTGCACTCCGATCATAGTCCCTTCTTCAGGTGTCTGAAGGTGTCTTCTTTGCTGTTTGCACGTTCTTAGAGTGAAGTTATACTCTCCTTCGAGTGTACAGCATCGAATGATTTCTTACGGTAATTCACTAAAGTGAAGCAAATAAGCTTGTGATAGTTACTAAAAAATTAGCAAGTATAATTTAAACTGTAAAAAGAAAATAACAAGAAATGCTGCACAAATCATAAAACTATAATCTTTGAATAAAAAAAATAGTAGAAGAGAATAAGAGAGTAAAAAAGCATTATAAAGAAATTTTAATGTAATCAAATTTATGTATAAAATAAATGACATGGCTTTAAACAAAAATTCTTACTGAGAAAAAGGGCAGGGCTAGCTAGATTACAGCCTCCACTTGACTTTCAGCTTTATTAATTTTCAATTCACAAATTCAATTTTATTAGATAATAGTATCAATAGTAAAAAAAATAAACTTAATTCTGACTGTCAAATACTGAATTATTAGGAAAACTATAGGAACTGTAACTACATAAACAAAAAGAATGGGTGATACACGGTTAAATTAAAAAATAAAAAGATACAAAAAAAGTAAATCTTAAAATTAATACATACACAACAAAAACTGAAAACTATAATCTAACGCACACGCTTGTAAATACTTTGTGTTGGGCATATTAAAAAGTAAATGAACACAAAGCTTCAACATTGGGATCATATCAAGTCTAATTTGTAGACTCCAATTCTGAATCAGAACTGAAAAGACAAAGTAAGAAGAGGTGATTCAGTATTTTTTTAAACTGAAAAATTAGATACATAAATAATTGAAGCAATTATGTAAACTTACTCAAACATGGTTTCTGCTGATTCTGGCTGAATTTTTACTACACTTAAAATAGAATTTAAACTATCGCAGCAGCTCTTGGGGGTATTGAGTTCATTGTAGACAATGGATTCAAAAAAGTTATAGAAGTTTAGAAGAGGGGCTGCATAATGTATATCGAACATATAGTGCAATTTAAAGAGTCTATCGAAGGCACACAAAGGGTTATTTCCCACAGGAAACAAATGAGTTTCAACTTGGATAAAGAATGGACCTTTCCTTTGATCCATGTTTGTGCAACTTAGTAGAAATGGCTTTTGCAGAAAGCCTCTCTGTAAGGCTTTAACATTTATATCTTCATTTGCCTGCGGAAAGGAAACAGAAGATATTCAGAATTGAACAATAAACATGTTATTTGAATCTGTTTGCTAAGATTTATTTACAGGTATGAACCGCAAGAGACTTGGATGTGGAACTGAAACGATACGAGCAGCTATTGCCATTTGTCCATCACTTCGCTTTGTTCTAGCTTTGTTCTGAAAATTAATTAAGAATATATAATGAAGTATAAAAATGTCTCAAGTAACTATGAATTAAAAGAAAAAAATAATTCATACCTGTGCTTTTCTAACATTTGAATGGTTGGGAGGAGGCAGCAACTCATGTAAGATTACAATTGCTTTCAAATTAATTGGAAACAAAAAATTCTCTTTAATTAAATTTAAAAAAAAATGCATAATAGAAAATGCTTTGCACTCACTACTCACTGTCAAAGTCAGTTAATTCCTCTAGCAAATAAGTGCTACATTTTTACAATGTGTACAATAATACGTGGGGCGAAATGAGTGGGAAATCTTGCCAACATTACGTCGTGTTTCTCAAAAATGTTTCTAAATTCATTATCAGTCTGCCATAATTTTTAAGGCAAATTTTTCATTATTAGAAATAAAAAATAAAATAAAATAATGGAAAAATAAAAGAAAATAATGGAGAGCTTTCAAGACAATTGAAAAGAATTTATGTCATACCATTTCACCTTCATAGTTTTTAAAGCGAGGATATATTTTAATACATCAGAAACTGTTATACTCTCAGAAGATTTGATTTCGGTATGCCTGTTTGGCCGGGTTTCATACAGTAAATGTTCAATTTGAACCTTGACGGAATCAGTTGGTTTTGTATACTTCATTTCAGAAATCTGATAAAAGAAAATAACTTGTAAGTTGCGTGTACAGTTAGTTTTAATTATTTGTCAACTAAATACCTTTTCAATGAGGACAGATTCAGTTAATAATGGCCTATTTATAAACGGTTCTTTCATAAAAATTTTCCTATTTTTATTTAGTGCTTCAATGGAAGTTGTTGGTGCCTTGCGCTTCTCATTGCTTGGTAAATGCTTTCTTATAGTTTTCAACCGCCACTCAAGGTAGCCCTCTCCAACAGCTTCGTCGTAGAAACTCTCCTACAAATTTAAAAAAGAGAACGTTTAAAACAAAACCACTCTGACAACACACAAACCATTACTTACATGAGAACGCCCTTCAATTTTTGATGACAATGTAGGAAATGTGGATACAATGGCCCTTGCAACATTAGACTTATATTCCCTGAAAGGATACCTAAATATGAAAACAATTAATCAATATTCTACAAAAGATAGATAAAAAGATGAACAAAAAATAAAAGAAAAGACTATGTACTTACGTGTTACCCCATTCTGAGCACATTTCAGATACTACAATCTTTATCAAATCTTTTCGATGCTTGTTAGTAAATTTATTAGATTGCAAAACCTCGACCAAGTCTTTATGCTGTTCTGAATGCTTTTCAATCCATCTCTTAATATCAATAGGTTTGCTGTTCTGTAAATTATATATAAATGAGGGCTGATAATAGAAAAAGTAAACTTTTAGATAGAAAATTGAGATTAATGCCAGGCCTTACATTAACTGTAGTGTTTGTCACAGCTGAATCAGCATCCGTTTCGTTCAGTTCCGTTTGTTCAGTTTGAGCCTATATTGAAAGTAATAAATTAAACATGGATAAGTCCAATCCAAATCTTTTTGGAGTGGAATTAATCACAATTAACAGCGTAATATTGCCAAAACACGAAATGTTTTTACCGGTTCACTTGTTGAACAAGAATTTGATGTTGAGGGATCTGCATCCGTATCTGATGTATTTGGTGGATCAATCATAAAGACCTGCTGATAAAAGGATGTATTAACTTTGACTCTTAAGTATTAATACGAATCAATGTGATATACTAACCACATTGGTATTTTCCTTAACAATAAAAGTTATCAGCTTCCGTTGAACCATTTCATTAACTCCAATTTCCTTTAAATCTTGCTCCGAAAAAAAAGGAAGAGTTGTACCAGTAGCTTTTTCCTCTGAAAAAAGGAAAAGCAGTACACACTTACCTTGAAGTACAGCAAATCAAGAATCAGTTACTCTTATTCATGATTTATCACAACATCACATCCATTACTTGAAACAAACTAAGATAAATATAAAATATTAAAAGCATGCAAAAGTGAAATTTATTTTTAAGCTCTTAATATTTAAAGTGAGTCTAAACATCAAACACAAACTCTATATACCATGAGCAGTTTTAATTAACAAGTTCACAATGAATGAGTTTAGGACCAATACTTATTCTATCTACTGAAATATTTACAAAATAAACAAGAAAACACAAGTAGTGTGATATTGTATTAGTAGGGAAACCATAAGACACCGAAGATAAATGCACTCATCAACTTAACAACTTAAAATATGGCATATCATTTAAATAAAAACAAAGCAATTCAATCTGCAACACATGACAAAAAAACATTAGCTGACTTTTTTTCATTTAAGCTCTAATAATATCAGGTCTGTGTAACATTTTACAGAATAGAAGCCTGAATAAAATTTTTTGATTGACATTCCATAGGTAATCTTACTGTTAAACTTAGAATAACAAAAGCGCTCTAATGCGTAAATAATAAGTGTTTTGAGAGAGACCAGTTCTTCCCTTTTTATATTTTAATTTAATTCTAGTTTAATCCAATAAAACACAAACCAGGAAAGTAATCGGCACACTCACAAAAAAATACTGCAATAAAAGTTAAATCTACCTATTTGCACCTTAACTTAATTAATTTTAAGGCTTCATTTATTTTAAAATATTACATTTTGTACAGATTTTTAGCAGCTATAAGTAAAAATTTAACCTCCTATATTAAATTTTTTCTATAAACTATTTCTATACACTAAATCAAGATATGACGCAAAATTATAAAATTTCCAGTGCTACAATAATCTCGCCATAAAGCAAAAGGCTTCATGTCCTTTAAGTCATCAGTCGATATTAAAATAATATTTGAGCCTGAGGCCACACTGAAAGAATTTAAAGAACGTTCATAACCCAGAGTTTTCCATTCACAACACAAAAAATAAATCGGATTCATAAATATATATTTTCATTATTTTAACAAACACAGGATTTCCTGATTCAGTTTCTCGTTCACTCTTGACAGCAACATGCCACCCACTTCGATATTGAACACCATATATTTCTACTTTTAATGTTTCAAATACGTTTACATTGTCCGCTATTCCTACTACTTTCAAATACTCACAATCCTTACAATTTTTAACCAGAACTGTCTGCCCCTTTGAACAGATTATTTTGTTTCTTGGGACATCGCCAGAACCCCAAATTGTGAACATTGTGAAATTTGACTCAGCCGGATCATGCTAAAAGGTAAATTTTTGAAATTGCAGCATTGACTTCCATATTTTTTAAATATTCTATGCTTTGCTTCATCAATGCAGACATATTATGGATCTAAGTGACTAGACTTTATCAAACATTCCCCGTAATGCATCAAATGATGGAATTTGTTTATAAGTGCAACATTGGGAAATAGTTCATTAAAACTTGAGACAAATTCTAATACCAAGTCCTGTAAGTAAGGAGCTTGAGATGGTGATGCGATAGGACTAAAGACTATTTCACTAATTCTATTCAAGAGAAGAACAAGATGCAAGTATTCGTCTCCTTTAGGTACTTTCAGAGACCAAGAAAGGAAATATTCTCAAAAGACATCATGTTTGCACAGCTTTCTGCTGAATCGGGTTACCAAAAAAAAATTGTAAAAATTGTAAAAATTAGTGAGAGTAAAATTAGGTGACGGCTTATTTTTCTTTTCTGGCATACCATACTGAAACATCTGTATTCGATTGTTTAACTCAGTCAAAGTCAAGTTATATCTATTCTCTCTCTTAATAAAATGTTTGATTACATACTCAAGAACTACAGGTGCAATACCTTGCCAAATGTCATGCATTGAATCAAAAACGAAATTCTCTGCGCAGTGCCAGAAACCACTTCTATGTAATGAACTATTTTCTTTTAAACCCGTTTCAGTATCGGTCAATAGCTTTGATTTGACTTTCCGTACTTGTTTATCATACAATTCACTCGTTCTTGAATTTTTAATTTCTACTTTTCCCCTAAGGAGATCAGACCTATGTATCATGCATAAACGACAGAAGTGATTAGCAGAAGGACCCAAGAATCCGAACATCTGATGTGCAGCCAAACCATCAGCAACTACACAAGCTATTGTGGCCCTCAATACAAATGGTTCTCCATCAAAACTTATTATAACTCCTTCTTCACTTTCCAACTTATTCAAATAATCAAGAAATGGACTAAAAATTTTCTTAAAACCATATTTAGTAACATCAGTTGTGTAATAAAATCCCAAAACTTGAACTCCTCCCATAAATGATTGCAAATGAGGAGGCAAATTTTGAATAGTGAAGTAAAATGCTCCTAATTTGTAAGCTGATGTTTTACTTCCTAGAGGATTGTTGATAACTATATCATCATCAATATAATTGGATTTTTAATGCTTGTGGATATCTCTGAAAAAATGGATTTTTTTTTAAAGCTTTCCCCATCTCTAAAATCCCTCATAAATCTATCTGAAGAAGAAGATTCTTCTTCAATATATTTTCTAACACTTGAATGAGAAAGTATTAATTTAAGACTCTCAATTATTAGAACATATTGAAAACTTTCAATAACTAACTTTGGTTCGTATTCACCAGATTGTCTATTCAGCACTGATTCATAACGATCTCCAAACGGAATCTCAACGGAGTCTATCAATCTATAATACATTTTTAAAGCTTTCAGTTGTTTTTCAATGGATGAAAATTTATTAAAAGGAGCAGAAATCTCAAACTTAGAGAGTAAATTTTGAATATCAGCCTGATTCAATGATATATCCTTACTTGAAAAATAATTCCTAACTTCTTGCTGAAAAAAGTTTGCAATGTTACAAACAAAAACCTCTGCTGCCATACAAGCTTGAGTCAAACTAGCCCCTGTGATAAATGCTTTAGATCTAAGGTGAGCAACCATTTGTGCAGCCTCTCCTGCTACACTAAACACTTTTTGAAATTTATCTTTAGAATTGTTACTCTCAGGCACACTACAATAACTATCTTGCTCAGGATCTTTATTAGAGTCTACCTCCATATGATTTTGAAATAAAAATGACTCATTACTTCTGTTCTTTACAATTGTTTAACACAAAGATGTCTAATCAAATCATTGAAATTTTTAAAAACACATTGATATTCATCTTGTCCACATTAATATCCAAAACTATAGGGAGCTGACACTGACAAACTATGTGAATATCTTAAATGAACTGTGAAATGTTTTAATTCATTCGGAATAAATTTATGACACATTAAACAAGTGTAGCTTTCCATTGGTGACATAGTTTGATTGTAAACTAACAATAATAGTAAAATAACAAGAGACACTTCGTTTATAGATCTAAAATTAACCAACCAATAGATATTTAAATAAATTTACAAATCAAGATCTGAAATAATATTTAAATATTTATATATTTATATAAAATAATATTTAGTTTAGGAGTCTAGAATTAATCCACCACTAGACATATTCAAATAACTTAACAAGACCTTAAAGAAAACAACAATATTATTACGCTACATTACTTTTCTGTCTTACCAAATTGATACATACTCAATAAAACGTTGATTGTGTTCTCATTAACTCCTCTATTTTTAAGATATATGGCCAAAACCTCAGGGTCCATCATTGCATTCTGAAACATTTGGAATTAATTTATTGGAAGTTAAAAACAAACCAGTCATGGGAACTTTTTATTTGATTAAGAAATAAAAAATATTTGAAAATAAAATATTTAAATAATTTTTTATATGTTATTTGCAAACAATATTTAAAAGTTAGTTGTCATAATGAAAACAAATCCAAATAATTTATTTAAAAATAAATTAGTTAAATAAAATTTAAGTAATTATCTTATAATAAATTTTTATTTTAATAACCAAAAAAAATAACTAATTTTGAAAAAAAAATTTTTTTAACCATTTTTAATAGCAATTCATATTCTTTTATAAATAATAAAAAAACGTTAGTAACATTAAATACATAATGAGCTATAGTTTATAATAAATAGATAATATATACATGAACAACATGTTTAATAGCAGTTCTATTAGATAAAATTAATCAATTTATTTGAGAATTTATATTGAGATTCTATGCAAATAAAAAAAGCATTTAAAAATACATTATTTGCAAAATAAATTATTTTCAAATATAATCTCAATATAAATTATCAAATAAATTTTTAATTTCATCTAGAATTGTCATTATACATGCTGTTTATATATTTATTGTAAACTATAGCTCATTATGTATTTAATGTTACTAACGTTTTTTATTATATATAAAAGAATATATAAGTTGCTATTAAAAATTGCTTAAAAAATATTTTTTCTTAAAATTAATTAAAAATTTTTTTTTTGGTTATTCAAATAAAAATTTATTTAAAGATAATTAGTTGACTTTTTTTCTAAATAATTTATTTTTTTAATAAATATATTATTTAGATTTGTTCCCATTACGACAAACAATTAATTTTCATCAAATGCTAACTAAGTTTTATCAAATAATAATGCCCATATATGAAACAAACTAAGTAATTCGAATGAAGAATAAAAACAGAAAGTCTTCATATTTTATCTTTTCTTTAAAGAAAGTCAAAATTTATTTTACTCTAAGGCTTATATGATGCAACAAAGAGATAACAGATCTTGATAATTCTTCAAACACAAACTGAAATATAACGTTTTACGATTTTTCTTCTCAATAAACATTTTTTAAGCAATAAATCTTAATTTCGTGCTATCAAAGATGAGGTTTTAAGTATAAACGTTTCTCTGAACATTTTTTTAGCAAATTAACCTAAAAACGCTCTAAAATAACATATAGAAATGCCATGTGGTGAAGTTATACTTACTTCAGGAAACATGTTTTTTTTTCACAACAGCACGATATTCACAAAACTCAGCATTCACTATATAATATCCACAATTCTTTGAAATATTCAAGCAGACAAACAAATATGAGCGCCCAGCTTCTCCCTCCAACAAAGCAGCTATCAACGTGGCAATTACAGTATATGGCATCATAACCTACGTAGTCAAACTTGTGTCTGCGCATGTACTGAATGTAATATAACTACTCGCCCACAATTGTTATAAAGTGAACTTCATATGAAAGAAAAAAATTGTTATAAATTTTACGAACAATATTCTGCCTATGTACTTCTATAAATATTGTTCTGTATTTTTTTCAGAACGTGATGATGACTCACGTAGTATAACACGTCACGTCTCTTGCGCGGCTATTCGACTGAGTCACTCCGTTCAAGTGGATTTTTACTCGATTCGAGTTACTCGGAGCCAGAGTGCTAAAATTCACTCCAACACTTCGAGTGAATAATTAAGGATATTTTCACTCGTGGAGTTCGAGTCACAGATTTCACTTGTTTCGAATGAAAAGAAGTGTAAAGTCACTCTGTTAAGAGTTGATAGTGCATTCACTCGAATAAAGAGTCAAGTTTTCACTTGGAAAAATTTAGAGAGTTTATAATTATATAGAGGGTGTCTCAAAAGTCCCGGACCGGTCGAATATTTCATAAACTATGCACTTAGAAAGAAATGTTTCAGACAAAAGTTGTATGGCTTGAAGGGGGCCATCAGATAGTGGCAATGATTTGATATGGGAAAGTCATTTAAAAGTCAAAGTGAAGATCACCATCAATTTCTTAAATGTAACTATTTTTTATTAAATATTCTGGTAGCTCACGTCGAGAGCTTTCCAAAATACTATAATTAAATTAGTTTTCATTAAGTATTTTCCGAATTATGAGGCTTGAAATCATTTCTTAATTTTACATAAACCGTAAAATATCTTGTAAAATATTCATTTTTCGATTATCTTACTTTATTACTTTTATGTACAAAATAATGAGAGGAATCAATTCTTGTAAAGAAAAACATAGTTGTTTTTAAGAAAAAAATATGTAATTTGCAATTAACAATTACATTTTTTTTTTAAAACAACTATGTGTTTTACACCAATTAATTCCTCTCATTATTTTGTACATAAGAGTATTAAGGTAAGATAATCGAAAAATGAATATTTTACAAGATATTTTACGGTTTATGTAAAATTAAGAAATAATTTCAAGCCTCATAATTCGGAAAATACTTAATGAAAACTAATTTAATTATAGTATTTTGGAAAGCTGTCGACGTGAGCTACCAGAATATTTAATAAAATTATTTAATAAAAAGTAGTTCCATTTAAGAAATTGACGGTGATCTTCACTTTGACTTTCAAATGACTCTTCCATATCAAATCATTGCCACTATCTGATGGCCCCCTTCAAACCATACAACTTTTATCTGAAACATTTCTTTTTAAAGTGCCTAGTTTATGAAGTATTCGACCAGTCCCGGACTTTTGGAACACCCTGTATATTTCCAACAGTATATATATTTCTGGTATAATTATATAATTATAATGATATAATTATATAATAATATATTTGTAATAGTATAATAGCCATTATCAGAATAATATGAAATATTTGTCATTATTAAATTTACTGTTAATTATTTTCTAATATTTAATATATACATATTATTTTCAGGGTTTAGACAGCAGCGGAAGACCAGCTTTTGTGCTATATTTTCGAGTTCGGTTTTATATTGATACACCATTACTCTTAAGGTAAGATATGAACATTTTATGTAAAAAATAGACATCTCTTTAAATTTTTGAAATATAATAGAAATTGAATCTTCACATCTCAACTAATCAATAAATGCAGGTATTTTTAAAGGAAGAATAGAAAAGATATAATTTTAATTTGATTGTAAAAATCGGAGTAATAAATATTTTAAATGTCCGAATTCTTAATCGTGAAGTAGATTCCTTTTCTCTGAATATAGCGACATTATGCATTATAAGATTCCGTCGGGGAAACACAAAAAAATACAAGAAAGGAAAATAGAGCTAAATTTTTACATTAAAGCGGTGGACTTACTGGAGGTTCACCAACGTAACGTTGAAATGTTGCGCGCTGTTATCATGATTTGAAGAGCGCCCCACTTGCCGTTTCCCCGCGCATTTGGTATCAAGTTACAGTGAACGTTCTTTTTCGTTGTGTACTTTCACTCACGTGAATTGGCTAATCTTTTTAAATTAATATTTCGAAATTTGATGTGGTTACTTGCAAAATAGTACATAACTTTTTAGTTCAGTTTAGTGAGTTTACTTATGGTTTTCTTTTGGCATGTGCTAGAACACCTTGTATATAAACAAACATTTAATTGAGGAGAAAAGTTTTTTTCCCTTTGTACATTTACTCTGAAAAAAATTAACCTAAATATAATTTTAATATACAAAATGGATTAAAAATTTTTTTAGAATAGAAATGTAAAAGGAGTACTCCGTCTCTTCCCCACATGTTTAATTAAATATCTATTTTTTTTATTTTTAATAAAATATACTTAATAAAGTATTAGGATAAAATAAGAAAAATATTGAAAACAAAACGCGCGTATGTAATCAATAATTTATCTTTCAATTAATATCGAAATGAGACACAAAGATATAAATCTAAAATTATAATATAAACACAAAAATATTAGTCAAATAGCAGATATAAATGCGTGTGAATATGTATTAAATATATACAGTGATGGGAAAAAGTTCCGGGACGGCTGGATAATTTGAAAAATACGCATCACAGAGGAAAATGACCTAGACAAAAGTTGTAGGATTTTTCCCGGGCAATCCGACGGTGACCTTAGATTTGACCTTGGATAGTCATTTGAAGGTCACATAAAGATTACCTTCAATTTCTTAAATGGAACTTTCTATTTTTCATTGCATATTCTTGTAGCTTATCTCGAGAGCTTTCCAAAATACTATAATTAAGTACCTTTTTATTAAGTACTTTTTGAGTTATAAGGCTTGAAATAATTTCTTAATTTTACATAAACCATAAAATATCTAGTAAACCATTCATTTTTCGATTATCTTACCTTCATACTTTTATGTACAAAATAATGAGAGGAATCAATTGGTGTAAAGAAAACATACAGTTGTTTTTAAGAAAAAATATGGAATTGTTAAGTATAATAATTAATTGCAAATTACATATTTTTTCTTAGAAACAACTATGTGTTTTCTTTACACCAATTGATTCCTCTCATTATTTTGTACATAAAAGTATGAAGGTAAGATAATCGAAAAATGAATGGTTTACTAGATATTTTATGGTTTATGTAAAATTAAGAAATTATTTCAAGCCTCATAACTCGAAAAGTACTTAATAAAAAGGTACTTAATTATAGTGTTTTGGAAAGCTCTCGAGATAAGCTACAAGAATATGCAATGAAAAATAGGGAGTTCCATTTAAGAAATTGAAGGTAATCTTTATGTGACCTTCAAATGACTATCCAAGGTTAAATCTAAGGTCAGATTGCCCGGGAAAAATCCTACAACTTTTGTCTAGGTCATTTTCCTCTGTGATGCGTATTTTTCAAATTCCAGCCGTCCCGGAACTTTTTCCCATCACTGTAGATAACATTACATTATACCAATATGAAACCAAACATTTCAATTCTCACTTTGGGATTCTTTTCAGTGAGCAATATATAAATAATATATGAATATATAAATAATAAATAAATCGTTACAAACTTTAATAAAAATGTAAACAGAAGTTGGTCGCGAATATAAATTAAAGATCAAACGCTTAGAAAAAGTCATGAAAATTCTTCGTGTTGACAAAATACTTGAAATCATAAGAACGGTCAACAGAGATGTACAAATAAAATTTTTTTAAAGACGCTTAATTGTTAAAATAATAAAATTAAAATTAATGATTACCAATATTTAAGCGTAATAAGATAAATATGGATTCTTTAGCCAATAGATAGTCAATAAATCGTTACAAACTTTAATAAAAATGTAAACAGAAGTTTGTCGCGAATATAAATTAAAGATCAAACGCTTAGAAAAAGTCATGAAAATTCTTCGTATTGACAAAATACTTGAAATCATAAGAACGGTCAACAGAGATGTACAAATAAAATTTTTTTTAAAGACGCTTAATTGTTAAAATAATAAAATTAAAATTAATGATTACCAATACTTAAGCGTAATAAGATAAATATGGATTCCTTAGCCAATAGATAGTTGACAAGATGGTGACAATTTCATGTAGTTATATTCTTAGAGTAGAATTGTCTAGTGTTCATCATACATAATGTCAGAGAATTTTGTACGAAATCATTGTTAAATGAGAAGCAATAGTTGGTTAGACTAAGAGCGGTTTTACTTGCGGAAAATTCTGCGAATGCTAAATGCCAAGTACGAATTGCAAAGTGCTCACGTGTCCGTTTTATAGCGAGCAGATTTTAGGGCTCTTGGCGACGTAGGCCAATAAGTTTTGTAATTTAGCGGTGACCTCAGGGCGCCGCGTATAATTGGCCGCCGATAAGGTCTGAAAGTTCTTTGATTGTCATGCACGCAATCTTTTTCGATCAGCTGATTGGCAATCAGCTGATCGTGATGTATGGGCACGCATGCCGTACGCTACGCTGATTTTGTCGACGGTTGACAATGTTATTATAAACGTTTATGAGCGTTTCTTTTAGGCAATGAAAAAATGAGAGATAACGGGAACGGTCGAGTTTTTCTGATGGATCGAAAGCTCGAGAAGATTCTTGATGCCTGTTAAATTTAAATTCTCAAATTAGCGAATATTAATTATTATTTGGAAATTTATGAGAATTTTAATCCGGGATGATTTTTATGTTTTTCGAACAAACACTGTTCTGAACAGACACAAAATGATGTCAAATAAATGTCCTTAAACGGATTTTTACCGACTTTTGCTAACAACATTTAAATAAGGGGGGCGGAATTCAATGTCCACGTATACATTTTTCCACGCGAAGCGAGGTTCTACATAGGTTTGCAACTTTCCACGCGAAGCAAGATGCAACCCGAATCTGTGTCTAATTTCTTAATAGTGGAGCCCTCCGCAGGAAGGGGCGGAACCCAATGTGTTCATGCATAGACTTTTTTACCCTAAGCGAAGTTCCACATGGGTTTGCAATTTTCCACGCGAAGCGAGGTGCAACTTGAACCTATGTGTCTAGTTTTTTGATAGTGGTGTCCCCCTGCGAGGGGCAGAAGCCATTAGGTCCACGCATATACTTTTCCACACGAAGCGAGATATATGTTATTAAGATCATCACTCTAAGTAATGTTGTGAAGATTTTAGTCGGCGGTCATTGGTTATTAAAAGATATAAACAAAAGAAGTTTCATAAGTTCATTAACATATTTATCGAAAGAAAAGTCAATTGTTGCATAATTTCACATAGATTTGTAACTTTCTACAAAGTGAAGTGTATCCCGCATCACAAACACAGG
Source organism: Camponotus floridanus (assembly GCF_003227725.1). Classification (NCBI taxonomy): domain Eukaryota; kingdom Metazoa; phylum Arthropoda; class Insecta; order Hymenoptera; family Formicidae; genus Camponotus; species Camponotus floridanus. The sequence goes on from NW_020229865.1 coordinate 667,576, forward strand.
TTGGGTTAGGTTAAATCTTCTGAAAGTGGAGCCTCCCGCAGGGGGACGGAATATATTGTACCTACGTACTTAAAATGAAGCAAAATTTACTCTTAATAGAGAGATGAAGCAAAGTTCACTTAATCTTGATTAAATGAACTTTGCTTCATCTTGGAAAGTACATGCGTGGACAGCGTGTTTCACTCCCCTTGCAGGGGGCTCCACTTTCAGAAGATATAACCTTGCCCAATCCGTGTTTGTGATGCGAGATACACTTTACTTTATATAGATAGTTTCAAATGTAACATTTTTCGCACACAAATAGTTAAGTAAGTTATCATATTTTGTTGTTAAAGCGAGAAACTTGTAGAACTTCATGTTAAGTGTACAACAATCTGTCTTGTACTAACTCACCTTTTCTTAAATATTTTCAAAGTCATAAGAAATATCAAAAACATAGAAGCCTATCATTGTTCTACTATCTGATTTCAATATAAGAAAGGTAAACAATGTCAAACGACAACATAGTTTGTACACGGTGTCATAAAATTACATATTTTTCATTAGACATTTTTGTTTATAACTTTTTAATAAACAACCGTCGACTAAAATCTTTATACCATTACTCAGAGTAATGATTTTGATAACATATTTGAGAATTATTGAAATCGGGAAGTAGTCAGTATAAATAAATAATTACCAAATATTTTTAGCATTAAATATTTGTATCGGTAAAAATCCTCTTAGACATTCATTAAACATCATTTACAGTGTTTCTACAAAAATTCGTGACAATCGAGCGTGGGTCGTTTTCGGAAGTTTAAAAATAGAAGGAATAATTTTATTAATTCATTAATTTTAGCACTTTTTGTCTGTGCGTAACTCTTTTTCTGTTCTGTTTGTGGATCAAAAAAATATAATATAGATATTTGTTCTTGTCTGGAATGTACTTAAAAATGGTCTCATATAAAATTCCTACTGGTATTATGCTTGAATGATATATTAGACAATTTTGCTTTAAGGACATAATTGCATGAGATTCTCGCCATCTTACCAATCGTTATTAGTTCTACTAAAGAATCCGCAATTATTTTACTGTATTTAAAGATTAATAATCAATAATTTTAATTTTATTATTTTAACAATCCTTGATAGTCTTCAAAAAAATTTTATTTGTACATCTGTTCGCATCTATTGCTCTTACGATTTCAAATTTTCTTGTCAACACGGATAATTTTCTTATGATCTTTCATATAATTTTTTCTAAATATTTGACTTTTAATTTAATTTAGCAACCGACTTCTATTTTTTCTATATTTTTAAATAATTTTTATTAAGATTTGTAACGATTTATTTATTTAATAATTAGAGATTTGGTTCAAGTAATCAAAAAATTAAAAAGAAAATGGCCAACCATAAGAACCAACGCGCGGTAGTTGGAGCGAAGAGAAGCAACAATATTCTTTCCTTTTTCAATATTAGTTTATTAAAAAAATTTATATTACAATAACAAAAAGCAAACGTTTTGGATCGAAGCGCGACGAAAAAAGAGTCCATTTTTACTCAAAATCATAAAATGATAAAAGACTTTTCTACTCAATTTAATCCATCCACACAATATAATGCGACACTGTTCTAACTTTACAAAACGATTTTAGTTTAAATTATTAATTAAATTATTAATGTATGATATTATATTGCATGCGCAATATTTTTATTAGTCTTATCATCTACCAAAAAAAAATTACAGAGGCGAGCGCAATAGTCTATAACGGAAAAGTTAGATACGCATATAGAACGGTTGAAAATTTTAAATACGCAAGAACAATAATCGAAAACGGAAGCAGTCAAAAAGCGGAAACGCATGTGTAAAAAATTAATGAAACATTAAAAGTGTACGACTATAAAATGCTGGAAAGACAGCGCAGCTCACCTCACTATCGAAAATCGTCAACACAACATGAGAAATCGAAGAGAGAATATGATTTGTCTTAATCGTTGAAACCGTCCAAAAAATAAAAATAAAAGCTGTTAACGTAATAAGTCGTAGTGATAAAAATTATAGTCCCGATGATATGAAATAGGTTAGGTGATATGAAACAGAAGTCCCTCTAAAATCCAATCTCTCAAGCCGCGTCGAAGAAAATGATTTAAATTAATAGATAACGAGGTGGAAGCCTATAAAAAGAAAACATAAAAAGAGCAAGCACAATCAAGACAATGCTTTATGTCTGGTATACATTTACAAAAAAGAAAGACAATGCTTTATGTCTATACATTCATAAAAAAGAAAGAAACACAGATCGTCTTACAATTTAAAATTTAAAAAGTAATCGCTAGAAATAATTATTAAAAGAAAAAATTGAGAGATGGAAAAGCAAGTACAAATCACAGTAAAAATACGTACAAGCATAATAAGCAAAGATCAGAGAGAAAAAACTAAATGTAAAAGGTGAAGGAGTGTGATAGGAGGGCCGAGACATGACTGGAAGTGGAAAAGAAGGAAGCAAAAGAAAGAAAGGAGAGGAAGAGGGGGGGGGGAAGATGATGTGAGTTTAGGAAGAAGATAGCAGGAGAGCGAGAAGCTTTCAAAGAGAGAGACATTTATTGATGATAGGAAGATAAGAATCATCGAGTAATGCCATGTCGTTCTGAATGTTCAAGCTGTTCTTTTGTTAGCAAATGTGCAACATCTCAGACATAATTCTTTTTTGTAAGAAGGTTCTTGATCCAATATTGTTGTACCTTCCCAGTTGAAATTATGACTCAAAAGTCTCTACATTGACACTACTGTTAGAAAATCTTACGATTTGTTAATATTCGATTGATGTTCTTTTAATCTAATTAATTATCTACCTGTCTGCCCGACATACGATGCTCCAAAACATAATGGCGGCGCGCGGCACTTCAGCATTACGTTTTTGGCATTGAAATATATACCATACTGGAATGAGCACGCCTTTGTTCTCGACCGGTTAGATGGAGATAGCTGTTCGGACCCGGATCTCTCTATCTAACCAACAGTCTCGGTCACGTGTTCACAGCTACTATTAGTTCTACAAACATTCGCCTTCATAAAAAGAAAATTTTATGCTTTAAAATGAAATTGTTGGATAATTGTAAAATTTATATGTTAAAATTTATTTTTACATTATAAAATTATTTAATAAAAACAATGTATATTGTTTAATAAAAATTGTTAATATATAACATGTATGTATAAATTGTCCTATATGTATATATGTGTGCGCAAGGCGAATGTTTTCAGCTAAGAGAGTAGACGAGATAGAAAGAGAAATCCAGTACCGAGTCACTGCCTTGTCTGACCGTTTTGACGAATGGAGGGGGTAGCCTGTGCGCCTTCCAGTATGGTATATATTTCAATGGTTTTTGGTAAATGTCCCGTCCACCGCTTCGCCGCGCGCCTAGTATCAAGTGAGAATGTATACGCACACACTCACACATACAAACTTATTGCTACAGTTATCGCGTATACCAATCAGCTGATCGCAGCGAGCGCTCTACGTAATCGCCTATATCGCGCCATCCCTGCCTATCTCTTGTACTCATTCCATAAGTAGTGAACTATTTCCCTTTATAGTTTAAAAACTAAGCTCCGGGCAAAATTTTGCAAGAGGAAAAATCGTCTTAAAATTTATTCAAGAATTTGATATTTTAAAGACAAACGTTGTTCAGAATCACTCTGTATAGCTTGATTTATGTGTATATTGTATGTGATTTAAACTTAAAGTTTTTATTGATTAAGTCTATTAGAAACTTGATCTATTATTATTTTTTCACTGACAAGATTTGATAATAAAGTTATATTATAATAATTCCCATATAAATGTTGTTATAAATCCTCCCTTCCTCTTCTCTCTCTCTCTCCTTTTCTCTTTTTCTTTCGATCATGCTTGTTTTTTTTGTTCTTTTTTGCTTTCTCTTTTTATTCTTTTGGAATATTTATCCATGTTTTTCTTATTAAATTTTACTCATTTTCCTTATCTTCTTAGTCACTTTTCCCTTATCTTCTTTTACCTTTCCTTTTACCTTTTGCTTTTTCTGTTTTGAATCGAAATGATGATCAAGACTTTATAGCTTGTGATCAATTAAAAAATGAAGATATTAGAGATAATAGACTTTCTTTTATGGTAAATATGTCGATGAAGGAGACCTCGATTATCTTTTTTTTGTTTAAAGAGGAAAATGCATTACGCACACCTCCGATGCATTCGGCGCATTGGGAGACTCCCCGGCCCTTGAGAGAAGGCTAGTCCCTCTCAAGGAGTGCAGTGCCAGGTATATCAACTCCTGTCCCGCAGCCCCTTACTACCTCCGCCATTCTATTGACCTCGGGTACCTGCTCGCGCATAACCCCAGGTCGAGCCTGGCCCGGGCCACTTAAGGCCCCCCATCTCATCGGGAAGAGAGTCAATGGACCGTCTATTGGCTCTCTCCCCGATCTACTCTCCAAGGGGAGTGAAAGGGCCGATTTGAGTACTAACAAGTACTGAATCGCCTCTTCCGGTCCCTCTTCTTCTTCACAGTAGGAAGGGGCGAGGTTTCCAGGAGCAGAGGACCGTGCTTCGCAGGCTCCTCCCCAACCATCACTCCACGCTGGACAGAGAGAGACCGCTCAGAGGCAGTTCTCTTCAACGAGACTCTGCCCGAGCGGCCTCCTCCGCCGTCGTTGGAACCCTTTTCCGGAAGAAAGGAGGAGGGCCCTCCGCCCGCTTTCAGGCGGGGCTCTCTCTTCTCCCCCGTGGGCCCTACTGGGGCGCACAGTGGATCGAACTACGTAAAAATGCGGACATAAGCTCAAAAATTTTTTTATATCCAGTTTTTAATTGCAAATTGGATTACTTCAAATATTATAGAAATTGTATATAATCCTCATTTTAAAATATATTGTTACAATTGGTGCGTAAAATCACTTGGAACATTACGAGTTTGATGATTCTGTGTTTCGATCAATTTAGTTGTCTACTTTCAAGGCAGTATAGTTTTTTCTACTTACTATATTAACATACTAATTTTTATACATCAAATGGACTATTCTTTTACTTGAAAAAAGTCCATATCCGAATAAAAAAATAATATAATTTAAGGTTTGATAACCAATTTTATTATGTTTCGAAGAAAATTCCGATAACTAAATTATAAAATAACTTTAAAAAAAAATCTTATAATATCTTAAACTTTGACTTGTCAGATTTGATTAAAGGAGTGTTCTACTTCATGAAATAATATGTTTTAGTTGCTTCTATATGCTACCTTGAGAGATATATTGCAAAAAGAGAGAGGGCACCTCGAGAAAATCTAAAAAAAAAATGTAACAGATGCGGATGATACTATTAACTATTTATGTTCTTATTAAATTAATAAATGACATGATGTGTGAAAATCCATCAACTTTATATTAAAATCAATGAACTTAATATTATCGATGTTGTCTGATAAAAGTCGAATTCATTCATGAAAATTCAGAAATTAAAAAAAAGAACAAACGCGAAAGAATACAAAAAGAAACAACAAAACTATTATTCATAAAATGTGATAATATTGTTGTAAATTACGAAATGTTGTTCACCATGGTTGATTGGTAAAATGTGTGTAGCTTTATAAGATATAATAAATATAATATAATAAAATATAATATATATATAAATAAAATATAATATAAATATAATATAATAAATATTATCTTGTTCCACATGTTATCTTTGAGGAAAAATCTTCTAAGATGAATGATATCAACAAAGTACTTCAGATTATTGATGTCAATGCATATAATTACGGAATATCTTCACGGAAGTCTTCACGCAAGACCGTGCAATCTTCTTGCGTAATATATTGGTTACCAATAATATTGGCGCGGTATTTATATAAATTTTTAAAAATTGTTGTTTAATATTGTACAATACTGCATACAACAGTTATTTAAATTGGTTAGGTATACACTTCATAATTGTGTGTGCATAATTATTTCGATCTAGTTGTTATATTTAATTGTTATATCATTTTTACAAGTCCGCTCTTTCCTATGTTTCGACCCACTGTGGAGCAGAGGTTTTGGAGGGTTTCGCCCTATGCGGCCGTCCTTACTTTCTCCACCAAGAATTTTACAATTTTAGTGCTTTTTATTTCCAAAAATATTGATTTGAGAAAAAAAATTTTAAGCAGAAAATAAAGAGAGCCATTGAACCAATGAAAAACTCTACAAAAAAGTTATATGCATTTTTTTCATAAACCTACTATTTTAGCTGTTATATGAAAAAATAATAATTTTAAATACATTTAATACAATGTGGCGTTCTGCCTTACGCTACATAAGCGTCACGGCGTATAACACCGAGCGCCTGGCCGCACGGCAACCTAGGCATACAAGTACACGCGCGGTAGCGTGAGCATACAGGCGCCGATCTTCGCGCAAGTGAAATCCGGCAGGGCCCGTATATAAAGCCGACCATGAGAAGCCGAATTTGAGTCTCAGCTCGAAGCAACTGTAGGGTCAATAACAATGTACGTTATCAGCTTGAGTACTCCTCTTTTGAGACCGGAAGATAAACTTCCGAGAACATTCGCCGCCAGCCGAGCCGCATTCCACGACCAGCGTCGACGCCCCGATCACCCGGACCATTTCGACCGTCGAACGGAGCAGCTACCGAGCCGGAGAGGAGAGTGTCTTTCACCTTGCTGCTGCTTGGACACTGCAGCCCATCGACCTGGAGCCACCTCGCTTCACCAGGCCACCGAGAGAGCTGCTAGCCACCTGGAACATCCGGGTAAGGCATTACACCTCGCCTTCAGCATCCTGGGCAGTTCCAGCGGCACTGTCTCCTCTGCCGCCTTCTCCGCTCCACCGGATGACCCAGGGGACGCAGACCACCGCAGCTAGCCGGATACATCGAGGAGTCCAGGTCAGGGGCTATCAACTTCCATAGTTTTTTTTGTACCAATGTTTGCAGCGCCCTCACTAAATGACAGAGTTCGTGGAAGAACTACGTACTCAAAATGAGTGAGAAAGTAAATGTGCGAGTGAGTGAGAAAGAACATCTGCATCACGTGCATATATATATATATATATATATATATATATATATAATATTTATTTATTTTTTTAAATCTAAGTAATAAGGAAGAAAAGAAGAATGTTGTTTTACTTCTAATATGACAATTTATTATAAAAATATATACATCTATATACATAAGTGTGCTGTGTAGCAGTATGAAAAATATTATAAACTCGTTTCAGGAAACACTGCAACATAGTAAAATACATAGTAATTATAAACATATAAAATACATAGTAATTATATTATAAAACATACTATAATATAATGAGCATAGTTATTTATGAATTGATACTTTTGTCTTACCTTTTGTCTTCTTTCTGTAATATTTTAAAGACATTCTATGTGCTTGGAAATACATATAATTATCCTTAAAATCATCTTTTATTTCTGTTCGCAAAATTTTATTTATTAAATTGCACCATTCTAAAATAAAATAATGTGCAAGAGTTTTAAGCACAATACTATGCATATCAGTACAATGAAAATATGATGTGCCTAATTCTACTTCTTTGGTTAATATTTTAATAAGTTTATTTTTTATTTCCATTTGATAACAAATATCAGGAAATTGCTTTTCAGCTATCTCTATAATATGCTCCAGTGTTTGTGTTATATTTTCTTTTTCTAATATTTCAGCCATACATTGAGCGCAATCTATTTTTATTTTCTTTTTAATATTATTAATTATGTTTTCCTTGTTTATATACAAGGAATGTGTTATATCTATATCTGTATGTGGATGTGTTATATCTATATCTGTATGTGGAATGGCAGTTTCTTCACATTCCACAGTATCATCTTTTGTATCATCTTTTTCACTTTCAATTTCTTCAATGCGCAACAAATTCAGTAATGATGAAAATTCTTCTTTGTCTTCCTTACAATTTGCTGATATCGAGTGCTTTGATGTCAAATTGCACGTTAATAATGCTTTAAATGATGTGCCAAATAAATATGGTGTAGGATTATTGTTCTGATGTCCGTGATTTCTTATTTGACTAAAGAAATTTTCTACAGCATCTTGATTAAGATATTTCAAATTTAGTGTAGTAAATCCATATTCTTGGAGCATTTTCCATAAACATTTTGCGCCTTGTATTGCTTGTCTCCAGTTAATCAAACACTTCGGCTTATTTCTTCTCAAAGATTTGTAGCTTTTTTTCTCGACAAACTCCATATTCCTTAATTTACATAATGCTTCTTGCCAAAATGTTAAATGTTTGCTATCTTGTGTGATGATACTGCTAAGACCTTGCCCAATATTTCCATTGAAAGAGTCAAATAAATCATCAAAAAAATATAAAGCTTCTTTTGTTACTGTAGCATTTTTAGACAAATTCATTGTTGCATTGCTTGTTTGTATGATACCTGTAATAATAAAATATTTTAGTAATATTGTTTTTTTTAACAAAAAGTTAATGTCTCGTTTACATATTAAAAATAATATTAAAAATAATTTTACCGTCTTTATTTAAAGAAAGTAATATGTCTATAAAATCCGCTACAGTATGACTCAAGATTTGTACTGCAAATTTAACTTTCATTTTTGGAATTAAATGAGGAAAAATATGATTATCTGTCAATTTTTTCATTTTTCGTCGATGTTGAAAACACTTTCGGTCTATTTCATAAGCTTCTTTAATATGATCCCAAGAGGCACATTGACTTTTACGTTCTGACAATTTTGCATCTTTATTTAAAAGTAAATCTTTATCTAAAAGATTATTACGCACACCTTTTTGAAGATGCACATAGTCATATAAAGGCACAATACATTCTTGTCCTGCATAAAATATATTTTCTTTGGGCGACTCTAAAAAAAAATTAATTTTAGTATTACATAATAAGTAATTAGTATTACATAATAATAATATTACAAATTATAGTTGTTAAATGTGTGTGTGTGTGTGTGTGTGTGTGTGCATGTATACTTACTATTATATCTGAAATGCTGTGCACGTGTTTCCAATATTAACGAGTTAATTGCCGCAATATTTGCTGCTCCCTGGTCGCAAACAGTAGCTTTAGGCCTAAAACCACACCTTTGCAGAAATGTAAGCCATGTTTTTACACATCTTGAAAGTTGAATAGACGAAGTTGTACTATTACAAAAGCCATAACCAATAGGCATTTTCCGTCCAGATGCTAAACATCTTATATGAAATAAAATTGCATGATCTGCAAATTTTCTTGTTCGTCTCATTCCCCAATCTTCAAATCCAATGATTTTATCGTTTTTAACATCATATGTAAGTGCAGGTTTAATAGCCATTTCGTCCCAAGCAAGTACAACATATAAATCTTTCAAATCCATCTTACTAGCACTTAATGTTAGATATTTTAAAATAATGTGGTTACATCCAGTATCAATTGGAATGCGATTTAATTGTGTATTTAAAGTATTAAAGGATGGAAATAATAGAAATTTGGATATAAAATTGTAACAAGAACGGGATCTACGATAAATGCCTAAGCAAAATATCTTATCTTCTATTGTATAATATCTTGCCTATGCAAAAATTATAACAAATAAAAATATATACAAATATGTAAAAGTATGTACAAATGTTAATATGTAAATGTATGTACAAAGTGTATACAAATGAAAAATTACATTACCTGTGGTGCAACATCATTATTTCTTATTATCATATTTACAAAATTTTCTCGTACTTTTAGAGTCTTATTTTCTTGGTCTTTATATTCTTTTCTGCTCAATGTTATTTTCTTAACTTTGTTTTGTTGTTTCATTCTGTTTATATATCTTTTCATACGTCTCTTCTGTGCTAGTAGTTTTATATTATTGTCATATAACTTCCGTGCTATTGGAGACAAATTTTTCTTTCGTGTTACTTTTGCCAAATTAGATTTTCTTGCTTGTGATTTCTGATGTAATGTTTCAAAAAATTCTAATCTTTTTGTTACTTCTTGTAGTTGAGCATGATCTTTTATTTGCATTTGAGACAAGTTTTGCATGTTTATCTGCACTTGTACAGCATTATCTTGTAAATCTGTAATATCTTCTTGGTGTTGTTGTAAGCTTTGTTCATGTTGGTGTAGATTTTCTTCATGTTGTTGTAGGCTTTGTTCATGTTGTTGTAGGCTTTGTTCATTTTGCTGTAGAATTTGTTCATGATGTTCAATATTACATATTTCTGTTCTTAGGTTAGGTTCTATTGCTATCATAGAGGGAACAGCAGCTCGAATTAATCTCCGAAGTTTATTACTCCCACTATAATCACTTTCTTTGAAATGTTTATAACATACTCGAAGTTTATTAACTTCGTTTTCTTGATATGATTTTAAGATTAAACTTTTCATCCACTTTTCACGCATCAGTGGATCTTTCGGGAAAGTATGTGATGGAGTAGTACCTGTTGAAGTGCAGTTAAACACACAACACGCTCTAACCATTCTGCTTATTTTTTAGTTATTAGTTTTTATATTTAATATTGCTCAGTATCACTCAATCAAGAAAAAAATAAATAGACACGTTGAGACACGTGCTGACAGCTGATACAGACTTGTGCAGACTGACCAGACTAACAATATGGCGGCATCACTTAGTTCCAATTCTGGCTCTGTCATTCAGTGAGGGCGCTGCAAACACTGGTACCGAGAAACCCATATAGGTTTATAGCCCCTGGTCCAGGTGACGCAGCCGCCGAAATCCACGGCGGAGCAGGAGACCCCAGTCCGACTCCGACTAGGAAACGCCCACGAGCTCCGCGGCCACGCAGACGGAGCCGCCAAACCGGTGGACGTCAACAACAACGACAACGGCTCCTAGGGACTTTTCCGATATACCAAGGCGACTTCACGGATATCGTATCGCGAACGCGTTGATCTCAACGGCCCTTTTCAGGGCCCTGTAAATAAACTTGTAAATAAACATATGAAATAAACTGTACATAGATCCATACTGTGACTAAGTAATTCTAGCGGAAACCTCGTCAACCTTGCGGCCAGTAGCGCATCCTCTTCCGGCTAAGATAGAGCGGACACGCAACCTACCTACGCCCATATCAATTTAAATTTATAGAATTTAATACAATTAAAAAATATTACAAATGTATGTATACATACATACATGCACGCGCGCGCGGGGGGATGCAAGAGGGAGCGTTCAGCTCCCCCTCTCGCAATCACCCCGCCGGTAGGCAAGGTGGACCTCACTTTACAACTTACAGTATATCTTCATGGTGATTCAACTCTTCGCAATGCATCCCCTACGGGCGGGAAGGGGGGGCCAAAGGCCTCCTTACATCCCCCGCGCGCGCGTACACATACATTTGTGATATTTTTTAATTGTATTAAATTCTATATAAATTTAAATTGTATTAAATGTGTTTAAAATTATTATTTTTTCATATAACAGCTAAAATAGTAAGTTTATGAAAAAAATGCATATAACTTTTTCTGTAGGGTTTTTCAGCGGCTTTATTTTTTGTTTAAAATTATTTTTCTCAAATCAATATTTCCGGAGATAAAAAGCATTAAAATTGTAAAATTCTTTTGTTAACTTTTTAATAAACAACGAACGACGGCTAAAACCTTTTGGATATTACTCAGGGTAGAGACCTTGACAACATATGTCAAGATCAAGGTAATCGTAGCGGACTCTCTTTATTGACATATTTATCTTTTTTATTAATAGACTTTTTTATTCTGGAATAATATTTTGTAGATCTACAGGATTAGGGCTTATATATGTTTTTATATAGGAACGGAAGGAAAGAATCGCATTAAAAAGCATTTAAGAAAATGATTCTTATCTAATTCTTCAGATTATCTGATTCTCTTCTTCCAGATCATTAAACTCTTCTTCAAAATTGTGAGATTTTTTCTCGAGATTTTCTACGATATCTTTTCGAAGTGCGTTCTTTTTTTGATTTAAGATAAACGGAGTATTAAAGAACAAAAATTAAATGGAATTGCTGAAGATAATAGTGGAAAGTGTTAAAAAGAGTCTAGGAGAAGAAAAGAATTGCTTGGAATTATCATAATGTGAGATAAATCTTGTGATGGAAAAGAAACCTTAGATGCAGATTCAGAAGAGAAAGAAGATATTTTCTACAAAATCTATAAATTCAGATTTAGAAGAATCTAAAAAAGAGAGATAAAAATTTTAAGTATAAATTCCGAGGAATGTGAAGAAGGGACATTCTTGGGAGATCTTGAAATTATATCTCACTATTAAAAGAAATGAAGAGAATGGAAAGAGGAAAGAATAGTATTTAGGAGAACAAAATTGGAGAATATCTAGGAGTTGGAAAAATTATAAAATAATAAAAAATTATAAATTATAAAATATTTACAAAAAAAAATTTTTTTTAATTAAAAAATATTTATGATATTTACTATTAATCACGATTAACGACAAATTAATAATAATTTTACTATTTCTCATATTAATAATAGGACATTTATATTAGTGGCATAGTAGAATTATTCTGCTCCATCAATGCTTGAATCAATTACATCAATTATCGATACCATTTTGATAAACTAACTTCGTTGATCTTAAGATAAACAAAGTTATATTTGATAGATTTTAATGCGTTGAATACGAATTTGACCTTGAAAATCGTATCACGTAAAATTTTTACGAAGAAAGTTTTTCACGTAAAGTATTTTAACTTAAAAGTACAAAAAATGAGGTATTTAGCCGTTTTCAATGATCTATAAAATCTCCTACAATGTTTTTCAACATCCACGCGGATGCCATATTAATTCTTTCGTACTTTCGGGACATATATGTCTTATCTGAAAATAATCATAACTTTTAAACAAATAATCCGATTTTTATTTTGGTTTATTTTAAGAAAGAAAGTTCAAGTTATATGTATAAAAAATCGCGAACTTTGAAATGTAATAGTTGCAATAAAATATAGTTATCTAAACTTTGCAAATATAAAACTTTTAGATAATGAAGAATAATATAATATACAGGGTGGGGCATTATCTTGAGACAAGATAATATCTCGATTGGAGTCGATTATTTTGAAAAAAGTTTTAGACAAAAGTTGTAGGATTTTTCCCGGGCAATCCGACGGTGACCTTAGATTTGACCTTGGATAATCATTTGAAGGTCACATAAAGATTACCTTCAATTTCTTAAATGGAACCCCCTATTTTTCATTGCATATTCTTGTAGCTTATCTCGAGAGCTTTCCAAAACACTATAATTAAGTACCTTTTTATTAAGTACTTTTTGAGTTATAAGGCTTGAAATAATTTCTTAATTTTACATAAACCATAAAATATCTAGTAAACCATTCATTTTTCGATTATCTTACCTTCATACTTTTATGTACAAAATAATGAGAGGAATCAATTGTTTTCAGAAAAAACAATATATAAAGTGTCCCAGCTATCATGTGTCAAAGAAAATCATAAGTAGATCTCGCTAAAATAAGTAGATCTTGAACTAAAAAATTTTAACCATTTTGTAAACAATCACATAAAATTTCGAAATATTAATTTAAAAAAATCGACCAACTCGCGTGAGTAAAAGCACGCCCACTATAATCTGATATTAGGCGCACGGCGAAGTGGCGGGTGGGACACTCCAAAACATGATAGCGGTGCGCGGCGCTTCAGCGTAACGTTGGTGAGTAGCTCCGCCCACCGCTTAGTTACGCGCCTAGTATAAAGTTAGACTTTTCTCGTTGCGCGCTTCCACTTAAGTAAATCTGATATTTTTTAATTAATATGTCGAAACACCCTGCATATTTCAAAAAATACAATTCAAGCTCATATTTTAAATACATTGATATTTTAATTTTTCATAGCCGTCCTCTTTGTCATTTTAAATTTAAATTTTGATAGTAAATTTGAAATTAGCATGCCCAAAAACCTACAAAACCGTCTCCATATGAAACGCATTTGATAGTAAATTTGAAATTAGCATGCCCAAAAACCTACAAAACTGTCTCCATATGAAACGTATTTCTTTTGGGAAAGCCAAAAATACGAAATGGTTCAAGTTACTCTTCTCAACGCATATTGCTATAATCCAACTTTTTTTCACTGATATAGAGCAAATTGAATTTTTTTAAATTTTTCAACGCAAGAGTTCTTGTACTTTCTCTACATATAGGTATACCTATATGTAATTATTTTATTGTTAAGTAAACGAATAATCAGAAAGAAGAAAGTATTATTTCTTCTCTGCGATCCAATTACCGCGCTGTTGCTTTATTTATTAATTTCGATTTAATTTTTAATTTTTGTTTTTCAATTAACTACATATCATTACAACATTATTTCGATTGTCAGATGGAATTGTAGAATAGTGTAAAATGCCCCGTTAAAAAGAAACTGTTTTCTTTAAATAAAGAACTTTTAATGAATGAGTTTAAAATAACAAGCAATCAAGTAGCAAAAATTATTTTTAATTGATTGAATTATTGTAGAAAATAACACTTTGAAAATTTCGATTTGGTTTCGAATAATAAAAATATATATTTAATTAAAATATACAGAGTGTCATAAAAGTGATCATTACTTTAAAAAATTAAGGTAGATTGGCTTAAAGTTAGAAGAAAAGTCTTGTACAGTTATGCAATATTCGCAATAATTAACAAGAAATAAATTAAAGAACATCGGCCAATCTGGGTGAATAGAAGCGCGCGGCGGCGAAGGTGGTCTCACTGTAATATAATGGCGGCGCGTGACGAAACGGTGATTGGGGAGGAGAGGAGCCTTCGCCGCGCGCCTGCACACTTATCGCTCCTTTTTTAAAGTAATGATCACTTTCATGACACCCTATATATTTTTCGAAGTGTTATTTAAGGATAGCTTTTGCAACTTTAATATTTTTTTTCCGCTTTAATAATAGAAACGTTGTCGCATTCACAATAATTAGTCTTGAAAATTTAAATTATTTTAAATTGTTTGTAATTTCTTGAAATGACTAATTTCACTAAATAGGATTTTGCGATGTACTTGTATAATTCTCTAAACTATATAAAATATTATTTATTTTTGTTAATTCTAATAGTAGTTTATATGTAACTCTTCCATTTTTATTCTTTTATTCCGGACTCTCGAGAACAATAAACATTAATTCATTAATTATATATGATACGTAATCTTCACATATTTATTAAGCTTTTAATTATTCGCATTGCTATTTCAGCGATGAAACGACGAGACATCATTATTATCTGCAATTACGTGACAATGTCATCAGACATGGTGGTGGAGTGGAGAGCCTCCATTTTCATCATCCCCTTCACGATCCATCTATCGTTACGCCATTGCTCGCGCTTGCTGGACTTGCCCTTCAAGCCGATCTTGGCGATTATTCTGAGGAACGACATAAGCCACATGCAGGATCTGTCGGCTATTACAAATCCACAGATTACCTTCCTCCTCATGTAAACTGAACATTTTAATACTTTGCTTCTTAAAAAAAGGAATTATAATTAATATAAAGTAAAAAGGATATGATAATTATGTATAATAAAAGCCCACCCTCGCACGAAGCGAGGTCCATCCCATCTCTCGGATACGAGTTGTAACGTGCGCTTCTGTATCGTTTCAGATTTTTATTCTTTATACGGATAACTCGTCGGAGCCAAAGGTTCGGGTCGAGAAAGATATACGCAAGTGATTGTGTTAAGATGTACGTATTTATTTGTGTATTTGGTGTACAGAGGTTGTGGTATGCATATGAGTGTGTGTATTCGCGGTTTTCAATTGTTGAATTTAATCGAGTTTCGCGAGAATCGAGGATTCTGATATACAGGGTGTCCCAAAAGTCCCGGACCGGTCGAATATTTCATAAACTATGCACTTTAGAAAGAAATGTTTCAGACAAAAGTTCTATGGCTTCAAGGGAGCCATCAGATAGTGGCAATGATTTGACATGGGAGAGTCATTTGAAAGTCACGTGAAGATCACCGTCAATTTCTTAAATATAACTCCCTATTAAATATAACTCCCTATTTTTTATTAAATATTCTGATAGCTCACGTCGAGAGCTTTTCAAAACACTATAATTAAGTTAGTTTTCATTAAGTACTTTCCGAATTATGAGGCTTGAAATCATTTCTTAATTTTACATAAACCGTAAAATATCTTGTAAAATTCATTTTTCGATTATCTTACCTTAATACTTGTACAAAATAATGAGAGGAATCAATTGGTGTAAAGAAAAAACATAGTTGTTTTTAAGAAAGAAATATGTAATTTGCAATTAACAATTACATTTTTTTTTTAAACAACTATGTGTTTTCCTTACACCAATTGATTCTTTTCATTATTTTGTACATAAAAGTATTAAGATAAGATAATCGAAAAATGAATATTTTACTAGATATTTTATGGTTTATGCAAAATTAAGAAATGATTTCAAGCCTCATAACTCGAAAAGTACTCAATGAAGAAATACTTTATTATAGTGTTTTGGAAGCTCTCGAGATAAGCTACACGAATATGTAATAAAAGATAGGAGGTTCCATTTAAGAAATTGAAGGTGACCTTTACGTCACCTTCAAATGACTCTCCAAGATCATTGTCACTATGGCCCCCTTCAAGCCATACAACTTTTGTCTGAAATATTTCTTTCTAAAGTGCATAGTTTATGAAATATTCGACCGGTCCAGGTCTTTTGGGACACCCTGTACATACAGGGTGATTCAAAATAATCCCTGTGTCCGTGAAATGACACATTGTTGAGTCAATTCTAATACGATTTTTCCTTTTGCAAAATTTCGTCCGCAGCTTAGTTTTCGAATTATTAAAGAAAGTAGTTAACGCATGACGAGTCGGATACAAGAGGCAGGCAAGGGTGAGGCGATTCATCGTCAGACGCGGGCGCTTATGCGGGGCGCCTGCTGCGATCAGTTGGTTGCTGTACACATACAGACACACATGCAAACACATACATTTTCTCTCTGTCTGCTGTCTGTCTGTCTCTCTCTCTCTCTCTCTCTCTCTCTCTCTCTCTCTCTCTCCCTCCCTCTCCCTCTCTCTCTCTCTCTCTCTCTCTCTCTCTCTTTTATTTGCTCACTCACCTGTAATTTATTTTTTACGAGAGAGGGGAAAATGCATTTTATGCATACCCACCGGTCGATTCAGTGAGTTATGTGGGACTCGAGTACCAAGTCGAATTACCAACTCGGTACTCCCTACCCAAAAACCCCTCTCTTTTTATGAATTTTCTTTGACACACTGTCCTTCTCGAGATCCGTTTTCACATAACGTCAAAAAATAGTTATTATTACCTTGTTCGATGACTTCTGATGTATTGCTGTAATTGCTTGAAGGAGAAATGAATTTTCCGATAGATCGTACGTTCTCAAATTTAACGTAGATATCACGTTGCACCAGACAGAAATCCACACTAAATTATTAAGTGAAAGTTTTTCTTCTTTCATGAACTGCATTCTTTTGTAAACTTTAACATAATCACATTTATTTACTCACTCGACGAGACAAGAAATTTACTAATGACTCTATCACTAATCACTATTAATCACTGTCGAATAATAACTGTTGGCGATTAAAAATCACTCGATAAAAGAAACGCACAGACACGTTACTACACAACGCGTCGACGCGACAATGCGACGATAATTACTCGGCTACTGCAAACAGTATTTTGTCATAGTAGGTTGCGGTAGGTTAAGGTACTACTGGCGCTATCGAACGCGATCATGTGTTCGATTGAAGAATACGGTAAACATAATAAACATTTAACATATTAATATTATTAATACCGAAATCTACTATGACAAAAAACTGCTTGCAGTCGCCGAGTAATTATCGTCGCATTGTCGCCTCTTCCCGTCGTGTAGTAACGTGTCCGTGCGTGTTTCTTTTATCGAGTGATTTTTAATCGCCAACAGTTATTATTCGACAGCGATTAATAGTGATTAGTGATAGAGTCATTAGTAAATTTCTCGTCGAGTGAGTAAATAAATATGATTATGTTAAAATTTATAAAAGAATGCAGTTCATGAAAGAAGAAAAACTTTCAGTTAATAATTTAGTGTGGATTTCTGTCTTGTGAAACGTGATATCTACGTTAAATTTGAGAATGCGTACGATCTATCGGAAAATTCATTTCTCCTTCAAGCAATTACAGCAATACATTAGAAATCATCGAACAAGGTAATAATAACTATTTTTTGACGTTATGTGAAAACGGATCTCGGGAAGGACTGTGTGTCAAAGAAAATTCGTGAAAAGAGAGGGGTATTTAGTGGGTAGGGAGTATCGAGTTGATAATTCGACTTGGTACTCGAGTCCCACATAACTCACTGGATCGACCGGTGGGTATGCATTTTCCCCTCTCTCGTAAAAAAAAATTACAGGTGAGTGAGCAAATGAAAGAGAGAGAGAGAGAGAGAGAGAAAGAGAGAGAGAGAGAGAGAGAGATTGATGAGCTTTTATTAGCTTTCTCAGCTATTTTCATATACATTTAAACTTACATATTTTACATTGCGAAAATATGCGCCTTAAGCTTACTCTTGAACAATTTTAGCCTATCGCAATTTTTAACTTTCTCTGGCAGGACGTTATATATTTTTATGCCTTCATAAAACAAACTTTTTTGCGCGGACTTTGTTTTCATAAACTGCAGTTCAATATTACCCGCTTGTCTTGTTTCCCTATCACATTCCTTCCCTACTATCTGCAACCTATTCCTTAATTGAGTTGGCAGCAAACCATTTAATATCTTAAAAATAA
Source organism: Camponotus floridanus (assembly GCF_003227725.1). Classification (NCBI taxonomy): domain Eukaryota; kingdom Metazoa; phylum Arthropoda; class Insecta; order Hymenoptera; family Formicidae; genus Camponotus; species Camponotus floridanus. The sequence goes on from NW_020229865.1 coordinate 686,334, forward strand.
ATATACATATATTATATTGCAATCTTTGTCTTACTAACATAAATTGCAACGCTTCTAGCATGTCATCCACTTTGGTGTATCTATCACATTGAAGTATTATCCTCATCTCTGTTTTGTACTTTCTGCAATTGGGTTATCTGTGTCTCCCCCATGCCTATTAATAGCGTCGCGCAATACTCAAAATGAGGAGCTATAATTGTCTTATATATAATGCATCTAGTATAGACTGATATATAATTACCTATTCTATTTAAGAAATTTGTTTTTTTACCTATTTTCTTTATCATATAATCGCAGTGATCTTGAAATCGAAGTCTGTTATCAATAATTATACCTAGATATTTCATATTTTTCACTCGTTCTATTTCAATTCCATCCAGACATTTCAAAACCGTATTACCTTTCAATTCTTTTCGAGTACTTCTAACTATCATATATTTCGTTTTACTAGCATTCATTTTTAACTTATTTATATTCATCCAACGTTCAATTATATTAAAAACCGTATTCAATTTTACCTCTATATCCGCCCTACTTTCTCCATTTACATATATAAGCGTGTCGTCTGCAAACATCTTAATATTACACCCTTCTGGACAAGCTTCGATTATATCATTTATATATATTATAAATAGTAAAGGTCCAAGTACCGAACCTTGTGGCACTCTGTACTCTGTTGTCAATATTTCAGACCACGCTTGGTTGACTCGCACTTGCAGTTTCCTATTATTTAAATATGATTTGAACCATTCCAAAGCCATTCCTCTAATTCCATAATAATACATTTTTTCTAATAATCTTTCTCTATCTATTGTTTCAAACGCTCTCTTAAGGTCCATAAAAATTACTCCTACCATTTTTCTATCACTTACTATCAATTTCCATTCATCAATGACAGTTTGGATCGCTGTTTCGCACGAATAGTATTTTCTAAACCACGACTGATGTTCTGTTATAATATCGTTAGTTTCCAAATACATTTCAAGTTGTTCTTTAACTATTAGTTCTAACACTTTCTCAAATATTGGTAACATATTAATAGGCTTATAATCACTCGCTTTTTCCGCTTTATCTATCTTTCGGATTGGTATTATCGTTGAGGTTTTCCATCCTTCCGGACACAAACCTTCTCTTAAAGAATTATTTATTATATTCGCAAATTCCTCTTTTACTATTGAAAAAACTGCCTTCAATATATCGCTGGTTATCCCTTCCTCCGTACCTTTCTTTTTTGGTAATCCCATAACAACTTTTTCTAGCTGTTCTAGTTTAACAGTCTCAAAGTTTTCCATAATTCTTTTGTTTTTGATAATATAAATAATTTTCTTATTTACATTCATCCAATGATCAATTATATCACCACCGTATTTATCGATCTTTATAGAGTTTACTATGTTATTAATACTTTGTATATAATATAAATTAAATTTATCAGCTATATTGCACTCTTCGGTATCGCCTAAGATTTCAAAATCTATATTTCCTACTTCTTTTATACCTACTGGTTCACCCCTAATTATTTCCTTCAATGTTTTCCACATAGATGTAGGGTCTCCTTTATTAAGATATCATACATTCATAGTAATCTTTCTTCTTCTCCCTGATTAATTTTATTACTTTATTTCTTTCAATTTTATACTGCAACCAATTATGTTCAATATCATCATACAATGCTCTTCTATAAGCCTTATCTCTTCTGTCCGCAGCCTCTCTTATGTCATCTGAAAACCACTTTTTCCCTTCCCATACTTTCGGAATTCTATATTTTTTCTTCGGTGCCATTACATCTAACGCATCCACTATACTATCGATAAGTTGTTTCGCTCTCTCACTGACATCCATACATTCACATTGACATCCCTGACTTTTTTGTAGTTTATTTTTTACTAATATAGCAAATTCATTTACATTAAACTCTTTATAATTTCTAGCAATAAATTCTCTATATTTACTTTCAATTTTGCTGACATTCATCTCAACTTTCAGCCACGCGTGATCCGTTATTTTAGGTTCATGAATTACTTGTACTATTTTATCATTATTAGCGAAGATTAAATCTATAATTGTCTGACTGTCTTTCGTAATTCTCGTCGGTTCGTTAACATACTGTTTCATACCCAAGCTTAACATTGTTGCTTGCAATTTCTTCGCATAAAACGAATCCATCCTAAGATCTATATTAAAATCTCCTATAACTATGCATTCTCCCTTTACTACCAACTCCTCCACTATTTCCTCAAAGAATCTCATGAAATCCCCGTGCGATGCACTCGGTGAGTGATATATTACCATTATCACTCCTTTATATACTTTATCTTTCACTTCTATCGCAGTACACCAACAATTCGATTCTAATTTTTTTACTAATACTATCTCGTATTTAATTTCGCTGCTTACATATAGAACAACTCCTCCCGTATTTCTATTCTCAGCATTACATCTAACCCGGGACGTTCACTTCACTGTCTTCGATATCATCAATTAATCTGGTTTCCGATAATGCCAAGAACATAGGATTTATTTTCTTCATAATCTGATGTTGTATCTCATCTTTGTGTACCATTAAGCTTTGCGCATTTGTATATAGTATTAGCTCCGCTTCTTCCTGTGGTTGCTATTTAGCGTCCTCCCAGCCTGCTCTCCTCTTCTCCTCCTGTAGCGCCCTCTTAAAAGTCGGACACTCCGGACTATCTTCAGATTGTATGTTCGATTTTTGAACACACAATTCACACATTTCTTCTTTGTCGCTGTACAATCACGCGAGTTATGACTTCCTGCGCATATATGGCATGTTTCCTCTCGCGTACAGTTTTTTGCGATATGATAATATCCCCAGCATTTAAAGCATCTTTTAACGCTGATGTGATCAAATACAGGACATTTCTTCCATCCTACATTTAATTTTGTTTTCTTCAATATCAGTCCGTGCGTCTCTTCATCTGCTTCTATTATTATTGATCCTTCTTCATTTCCTTTTCTTTCAGATTGGCTATTTCTCTTTTCTTTGACTATTCTCTTCACAATTCGCATATTTACTGTATCTATTTTATTCTGTATCTTTATCGTACTTATAAGTTCACTATCATCTAAGTTCATCTCTTCTAAACCTATGTTAATAATTTTTATCTTTGGTTTCGATTGAGACGACTCCATCACTTTGTAATTTTCTCCCAGCTTAGCTTGGACTGTCTCTTTCAATTTTTTCACATTCTCTCCAGCTTCACAATCACTGTTCCCTTGCTTCCTTTTCTTAGTTTCGTTATTCCCATAGCCATATTCTTAATGTCCACCTTTTCTTTTATTAACTTTTTAGTGGTTTCACTCTCTTGTTGCATTTTCGGCTTAACAATTATGACATTTTCTTTTTTCTTCTCTTTAACCGCTTCACTATAGCTTCTTAGCGATCCTTCCTTTGCTCCACATGCTACTTCCTGTATCACTTTCCTCAGGTTTTCCAGTTCTTGTTTAACATTTCCTAATTCTTTTTGCACTACTTCTTGAATCATTAGTTTAATTTCATTTTTACAAGTTGTTTCATTTTTTATTTCTTTTACAGTCTTTATGATTCAGTCTACTTTTACATCAATGGCTGATCCTTTACTGCCACTGCTCGGTGTTATGAACGAACCTGTAGATCCTACCGATCCTGTAGATGATGTCCTATCTCTTCCTGTCGTTGTCGGCGTTTTCTTCATGTTTGTATCTTTCTCACTCTCAACCTGAAACTCTTCGAATGGGCCTTTACACGGCACGTATTCTTGGTTCCCGTCGAGAATTTCATGCTTACTAATATATCCCGGATGGTAAAAAAGCTTTGAGCAAGTGTTACATTTAACTACTTTGCTCTTTATTGCTTTCCTGCACACCGAGCATCGATACTCTGCATATTCATCGTCCATGCCGATAATTACCGGCCGAAACCGTTAATATCAGCCTAATGCGATCAGTCACCTGTGACCCACTTTCACACGTCAGCACTATTGTGTCCACGTATAATGTCTACCTGTCTTTCGAGACTTCGATGTCCCGAACAATAAATTCACTGCTCACCTTCACATATCGCCATATCCCGGCTAGATAACTTTCATAGCTATCCCCGGTCTATAGCTACGTAATTTAAACAACTTGTTTTACGTCTTCTCTCACTATTTACCGGTGAAAACTTAGTATTTAGACGGAGCGATGTGACACACGTCTTCTCAGAAAGGCAGAGAGAGAGAGAGAGAGAGAGAGAGAGAGAGAGAGAGAGAGACAGACAGACAGACAGCAGACAGAGAGAGAATGTAGGGTTTGTCCGGAAAGTAATAGGACTGAGTCGATTTAAAAAAATTTATTGAGCCAATTGTTACAATTCTTTAAAAACTTTCAAAATAGGCTCCTTCTGCGTCGATGCAGCGCTGCCAGCGCGATTTCCAAGCATTGAAGGCGTCACGGTAGGCATTCTCCGGAATAGCCTTGAGAGCCGCGGTGCATGCTGCTTGGATCCCCTCTGTCGTCTCAAAATGCTTGCCTTTCATCGGCCTTTTCAGGCGAGGAAACAAAAAAAAGTCCGGGGGGGCCACATCTGGGCTGTAGGGCGGCTGCGGAAGCGTTGGGATGCCGGCCTTGGTCAGGTAGCTGTTCACAAGAAAGGCGGTGTGAGCCGGGGCGTTGTCGTGGTGCAACTTCCAGTCGGCTGCAATGTCTTGTCGGACCCGATTGACCCTTCGTTTGAGTCTCTTGAGCACTTCCACGTAAAACTTGGCGTTGACGGTTTGTCCAGGAGGAACAAATTCATGGTGGACGATGCCTTTGATGTCAAAAAAGACAATGAGCATCGTTTTCACTTTCGATTTGCTCATTCTTCCCTTTTTTGGGCGAGGAGACGCCGGCGTGTGCCACTCGGAAGATTGCCTCTTTGTCTCGGGATCATACTCAAAGATCCAGGACTCGTTACCTGTGATTACGTTATTCAAAAATTGGGGGTCACTTTCACACATGTTCAAATTTTCTTGGCACACTTCCATTCGCCGCAATTTCTGGTCGTCAGTGAGCACTTTTGGGACCATCTTCGCGCACACCTTGCGCATGTTCAAATGCACCGTCACAATGTCATGAACCACAGATTTTGGTAAATTTAACATCTGGGCAATTAAACGAATACTTAGTCGACGGTCTGAGTTCAAAACTTTGCGCACACGAGTCACATTGTCGGTGTTTGTCGAAGTCGAAGGTCTTCCAGCACGGTCTTCATCGGCGACCTCTTCCCGGCCCTCCAAAAAGGCCTGGTGCCACCGAAACACACCACTTCTTGCTAAAGCAACATCTGGGTAAGCCTGCTTGATCATATCAAACGTCTCTGTCGCAGATTTACCGAGTTTCACACAGAATTTAATCGCGTACCTCTGCTCTAACAAACGCTGCATTTTCGGCTTGCACCACTCACAGAAACACGTCGCGCGAAAATGCCTGTCCTGACTCTCCAGGTGCTCGGAGACAACCGACCAGCCGCTCGTTCGTTAGCTAGGAACGCCCTCTACCGAATCCAGTCGGCGCATGCACGCTCCGAAGTACAGTCGCGGCGGAAGAAAATCAGTCCTATTACTTTCCGGACAAACCCTGTATGTGTTCGCATGTGTGTCTTTATGTGTATAGCGACCAGCTGATCGCAGGCGCCCCGCGTAAGCGCCTGCGTCTGACGGTGAATCGCGTCACCCTTGCCTGCCTCTTGTATCCGACCCGTCATGCATTAACTACTTTCTTTAATAATTCGAAACTAAGCTTCGGATGAAATTTTGCAAAACGAAAAATTATCTTAGAATTGACTCAACAATGTGTCATTTCATGGACACAGGGATTATTTTGAATCACCCTGTATATCTCGCGGTTCTCGGCCCAGACGGCATGTAGGCTTTTTATAAATGTTTGGGGCATTTTTATGGCTAGCGCTCGTAGCCGGTGAATCAGCTGACGATCTTAAACGTGTGTGCTCCCCTGCGATTGTAATCGATTTGTTAGTGGGATCTCAGTATCTGAACGCTTATTTCTAATTAATGCACGCGGTGATGGAGACGCGGTGTTCGTTCTTTATCTCACAAGATTTCACGGACGTTATTATAGCGTATATATGTACGTATAGTTGCAGCTACGGTCGGTCACTGGCCTGCTCGGAGGCTAATGTGCGCGGAAATCGCGTCCCTGTTAACGCGGTCGAATACAGAAGAAGACAGAACGTATTGACCAGAATGTGGACTCGTTGGAGGCGACTCCCTTTCCATCCCGCGAATTATGTAGTTCTGGCTTGAATCGGGATTAGTCGGTTGGTCAAGAACACTCGGCAGGATTGGAGCGGCCCTCCGATCTTATGCGCCGACTATGATCGTAAGGATGCACGGTTTGTCGTCGAGAAGGCTCTCGACGAAGGCGGAGTTACTCTCTCTCTCTGTTTCAAGTCGTGCTTCTGATCAGGATTCTTTCACACGATACCCATGTGAGAGCGGATCAGGCAGAAGTCTCTCTTGTCGGGCCGATGAGCCCCCGTCTTATACCGGAGCTCTATACCCGCGCCGGCGCAGAATCGGAGTCCCCATACCGAGTGTCCGAATCAGTACAGGGTACTCGGCGGAGGATGAGGCACTGAACGCAGGTCATTCACCCGTCGCGTGGTCGGGCCTCATCGGCGATTTTCGGCGATTGTATGGCCGTTTATTGTTAAAATAAAATGTGAGCGCGATGTGCCCCTTGCTCGATCGATGTTCGTCAGGCAGCAGCTTCTGGCTGGTTCACGCCGGAAATTCGTAACGTGCCCGGGTGCATCATTACAAAGTTAAGTTACGTTATCCCTCAGAAGTGGATTCCCCCGTAGAGAAGAGGAGGCGGAACCTACTGCATCCACACATGTACTTTCAATGATGATTAAGATTAGATGTAGAATGAACTTTGCTTCATTTTGCATAGTGCATGCATGGATGCATGTAGTGAGACATTACAAATCGGATGGATAAATGTTGACAAATGTAGAGAATTTGAATTTAATTTGTTATATCTTTTATAGTTTCATATAGAGCAACAGTTCCTAGTTCTACTTATCGAGATCAATGCAAAAATACGCATTTGAAGTGATTTTAGTTTTTCACCTATAACTCTATTTGAAATAGGAATTAAGAAGTGAGAGTGATATGCTTCAAATTGTTCTCATCATAACCTATCTTTTAATATAAGCTTAAAAAAGATTCTGTGCAGTAACTCTTCATTACCTTAACTAATAATTCTCATCTTTATTTATTAATAACTTTTAAATAAAGAACGACCACCGGCTAAAACCTTCTCAAATGTTAATCAGAAACCTTAACTATATCAATGACACATTTGTGCGACGGTGGGCCTTTTTAATAGCATAATTATTAGAATTAATAAAAAAATATAAGACTCAAAATATAAAATTAAACAAATCAGTTTTAATGGCAATACGAGTCAAGTGTCGATCTTATAATACAGTTATTTATTATACAATTAAATAAGTATGGAACAAATTACAAAGAAAAGTTTGCGAATGTTTCGACACTATTTTTGGACCATCTTCAGCGCAAATATGATGATGTGATAAAAAAATAACGAAAGGTTTTATATCAGAGTCAATTACAAAGTGTGCCATCTTAAATAATGATGATCACTTGACTCGTATTGCCATTAAAACTGATTTGTATAATTATCAAAGATATTTATTAAGATATCCAAAAATATTTAATTACATAGGCCTGCGAAATTTTAGGTTTGGTTACAAAAAGCGAAGTAGGTGAATCTGATAGATTTTTGACGCTGAAAACGAATCTGGCCATAGAATTTCTCTAGCATATCAGGTTGTTTAGTAGTTATAAGTAGTTATAAATAGTAATTTGTAGTAAATAGTCTAAAAATATTTCGGCTATTTTGGCAAATTTAATGAATTTATTATGAGGAAATCTAATTTTTTGAAATATTTCCGCTAATGGCATAATATAGTATTAGTATAGTATTAATCTTCATCTTTCAAATCCATTTTTAATTGCCATATGATTTTTTTTCGCTGAGATATATAAATTATAAGATTGGCATGCATAGTGTTCTATAATAAGCGATTTCAATTCAACATACTTCTCTTATCACAAATCAAAATTTGAGTAAAATCATAAATTTTTGAACCGCTTGTGATTTTTTGAAATAAAAAATGGCGCATCTAACATAATGAACAGAATTATAATAAAAAGGTATAAAATATAGAGAAATTTATCAAAATATGTAACAATTGTGTTACAGCCAGACCCTGGAAAGGATGGGCCGTAAAGAAGAAACATAACTTACTTACCCCGTGACACACTTTATTCGGTCGTGTGTATGGATCGGGTCGAACGAATGTGAAGGGCCTGATCAGCGATCGAAGGTCTCTTTAACGCTGCGCTTTTAAGCCTATTCGTGGGGTGATCCCTTTTAGGTAAAGGAATTTAATCCTTGTTACGCAGCACCTAGTGCGATCTCAGAATTTAGGATAGAGAACGGGTTAAATAATTAAATTATGCATTAAATAAAAAAATACGTATATTATAGAAAAATAACGAAAGAAAAATGCATATTAACAGTGGTAGATATGCGTAAGTGGATGTCTGTGAGTGTATATGTATATTCTCGCGGGTGTTACAGTCGTTCGGAGGTCATCAGTCAAAATATATAGGGAAAAATTTACGTTAAGAATTAGATTCTGACTGGTTAATACAATATACATGTAATTAATACGATATAAAAAATAAAATAAATAAAAGGTGAATGTATAATAAAAATGTGAATAACTTGTCGCTTGCAGATGTGTGTGTGTGTGTGTGTGTGTGTGTGTGTGTGTGTTGCAGGGAGCGGGGAATTATGTACAAATTTATTTAGGGAGGAGGAGAGGAGAGGGGTCAAAGATCTTCGATTCTAACTGTGGAAGGAGGGAAACCTCCTCCAGAGGGCTTGGATAGGGACAGTTAAGGGGAGTTGATAACCCGAGAAGTACCAAGGAATGACAGAATTGGAAGGAGCAATGATTATGAGATTAAATAATTCCTGGTGATTAATTGGGCTTGGGCCCACGCAGAATGTTTCTATAGGGAGATCGAGGAAGGGGAACTGAGATACGAAATACTCTAAAGGATCGGGAAGGTTCAGGTGTTTCGTTATGGGAAGGACGTTCCGACGGGAAATCGGCAGGAAAGTGGGAGTCTTCTTCAAGATCGGGAAGATTTCTTGCGAAATCTTCCAGACCCTCAGAATTCTGATGACTCCGGGGATGGAAGATGAAGGAAGATCTGAGTCTAGGGTAATAACAGATATGGGGGAGGGAGAGGGAGATTCTAATGAGGGTGAAGGCAAAGAAGAGGGTTCTAAAATAAAGAGTAGAGGGAGTAGCAGGGGGAGATGTAAGTTCCGATGAACTCGGAGTAGGAGGTCTGGGGCCGGAAGTAGGGGAGGTCTGGAGCCGGAAGCAGGAGAGGCCACGGGGCCCGGAATAGGTGTACAGCGGGAGGAGGGATAGTCTGGGGAAGAGACTGTAGAATATTCGGGATAGGGGATGCAGAAGAGGGGTTAGAAGAGTGTGTTAGTATCGAGTTGTATCGTTATATTGTTAGCGGCCGAATCAGTATTGATATTATTTAGACTATCGCCATTAGGGGGTTCCGTTAAATTAAGTTGAAGCTATCTCTCTCTCGAGCGTTCATTCTGACGATTCTGCCGCCGCAACGTTGCTCGCCGTTTACCGTGAGGTACTAATAATAATTCGACGCTGAACGAGGGGTAGTTTACAAGGTTGTGTTAAACTAGCTATTTTTTTATTCTATTAATGTTGTCATTGGGAAAAGATGCTTCAGATAAAATAATAACTCGTCCCGAAAGATTTTACTTAAAGTTAAACTAATCGTATAAATAAGGGATGGTTAAATAATAAATAGAAGAGAAACGAAAGGAAATAACATACCTCAGAAATGGCTTCAAGAAAAGATTTCAAAATTTAAAAGAGCTCAAAAGGAGAATCAGCTCTCAGAGACTCAATTCGGATTAGGAATTGTTCGCGAACCGCCTTGCGGAGATTCGAGGCGAACACATTATGAAGAGGATTAAGAAAAGGGAATAAAGGCAGAAAAAATTTAATAATTATCGAGTAGTTGAATTTATTTCTCAGAGATGGATGTTCCTGATTTGTTTATTTTATCTATTGATTAAGATAATCAAGAATCATTTCCAATGACAATCAGTTACGCGAGAAAAGGTGAAAGGGTAAAGTCAGATTGGATTTACTAATTATAGCGAGCGTTGTGAATTAAACTTAACCCGGAGCTGGAAACGCAGGGCTGGGAGCTAATCTTGGTCGATGACCTAGAAGGGTTCGGGTGGTCCAATGTGTACCGCTCACTCACTTTACTTTAGTTAACGTGAACTTAGACGTCGTATTTTAGAAGAAGATAATTTTTGTATGTATAAAACTGCCGAAAGAGTAAAGTGTAAAGCCGAGGAATATGGTAGGTAGATGGTAATAAGACTACTAGTACTGACCGGAAGAGTATATACTGGAGTAAAAATTTTAATAGTAACTGTGTGTCTGCGCCTTCGGCTCGCGAGTTTTAAGGTTTTGCTCCTCTTCCCTTCTGGATGGTGGGAATCTTTTTTGGGCGAATGAGATAATTTTAGTTATCCCTTTCTTAAGGACAAGGAGGCTGATTTTGGAGGAAAAGGCGGTTCTAAGATTTTAATAGGTCCTTTGGTTCAAGATTTGGCTCCATCCAACTGAGAGTGGGAGCTTAACGGACAGATTTTATGGCTTGCGAGAGTTTTTTCGCGTTTCGACTAATACTTAAGGGTGACTAGACGGATTGTTTAGTTTTCCCTTTTTTTTGATTGCCCGCTTAAGGTACTGCAGACCTGAAAGGTTTCTAATTTCATAGCTCCACATGTGGAGCGCTATAAAAATTTTATTGCGGCTCTAGTTCCCATTTTGTTTAAGATTTCTAAGTTCCAACGATTGGCCATCCTTAGTTCTAGCTTTTCCGGTCTATTTATTGTTTCGAGTCTTTCGGTCTCAGATATCCGCTGCAAGGATTAGATATACATATGTTTATCGTTGGCACAAATCTTAAGAAGGATCGCTTTATTTCTGGAGTTCCAATGGTTCTAACGGACGTCCCAATTGTAAAAATGTGCGAGTTCAATTTTATTATAGTTCTTTATTATAGTGAAATTTTTATGTATAACGACAAGTTATCTGCGTAGTCTAGGCTTATTTATTATTTTTCACTTCCTTATTATATCACCGAGAGTTACCCGCGCACATAGTTATCGTATAGTCTTTGTATTCCGAAGAAAGAAAAGAATCACGACACATCCATTGGACACGTCCATCGGACGTAACAATTGTATTAGATATATTTTACAGAACTTTTTTGGACAATCGAACTTGACATATGTAATACTCATCAAATTTCAAGATGCCGGATCTGCATTAATGTTTATGTGTAAATTTTCTTATAACTTCATAATTGTATATTTCAGCGAAAAAAATCAACGACAATCGAAAATGGATTTCAAAGATGAAGACTAATACTATATGATGCCATTGACAGAAATATTTTAAAAAATTTGGTTCTTTCATAATAAATTTATGAAATTGCCGAAATTGCCATTTTTGGACTATTTAACAATAAATTACTCGGAAGTCTGACGTGTTGGGGAAATTCTGCGGTTGTAGATTCGTTTTCAACATAAGAAAATCTATCAAATTCACCTACTCTGCTTTTTTGTAATTGACTTTCGCAGGCTTGTGTTATTACATCCGAGATTTTATAAAATAAAAATAATTATGAATTTAACTTGAAGTTTCTCATTTTAATTATGGTTTTTCATGGATTAAACGAACATTCTCAGATGTGTCTTGAGTCGAACGTACTCGCTGTGCTCACAGTCCAACATAAGGAAAACAATGGACTGTCTAGAGAGGAGGCGGAGTTACAGTATATTCAGAAAGCAATATTATTGGAGACGCCGCTCAATGCTCATTTATATCGGTTACGTCGAAGCAAGAATGAGGTGGGACCTGGACGTATACTTCTGGCGATCTGTGCCCGTGGAGTGCGTATTTATACTGAAGAGGAAATACCGCGCACTTTCGCTTGGAACAACATCGGCAAACTCTCTTTTGATGTAAGTTAAGATTTCTGTAACAGAGATAGCTAATTGTTTGTAAGTTTGTTGTTATGTTGTCAACAATTGTTGAAATAATATAGTAATAATTTAGAGAGTAATAATTAAGGACACTAAGGGCAAGATGCGATAGCATTATGTTGTTGGGTTGAATTCATATACATTCTAATTCCAAAAACGGCAAATTGATAGTAATTAAACAATTGATAGTATTACATCGATTATCGATATATGTATACATCGATTTGTTACCGGCATATAGAGATTTGGTAACAACTTGACGAAAATTCATCATTGATTTATCATTAAGAATACTGGCACATCAACGATTCTTAGATATTACAAAAGATACTAATATATTTTAACATTATTCCATGACATCATTTTATAAATGTTTCTGGTAATATAATTAAAAATAAATAACAAATAATTAATAAAATTTAAACAATTTAATTCATAAAACTCAATTTTATTTATATGGAAATTAGATTTCTATTTTACATCTCAAATAGATGTAAAAGACTGATGATTTTCGCTCATTTGGATACTCAACTATTTCATATTTGAACTGTCCAATTATGAAAGATTTAGGATTCTTTATGTACAACAAAACGTTTAATAAAAAAATATCCTTATAATAAATAATTTATAAAAATTTACCCTCAAAAAATATATAATTTTTCTAAAGAAATCAAAACTAAATATGAAATCAATTAATTAATTAACCACGTACATTGAAGCAATTGATAGGAATTTGTAATTTGAAATATTTGTCACAAATTCAATCTTGCATTTATGTATTAGATTCTCGACAAAATGAAAATGATTTTTAAAATAAATTCCAAGTAAATTTGGAACTAAAAAAATTAAGATTAAAACGACTTACAAAAACTTAGCGTGCTCGGGTCACATTATAGTACATATAATTTTACAAAGTTTGCGAATTATATACCTGTAATTAATTTCAATTATAGAAATATGTGAATTATAATATGACCCGAGCATGTCAAGTTTTTGTAAGTCGTTTTGGTTTTAATCTTTTAGTTCCAAATTTATTTGGAACTTATTTTGAAAATCATTTTCATTTTGTCGAAAATCTAACACATAAATGCAAAATTGAATTTGTGACAAATATTTCAAATTACAAATCCATATCAATTGCTTTAATGTACTTGGCTAATTAATTATTGATTTTATATTTAGTTTTGATTTTTTTGGGGGAAAATTATATATATTTTTTGAAGGAAAATTTTTATAAATTACTTATTACAAGGATATTTTTTTATTAAACGTTTTGTTGTATATCAGATGGAATATTTTTTATTTGGTGTATTTTTTTACCCTTATAAAATTTTTTTTTGATTTCCTACCTTTTTGTAAAATTTATTTATATATCTTTTCTGCAAAAAATATATATGCATTTTTAGTACTTCGAGGCCAACTACACTTTTGTACTACTAAATCATTTATTAATTGGTATTCGATATATTACTATATGTTACACGTAAAAATTATTGATTTAATTAAGTTTTTATCATTACATGTTGACTATTATAAATTTCATTATTATTGCATAATTCTTTGTTATAAAATAAAATTGTGTTTCACATATGAAGAAGCAAAGAAAATTTTAAAAGTTCAAATTAAATTGAAATAAGACATGCTGCAATTCTGTCATTGTATTAGATTTCTATCTTAAACGAAATTTAGCCATTACTAGGTTTAAAGAGAAAAAAAAGAAGTTAAAAATTCAAAAACTTAAACAGATGTATATAATAAGTAAATAATAATAATAATAAAGTATAATAATAAGTAAATAATATAATAACCATAAAAGTTTAATTTAAGTTTGTTAATTATATTTATATCTACACAGACAAATGTAATAAATGTCTATGTAATTATAATTATGATTGCGTAGTCAAATATGTAAATTTCTACACACACACACACTATACATATATATATATATACAGGGTGAGGAAAAAGTACCGGGATACCTAAATAACTTCTGAACGGTTTAAGATATCGGATTGAAATTTACAAGGTTACAATGGTATCACACAATCTATTACATAACACCAAAAACGCCATTTTGACACTTCCGGGGGGCGGGGGGAGGGAGGGCGAGAAAATTTTAAATGAAATGTGGGGTCGAGTGAGGGTTCGTTTGAAAGAGCTTTTCGAGATGAGAACAACGCGATGTCGCCGAGGTCTCTACGATTTTTTTTCGCAGAATTATGATCATTTAAATATTGAGATTTCGCAGTAGCGGAGGGCCCACGACGAGGACGTGAGAAAGACTTTCCGAGGACACGTGTGGATAAAATTGCATGTAGGAAGGCATGGGGTGTGCCTGCTTGCGCAGTAATTAACGACTCCAAACCACCTCTGCTGCTGCTGCTGCTGTGTGTGTGTGTGTGTGTGTGTGTGTGTGTGTGTGTGTGTGTGTGTGTGTGTGTGTGTGTGTGGGTGGGTGGGTGTGCGTGTGCATGAATTATTCCCAAAACCGTAACAGTGCCATTTATCGATAGCACATTTGCTCTCAATTTTTCGTTTCCAGGTTCTTCCTCGAAGTTTGGATCACGAACGCGGTTAAAATTGATTTCAATCTCAGATCGTACCCAAGTTCTGTTCGATTATCGCTTCCCGAGTTAATTCATTGAACATTCATCACAGTTTACTGTATCACGCACACGCACACGCACCCAAACACACACACACACACACACACGCACGCACGCACGCACGCACGCACGCGCGCACACACACACACACACACACACACACACACACACGCACGCACACAGCAGAGGTGGTTTGGAGTCGTTAATTACTGCGCAAGCACGCACACCCCACATGCCTTCCTACATGCAATTTTATCCACACGTGTCCGCGGAAAGTCTTTCTCACGTCCTCGTCGTGGGCCCTCCGCTACTGCGAAAACTCAATATTTAAATGATCATAACTCTGCGAAAAAAAATCGTAGAGACCTCGGCGACATCGCGTTGTTCTCATCTCGAAAAGCTCTTTCAAACGAACCGTCACTCGACCCTACATTCCATTTAAAATTTTCTCGCCCTCCCTCCCCCCGCCCCCCGAGGGTGTCAAAATGGGCGTTTTTGATGTTATGTGATAGATTGTGTGATACCATTGTAACCTTGTAAATTTCAATCCGATATCTCAAACCGTTCAGAAGTTATTCAGGTGTCCCGGTACTTTTTCCTCACCCTGTATATATATATATATATATATATATATATATATATATATATATATATAGGGTGATTCAAAATAACCCCTGTGTCCGTGAAATGACACATTGTTGAGTCAATTCTAAGACGATTTTTCCTTTTGCAAAATTTCGTCCGAAGCTTAGTTTTCGAATTATGAAAGAAAGTAGTTAATGCATGACGGGTCGGATACAAGAGGCAGGCAAGGGTGACGCGAAGCCCATCAGACGTGGGCGCTTACGCGGGGCGTCTGCTGCGATCAGCTGGTAGCTATACACATACAGACACACATGCGAACACATACATTCTCTCTCTGTCTGCTGTCTGTCTGTCTGTCTGTCTGTCTGTCTCTCTCTCTCTCTTTCTCTCTCTCTCTCTCTCTCTCTCTTTCATTCTCTCACTCATCTGTAATTTTTTTTTTTACGAGAGAGGGGAAAATGCATTTTATGCATACCTACCGGTCGATCCAGTGAGTTATGTGGGACTCGAGTACCAAGTCGAATTACCAACTCGGTATTCCCTACCCACTAAAAACCCCTCTCTTTTCACGAATTTTCTTAGACACACTGTCCCTCTGTCCTTTCCGAGATCCGTTTTCACATAATGTCAAAAAATAGTTATTACCTTGTTCGATGACTTCTGATGTATTGCTGTAATTACTTGAAGAAGAAATAAATTTTCCGATAGATCGTACGTTCTCAGATTTAACGTAGATATCACGTTGCACAAGACAGAAATCCACACTAAATTATTAACTGAAAGTTTTTCTTCTTTCATGAATTGCATTCTTTTATAAACTTTAACATAATCACATTTATTTACTCACTCGACGAGACGAGAAATTTAATAATGACTCTATCACTAATCACTATTAATCACTGTCGAATAATAACTGTTGGCACCTAAAAATCACTCGATAAAAGAAACACGCACGGACAAGTTACTACACGATGCGACAATGCGATAATTACTCAGCGACGATATTTATTTCTTAAAATCTGTGTTTTTAAAAAAGTAACCCGACTGCTTAATGTGTCACTTCTATTCCTTGTAACACTATTCTGCACTATGCTTTGATAAATTTATCTTTCATACGTACGTACACACATACATATACATATCACACATACATACGCATATGCACACATATTTTGTCACTTAAAGCATTGTACATATCGAAGCAATAATCGCAACAATATACGCAGCAATGTGAACGCCGCTTGAGGGACAAACTGTATATGTGCGTGCGAGCATATGTATGTGAGTTTCTGAAAATGAAGAAAAAGAAAAGGAAAAGAACGAGAAATGTCACAATTCTGATATTCGATCATCATTTCTCAGGATTGACTGCACCGATTTTATTCAAACAGGTCGCAATCGAAAGCTTATATTCACATTTGATAATAAAAGTGTCTTTAGATTTTTTATTACGGCTTTAGTTTATTAAATATCTTAACCAAAAGTTTACTTAACATGAAATTCCGGATAAGGTATTTGGAAGCGCCGCATCTACACTACATATATAAAAATAATAAAATAAATACCGAAATATATTATACGTGAATCAGCTTTTTTTGTTTAAATTAATAGTTAGAAGCATGGCTCACTAGATTCCGCGCTTTTTACAATTAATAATATATTATGCCGCTTTGCGCTTCATGTCGATTCGAGATTCGATGACGAACTGTATAAATATGTCCTCGGTTGTCAGGACGTAAACACAGACTCAAGCAAGGACATGCGCAGTTGATTCAATTATAAGAAACATACCAACACGTGAACGAACGCCTTATATTTTCGATAAATTATCGATTATCGTCGCAAATGTATGATGCAAGCCCTCTATATTACTCTGCAAGTTCAAGCTATTTTTTGACGATTGATAAACAGCATTTCAGAGACAAGCCTTTTGCCCAACGAGATCTCCCTGTTCAAAATCTCAGATTCTTCCTAATTTAAATCATGATCAAATTCCTGTCTGTGATTAATTATAACCGAAGATTGTGACGTATTTCGTTGGATGTGATTTCGGTGTTCAGAAATTCGTTTTTTTTAACTGTTTGCTAATTTGGCCGACACATGACGCATCGCAATCATTGCATGAGACTTTATACACTACATTGTTATACGAATCTTTTGATATTATGTCTTTATAGACCTTGACAAAATTACGAAATTTCTTTAAGCCTCTTTAGCTTTTTCTTTAAGCTTCTTTAAAATACGAAATTCATAATGTCATGATTACGAAGAATTCGCTTAAATTGTTCCGAAAACGTTGGAATGTGTTGGGATTGTGAAATATGAAGAGGGTCTTTCTTTAGGATCTTTGTCGGGCTCCAAGCCTGTCCAATTCAAGGCCTAGCAACTTCAGACGCTCTCGTATTACATGGAAAATGTAAAATAGAGAAGAGGTACTGTCCAAGACGACGCCGACTATCAGCTCAAAGTTTTTTTGATGGAATCTCGGATGCGACACTTATTCGCGCGGCAAACTCTACAGAAAAATTTCTAAAGAGAAAATCCCAACATCATTTTTACAAGAGCGGATGAGAGAAATGTTCCGATTGCCTTTGACAGGAAGATTTATTTAAAAATGATAACAGATATGTTTAGTGACGAAACCTATTTGGTTTTAAGTAAACATTCGATTAGAAAAATGATTAATGGTCTCCATGAGTTGCTAGTGAGATAGAAAAATCATAACTACATTTCCGATATGACTTTAAGCGTTTGAACTGCACTGCATGGTGTGTTACCGAGAGCTTATGGATTACCAAAAATTCATAAGCCGAACTACCCATTTAGGGTCATTGTCTCTTCAATCAACACTCCTCTATCCTAATTAGCTGCATTTTTACATAACATCATCGATGACGCTATCCCCAGGGCACATAGTCATGTTGCCAATAGCTTTGAATTAGTCAAAAAACTATCAAGTGTACAATTAAATGATCACAAATGATCACTTTAAATTATTATCGTTGTTTCTTTCTTTATTAACATCCCATTAGATTTAGCGTTGAATAGCATCTCAGAGAGATGATGTTTAGTAAAAGAAAAGTGCAGCATTCCCGCGACGAATTCTTGACTGCAGTTTGGTTTATATTAAATTCTATTCTTCACCTTTAATGGAAAAATATACCAACAAACTTCGATAGGTTCTCCCCTATCTCCCATCATTGCCGATATCATTCTGCAAGATTTGGAAAATAAAGCAATTGGACGAGTTCCCTTCAATCTACCATTCTATTATAGGTATGTGGATGATATAGCTTTGGCGGCTCCCTCTTCTATGTTTAATGAAGTCTTGGATATTTTCAATTCTTTTCACCCAAGGCTTCAATTCACATTAGAGGAGGGAGTTGATAATAAACTTAATTTTCAATAATCGTGAACAATAATTTAATCGATTTCGATTGGTATCACAAACCTATCTTTTCCGAAAGATATTTAAATTATAAGTCAAATCATCCACTATACCATAAGAGGAGAACAATCGTAGGATTGGTGAATCGTGCCTTTTTATTGTCGCATCCGAGATTCCATCAATAAAACTTTGAGCTGATAGTCGGCATCCTCTTAGACAATGGCTATTTTATAATACATTTTTCATGTAATACGAGAGCGTCTGAAGTTGCTATTGGCCTTGAATCGGACAGGCTTGGAGTCCGACGAGAACCACTTTGAGAAGAGACCCTCTTCATATTTCACAATCTCATATATTCCAACGTTTTTGAAACAATTTAAGCGAGTTCTTCGCTATCATGACACGGAAGTTTTTTATTTCGGATTAAATAAAGTTCGTAATTTTGTCAATGTCCATAAAGATATAATGCTAAAAGATTCGTGTAACAATGTAGTGTATAAAGTTTCGTGTAATGATTGCGATGCGTCATATGTTAGCCAAACTAGCAGACAGTTAAAAAAACGAATTTCTGAACACCGAAATCACATCCGATCAAATACGTTACAACCTTTGGTTATAACTAATCACAGACTGGAATTCGGTCACGATTTTAATTGGGAAGAATCTGAGATTTTGGACAGGGAGTCCTCGTTGGGCAAAAGGCTTGTCTTCGAAATGTTATTTATCAAGCGCAAAAAAATAGCTTCAATTTGCAGAGTAATACAGAGGCTTGCATCATATATTTGCGACGCTAATCGATAATTTATCAAAAATATAAGGCGTTCGTTCACGCGTTGATATATTTGTTATCGTTGAATCAATGTCCTTGGTTGAGTCTACGTTTACGTCCTGACAACCGAGGACATATTTATACAGTTCATCATCGAATCTCGAATAGACATGAGGCGCACAGCAGCATACTATATTATTAATTGTAAAAAAGCGCGGAATCTAGTGAGCCATGCTTCTAATTATTAATTTAAACAAAAAAAGCTTCACGTGCAATATGTAATGTTTCGGTATTTATTTTATTATTTTTACTCGATTTGTTAGATCTGCTGTGCATAGCATAACTATAGTATATTTAATTGACTGTTGGAAGCAGAGCGATTACTAGACCTCCACGGGATATAATTTAGCATCACCTACGCTTCGAGAACAAATTCGTTTAATATAACGCGTCGCTGTCTGTAATATACAGGGTGTTAGAAAAGTCTGGAAAAATGGTCAAATATCTCGAAAACGAAACGTTTCTGAGAAAAATGTTTCAGACAAAAGTTGTATGGCTTGAAGGGGAACATAAGATGGTGCCATTAATTTGATATTGAAGAATCACCTGAAGGTCACAGGAAGGTCACGTTCCATGTTTACTTTTAAATAGGACACCCTATATACTTTTACATATTCTTGTAGCTTGCCTTAAAAGCTTTCCAAAATACTATAGCACAATATTTTTTCATTGAGTATTTTTCGAGTTATAAGGCTTGAAATAATTTTTTAATTTTACATAAACCGTAAAATATCTTGTAAAATATTCATTTCTCGATTATCTTATCTTAATACATTTATGCATAAAATAATGAGAGGAATCGATTGGTGTAAAGAAAACACATAATTGTTTCGGAGAAAAAATATGTAATTTGCAATTAATAATTACATATTTTTTCTCAAAAATAACTATGTTTTTTCTTTACACCAATCGATTCCTCTCATTATTTTGTGCATAAATTAAGGGGATCCTAAAACGACGATCAAACTCCGACGGGATAGCGCCTTCATCCAAGCGTAATTAAAATTGTCGATAATACCGACAATTTTAATTTCGCTATTATTGACAATAGTATATATGCATAATTCATGTTACAAAGAATAATTTTTAATTGTGTTTAACATATTAAAATCAGACAACATCTTTCTGTTTCTTTATCGCACGCATATCGAAGCATGTAGATAACAGAAAAATATAGATGTGTCTGGCACATCATATGTATCATTTAAAACACAATTTCATGATTATTCATGATTACACACACACACACACACACACACACACACACACATAGAAGATACATAATCAATATATATATATATATATATATATATATATACAGTATATATATATATACAGTATATATATATATATATATATATATATATATATATATATATATATATATATACAGGGTGGGGAAAAAGTGTGGAAGCAAACAATTATTTCCGAAACTATTCATTTTTCGACAAAATGTCTTAGACATAATTTTTATGGTATGAAAAGATGTATAATGTGGCATAGACGGCATGACCTTGAAATGACCCTTACGAGCTGCATACAAATAACGTAAAAAATTTCAAATGGAACTCGTCAGTTTTTGTTACAGATTCTTGTAGCTGATGTCGAAACGTTTACAAAACACTGCATATGAGCCCCATTCCCTTAAAAACACTCCCAGTTACGAAACAATTGTGATACAAACAATTTGTATGCACATTGACATTGCTTACTGATTTCGTATCATGACGTTCAGTTGCGTCCACTAATAACATGTAATTGTACCTGTTGTCATATGATACACTGTCTATGAGTATTCATAGAATTTTTTTGATTTCTTGATCATCGCTACCTTATTTATTATTATCATTTATTTTATCCTTAAAAAAGTAGTGTCAATTGGCATACAAGTTTCGGATATTGTGTTTTGAAAATTTGCTATTTTTGTCATTTTCTATCATAGAAATTGTTACTGATTTTCATTTCTGTAATTTCAAATGTTATTTTCACGATGGCCCGATTAACAGAACGAGAGCGAATATCGCTGTTGATGATGCGTGGTTGGGGTGAGAATGAAAGAACTCACGATGAAGTTACAATTTTGTTTAATGAAACTTTTCGAATCGGACAACCGGGCATAGTAAGATCTACCGTTGCTAAGACAATTCAACGATTTAATGAAACAGGTTCCGTAAAGGATAAGCCAAAAGTAGGAAATACGAATTATCACAATTGTTTCGTAACTGGGAGTGTTTTTAAGGGAATGGGGCTCATATGCAGTGTTTTGTAAACGTTTCGACATCAGCTACAAGAATCTGTAACAAAAACTGATGAGTTCCATTTGAAATTTTTTACGTTATTTGTATGCAGCTCGTAAGGATCATTTCAGGGTCATGCCGTCTATGCCACATAATACATCTTTTCATACCATAAAAATTATGTCTAAGACATTTTGTCGAAAAATGAATAGTTTCGGAAATAATTGTTTGCTTCCATACTTTTTCCCCACCCTGTATATATATTGAAAATATTTGATCTAAAATAAAATCGTCAAAGAATATGTTGTACTATCTAGGATTTTAACAATTAAAAATATTTGTTTTTATAAATAAATGTTATATTATACATATATTTATTATACAGGGTGTTCCTGAGCATGTGCTCACTCACTTGTAAGAAGGTAGAGCGCAGTAAATTAAATAAAGAAATCCTATTTTATGTAATGATTTTTGTAATAACAATCGAAATATTAATTATTGAAATCGGACGAATGCGAGAAGCGCTCGAGCGCTTGTGCTACAGCACGGCCCACCGTGTCAGACACTGCCTGCCGGCATGCGGCAGGAGGAGGGACAGCGCTACTCGTGGTTACCACTATCATCATTTTCACGTTTCACTGCATCGCGTCAAGACTCGCATCTCGCGTCTCATTTCTGGCATGCGATTATAATTAATTTATGTATGATAAGAGATATGTATAACACAATAAAAAGACGAAGCTGAATTAGATTTAGATGCTATAAATAAGATATGAAAAATAAAGAAATGTAAGGAATCTATCGTGAATTTATGATAAGTTTTTGATTAATGTATTATTTACAATTAATAGATAACAGCTTTTTTTATCGATTTCTTTTGCTTCTTTTGTCAGGGCTACAACAAATATTTGAAACATAAAAATATTCGAACATCATATCAAAATAAACCATCCATTAATAAAAATATTCGAACATCATATCAAAATAAACCATCCATTAATATAAAAATGATACAGAAGCATTTTCTGTAATATACTTTTTGATATATGACATAACAAATATAATTTGCAATCGTGTGAAAAAAGAATCGTGCTTCGTTCATATCATTTTTCAAATAAAATTATTTTGTAGCAAGGAAACATACTATCGTTTCTACACCACCTTGAGATAGATAGCTTGGCGCGTTTTTTTTAATGGTTTCCCCAATAGGCCTAATCCATTCTTATCATTTAATGCAACAAATGCTCAAAGTGCCTCCCTCGTACTATCTCAAGGTGGTGTGGAAACGATAGTATGTTTCCTTGCCATGAAATAATTTTATTTGAAAAATGATATGAACGAAGCACGATTCTTTTTTCACACAATTGCAAATTATATTTGTTATGTCATATATCGAAAAGTATATTACGGAAAATGCTTCTTGCATCATTTTTATATTAATGGATGGTTTATTTTGATATGATATGATGTTCGAATATTTTTATACGAATATTTGTTGTAGCCCTGACAAAAGAAGCAAAAGAAATCGAAAAAGCTATCTATTAATTGTAAATAATACATTAATCGAAAACTTATCATAAATTCACGATAGATTCTTTACATTTCTTTCTTTTTCATATCTTATTTATAGCGTCTAAATCTAATTCAGTTTCGTCTTTTTATTGTGTTATACATATCATACATAAATTAATTATAATCACAAACAATGCCAGAAATGAGACGTGAGATGCGAGTCTTGACGCAATGCAGTGAAACGTGAAAATGGCGGTGATAGCGGTAACCACGAGTAACGGCGGTCCCTCCTCCCGCCGCGTGCTGGCAGGCAATGTTTGACACAGTGGGCCGTGCTATAGCTTGAGCGCTCGAACGCTTCTCTCATTCGTCCGATTTCAATAATTAATATTTCGATTGTTATTACAAAAATCGTTACATAGAATAGGATTTCTTTATTTAATTTACTGCGCTCTACCAAGCGCAGTAAATTAAATAAAGCTAACCTTGTTACAAGTGAGTGAGCACATGCTCAGGGACACCCTGTATATACATAATACGTACCTTCTTTATTTAACTTTCCTTCTTTTTCCTATTTATTTATATCAATTTCTAAATAGATATCACTTTCTAGACACTTATTACGTACTAAATGTACATACGTCATAAATATAACCTCACAATACACAGTCGTAGCGAAGTCGATGCCATCTTTACACTCGAACCTCGAAACGCGCGTCAGCCAATCAGCATCATTATAAAGAGGCTTCAACGCTTCGAGATATTACGAGTTATCGACTTAACATACCCTTTTTAAGATAGGAAAAGTGCCTCTAAAAGTGGCTCGTACCCAGTCAAAAGGCATATAAGCCACTTCTAGACATGTTCTATGTAAAAATAAAGAAATGTAAAGAAAAGAAATAAAAGTAAAGAAATGTAAGGAAATGTAAAATTAAAAAATTATTTCAAGCCTCATAACTCGAAAAATACTATATGAAAACATACTATATTATAGTGTTTTGAATAGCTCTAAACGTAAAATACAAGAAAATGTAATGAAAAATGGGGTTCCCATTTAAGAAATTAAAGATAACCTTCATATCATTTTCAAACGACTGTCTAATATCAAATCAATGGTTCCTTTTTATATTTTCCTTTGAGACAAATAATATTTGAGGAAATATTTTTGTTATAATGTGTATTTTGAAACATAACTTGTAATACTTTAAATGCCTAACTCTGCATATTAAAATATAACAATAATTATTAGCAATAATTCTAAATTTATTTAAATATCATTTTTTTCAGTTTTTATATACTAATTTGTATAAATGTACAGTGTGCCTCAATAAGATGTTTTTGTAAAAATTTTAATTATTTATAAAGAAGGCAAATTAAATTAAATTGTAATTAATTATTCGAGAATTAAGCTACAAAAAGTGATTTAATAAAAATGCTCCCCTCTCAACGATTAGTTTGAAGCGCTTCCAAAAAATAGTTAATAATTGTATATAAAACTTTAGCTGTAATATTTTATTTCTTCAGTCACACTTTTGAAGAATTTCAAAACATTAGAAAATTCTGAAAATTCTTAAAAAGGCATTATTAAAAAAATAAAAAGCTACAGCTGAAATTTAACATAGAATTATTTTTTTAATTTTCATGGTTATCTCAAATCTACTATTGAGAAATAAATATTTTAAAAGTTCCTTCTTGGGATGTAATCCTTGAATAAAAATTTATATTTAATTTGAAAATAATTTTTCACAAAACATCTTTCTAATCACCATGTATAAAAATAATAACATATATAACATATACATATATACAGGGTCTACCAAAAGTGTGGAAACCCCTAAATATCTCGGAAAATATACGTTTTACAGAAAAGTGTTTCCAACAAAAGTTGTAGGGTTTAAGAAGATCTATATACTGATTCTATCAGTTTGACCTTGGATGGCGTCGTCAAGGTCAGGTCAAGGTCACATTGACTTTTTTAAATGACACCCCCTACATTTGATTGCATATTCTTATAGCTTAATTCAAGAGCTTTCCAAAACACTATAATAATGTTCATTTTTATTAAGTACTTTGCGAGTTATGAGGGTTGAAATAATTTCTTAATTTTACATAAACCATAAAATATCTAGTAAACCATTCATTTTTCGATTATCTTACCTTCATACTTTTATGTACAAATTAATGAGAGGAATCAATTGGTGTAAAGAAAACACATAGTTGTTTCTAAGAAAAAATATGTAATTTGCAATTAACAATTCCATATTTTTTCTTAAAAACAACTGTATGTTTTCTTTACACCAATTGATTCCTTTCATTATTTTGTACATAAAAGTATGAAGGTAAGATAATCGAAAAATGAATGGTTTACTAGATATTTTATGGTTTATGTAAAATTAAGAAATTATTTCAACCCTCATAACTCGCAAAGTACTTAATAAAAATGAACATTATTATAGTGTTTTGGAAAGCTCTTGAATTAAGCTATAAGAATATGCAATCAAATGTAGGGGGTGTCATTTAAAAAAGTCAATGTGACCTTGACCTGACCTTGACGACGCCATCCAAGGTCAAACTGATAGAATCAGTATATAGATCTTCTTAAACCCTACAACTTTTGTTGGAAACACTTTTCTGTAAAACGTATATTTTCCGAGATATTTAGGGGTTTCCACACTTTTGGTAGACCCTGTATATATATATATATAGGGTGTCACTACCCGTACACCCCTTTTCTTTCAAAAACTAAGCATTTTAGAGAAAAACGTTTTCGATAAAAATTGTATGGTTTTGAGGGGAACATAAAATAGTATCATTGATTTAACCTTGGATGGCATCGTTAAGGTCAGGTCAAGGACATTTTTAATTTCTTAAATAGAACTATCTATTTTTTATTGCATATTCTTATAGCTTATGTCGTGTGCTTTCCAAAATACTATAATAAAGTATTTTTTCATTGAGTATTTTTCGATTTATGAGGCTTAAAATAATATCTTAATTTTACATAAACTATAAAATATCTAGTAAACCATTCATTTTTCGATTATCTTACCATACTTTTATGTACAAAATAATGAGAGGAATCAATTGGTGTAAAGAAAACACATAGTTGTTTCTAAGAAAAAATATGTAATTTGCAATTAACAATTCCATATTTTTTCTTAAAAACAACTGTGTGTTTTCTTTACACTAATTAATTCCTCTCATTATTTTGTACATAAAAGTATTAATGTAAGATAATAAAAAAATGAATATTTTGCTAGATATTTTATGGTTTATGTAAAATTGAAACGCAAAATATGTTATTTCAAGCCTCATAACTGGAAAAGTACTCAATGAAAAAATACTTTATTATAGTGTTTTGGAAAGCTTTCGACTTAAGCTATAATGCAATAAATATTGCAATAAAAAATAGGTGGTTTCATTTAAGAAATTAAAGGTGTCCTTGACTTGACCTTAACGCTGCTATCCAAGATCAAATCAATGACACCATCTTATGTTCCCCTCAAAATCATACAATTTTTGTCGAAAACGTTTTTCTCTAAAATGCATAGTTTTTGAAAGAAAAGGAGTGTACAGGTGGTCCAGGACATCTTGTATATATATATGTATATATATGTATATATATATATATATATATATATATATATATATATATATATATACAGGGTGGGGCATTTATCTTGAGACAAGATAATATCTCGATTGGAGTCGATTATTTTGAAAAAAGTTTTAGACAAAAATTGTATGGTTTCAAGGAGGACATAAAATGGTGTCATTAGTTTGATCTTGAAGAGCCACCTGAAGGACACGCAAAAATCAATTGGTGTAAAGAAAACTCATAGTTGTTTCGAAAAAAAAAAAATGTAATTTGCAATTAACAATTACATATTTTTTCTTAAAAATAACTATGTCTTTTCTTTCCACCAATTGATTCCTCTCATTATTTTGTACATAAAAGTATTAAGGTAAAATAATCGAAAAATGAATATTTTACAAGATATTTTACGGTTTATGTAAAATTAAAAAATGATTTCAAGCCTCATAACTTGGAAAGTACTTAATGAAAACTAACTTAATTATAGTGTTTTGGAAAGCTCTTGAGATGAGCTACAAGAATATGCAAAAGCATATAGGGTGTCCCATTTAAAAAGTTGGAGCTGACCTTCGCGTGTCCTTCAGGTGGCTCTTCAAGATCAAACTAATAACACCATCTTATGTCCCCCTTGAAACCATACAACTTTTGTCTAAAACTTTTTTCAAAATAATCGACTCCAATCGAGATATTATCTTGTCTCAAGATAAATGCCCCACCCTGTATATGTGTATATGTATATATATATATATATATATATATATATATATATATATATATGATGATTTAGAATGTTTTGTGACAAATTATTTTCAAATTAAATGTGAATTATAATTCAAAGATTACATCACAAGCAGCAATTCAATATTTATTTCTCAATAGTAGATTTATTTCTCAATAGTAGATTTGAGAAAACTATAAAAAATAAAAAAATCATTCTACGTTGAATGTAAGCTATAACTTTATATTTTATTTTATTATGCGTTCTTAAAGAATGTTCAGAATTTCCTAATTTTTTGAAATTCTTCAAAAGTGCATGACTGAAGAAATAAAAAATTACAGCTACAGTGTGATATACAATTATTAACTATTTTTTGGAAGCGCTTCAAACTCATCGTTAAGAAAAGGAGCATTTTTATAAAATTATCTTTTGTAGTTTAGCTCTCGAATAATAAATTACAATTTCATTTAATTTGCCTCATTTTTAAATAATTAAAATTTTTTACATAAAAGTACTCACCTTTTAAACCATCCTTCTTTTGTAGAAAGTCGGCGAGCAGAGGTAAACGTTTTGCATTATATTTCACCACCATTGTACACAATAAAATAAATACTCAAGAAATACTGAGTAAATATATATAATGTTCGTTATTTCTTATTAATAACGTAATTTGTTACGATCGACTTTTCCCGCATTACTTCTTACGCGTACGGCACAACAAGTGTTGTCGCTCAGTAACAGTGATGCCAGAATGGATACGCTGGTAACAGCAAATTATTTCGCATAGAATATAGCTCGGCGTTCCTGTGGAAACAGGAACCTAACAGTCGAGGGTCGAGAGGCGTCGAGCTAAACTCCATGCGAAATAATTTGCTGTTGTTAGCGTATCCATTCTGGCATCATTGCTCAGTAAATATATATATTACAGCCGCTGCGCAGCCTGATTCCGCGATACTATAGAAAATAAAATTTTCATATTTCGCATTTCTTTGATTTGAAAATAATTGCAATAGATTAATGAAAATTTTGCGATTAAAATGACACCAAACATGACATAAATCGGGTCATTTTCAATTAAATTAATTACAAAATTTTATTCTATATTTAATTAAAAATCATTCGATTTATGTCGTGTTTGGTGTCATTTTAACCGCAATAATCTCATTAATTCATTGTAATTATTTTCAAATCGAAAAAGAGCGAAATAAAAATTTTAATTTTTATGATATTTAATTCCCTAACAGTTATAGATAAGGAAAGGTCTCTGATTCGAAGCGAGAAGAAATAAGGAGCAAGCGAGATGACGAGACATGAAAGAGTTCCGACGTCTCGCTCGCCAGGTTCACTTTTTCTTATCTTCGTAGGTATACATGTCAATTTATTATGGAAAATAAAATTTTTATATTTCGCATTTCTTCGATTTAAAAATAATTGTAATAGATTAATGACAATTTTGCGATTAAAATGACACCAAACATAACATAAATCGGGCCATTTTTAATTAAATTAATTACAAAATTTTAATTATGTATTTAATTAAAAATCTGAAAAAAAATTTGAAAATAATTGCAATGAATTAATGAGATTATTGCGGTTAAAATGATACCAAACACGAAGTAAATCGAGTGATTTTTAATTAAATACATAATTAAAATTTTGTAATTAATTTAATTAAAAATGACCCGATTTATGTCATGTTTCGTGTCATTTTAATCGCAAAATCGTCATTAATCTATTACAATTATTTTCAAATCGAAGAAATGCGAAATATAAAAATTTTATTTTCCGTAATAAGTTGACATGTATACATACGAAGATAAGAAAAAGTGAGCCTGGCGAGCGAGACTTCGGAACTCTTCGATGTCTCGTTATCTCGCTTGGTCCTTATTCCTTCTCGCTCTCGTTTCGAATCGGAGACCTTTCCTTATCTATAACAACTGTTAGGGATTTGAATATCATAAAAATTAAAATTTTTATTTCGCTCTTTTCCGATTTAAAAATAATTGCAATGAATTAATGAGATTATTGCGGTTAAAATGATACCAAATACGACATAAATCGAGTGATTTTTAATTAATATATAATTAAAATTTTGTACAGTAATTAATTTAATTAAAAATGACCCGATTTGTACCATGTTTGGTGTCATTTTGATCACAAAATTGTCATTAATTCATTAAAATTATTTTAAATATGAAACGGTCCACCTTTCTCGACGCTCCGGCTCGTCGGATAGCCAGGATTCGAGCGAAGGGGGGGAAATAAATCAACCTATGTGATTATTTTACTAAGACTAGATGTGTGTTTATTGAATGAAGTATGTACAATATGTATATGCGAAAGTATAAATGTCGGTGTGTGTATGCTAAAGTATAAATGTCGGTGTGTTTGTTTGTATAATAATTAAACTAGAAAATATACGGTGTTTAATAGAAAAAAAAACGGTAAATCCGGCGCGTACAGGTATTATCTAGCGGGCGTACAGGAAACGCGTATAGACTAACAGACGATCACAGAATCGCGGACTTAAACTACGGACAAGAAATCGGGACAGGTACTCGGGACGGACACGGAACCTAGAGCTAGAGTTGTCGACGGGGCTGTCAGGACGGCTCAGAGATGCCGGCGACACTCCGTGCAGTCGGGCAATGCCTCGACTGAGACACGTACAGGGAAACCGGAGATACCCGGTGGGTCGGACGACAAGTCGTCTCGGACTGGATCAGGAGAGACCGGAGACACCCGGTGGATCGAGGAACACCTCGACTGAGACTGACACAGGAGCCCGAGTTATTCGGCGGGAGTCGAGAGACACCTCGACCAGGATTGGCTTCGGGAAGCCGGAGACACCCGGTAAATCGAGTAACACCTCGACCGGGACTGGTACGGGAGCCGGAGTCACTCGGCGAAAGTCGAGAGACAACTCAATCTGGAGCGGTTTCGGGAAGCCGGAGACACCCGGCGGATCGAGGAACGCCTCGACCTGGAGCGATTTCAGGAAGCCGGAGACACCCGGTCGAGCCGAGGAGCACCTCGGCCCGGGCGAGATCTGGTCAGGATCTGGCCTTGATGCACTGGTTGTGCCGGCTCTTATACTCGGCCGGAGATCCCCTATCTGGCGACGCACTCAGGTGGGGCACGACTGCGAAAATTCGCGAATATTCGGACAGAGCGAGAGAGAGCGAGACAGCAAGCGCAAAGCGGTGAGAGTAAGCGAGACAGCAAGCGTGCGAGCATGCATGGTTGCGAGCGAGATAACAAGTGTATAGCGAGAAATTAGCGGGTGCGTTTAGACAAGCGAGTAGAGAAAAATAGATTTTATTAAATGCTGACAAGAAAACGGAATGATGCGCGAGCGCATCGTTACAAATATATAAAATTAAAACTGTAGCAAAATAAAAATTGTAATTTTTTACGACCAAGCGGCTATCAGAAAAAATAAGCTCTTTCAGTTTTTCTTCGAGCTCGCTGGAAAAAAGAGAACATTGATCAAGTTACGTTTAAACAAATAAAAACGGTCAACAACTGTTCACGTGGTGCGCTCAACGCTTTCGGCCCGAGCACTCATACTGTGCGTTGTGTCTGGCAGTCGTCCTTCGTCTTCGAACCGTGCAACTTCGAACCGTCTTCGAACCTCGCAAGCGAAGAATAATGGGTAGATGTAAGTACTTTTATTCTCAAATAATAATATAAAGAGTTGGTGAATATGTTAAAATTTACTCTCTCTTTCTGTCTTCCCCTCTCATTTGCTTATTCACAAATTTCCTGTAAAATGAATAGATATAAATATTTATTTTCAGCAAAAAGCGAGGGAAGTATACCCGCTGCAGGGTACAGGAGACTGGGGCAGAAAGCTGGTACGCCGACGGCGGTGGCGACGACGCTGATGACAACGATGATGCTACCGCCGTTGCCATTGGCGATGGATAATAAAAATACGGCGAAGCCGGGACCACGACAGAATATCAGAAAGGTTAGTAATTAAAAGTTTTATATATATACAGGGTGACCCATTTTAACTTAGGCAGCCAAATAACTCGAAAAATAAGCACACTACGAAAAAATGGTTAGAATCAAAATTTCGTCATTTCGAGGGGGACGTACAATGACGTTAAAATCAGCCCCCCCACCCCTCCCCCTGGGCGGTGAGGGGGGCAAGTTTGAAATCTTAAATGGAAACCCCTATTTTTCATTACATATTCTTGTAGCTTATCTCGAGAGCTTTCCAAAACACTATAATTAAGTACCTTTTTATTAAGTACTTTTTGAGTTATAAGGCTTGAATTAATTTCTTAATTTTACATAAACCATAAAATATCTAGTAAACCATTCATTTTTCGATTATCTTACCTTCATACTTTTATGTACAAAATAATGAGAGGAATCAATTGGTGTAAAGAAAACATACAGTTGTTTTTAAGGAAAAATATGGAATTGTTAATTGCAAATTACATATTTTTTCTTAGAAACAACTATGTGTTTTCTTTACACCAATTGATTCCTCTCATTATTTTGTACATAAAAGTATGAAGGTAAGATAATCGAAAAATGAATGGTTTACTAGATATTTTATGGTTTATGTAAAATTAAGAAATTATTTCAAGCCTTATAACTCAAAAAGTACTTAATGAAAAGGTACTTAATTATAGTGTTTTGGAAAGCTCTCGAGATAAGCTACAAGAATATGCAATGAAAAATAGGGGTTCCCATTTAAGATTTCAAACTTGCCCCCCCTCACCGCCCAGGGGGAGGGGTGGGGGGGCTGATTTTAACGTCATTGTACGTCCCCCTCGAAATGACGAAATTTTGATTCTAACCTTTTTTCGTAGTGTGCTTATTTTTTGAGTTATTTGGCTGCCTAAGTTAAAATGGGTCACCCTGTATATATGTATACACACATATATACACACACAAGCGCGCGCGCGCGCGTAAATTATAAATAAAAATATTCTCTCTCTCTCTCTTCCTCTCTCTCTCTCTCTCTCTCTCTCTCTCTCTCTTTGAAATAAGGTAAAAACAGATAAACGTAGAAGTACTTCTATGTTTACCTCTGTTTCTTCGTTACTTCAAGGAAACGAAACACGACCGGCAGAGTACTTTATTTCTATCCTATGTGTGTGTGTGTATGTGTGCGCGCGCGTATGCGTGTGTGTGTATGTGCGCGCGCGCGCGCGTCTTGTTTGACACTTGTAATGGCGTCTATAATTTATTTGATGTGGTATATACTTTATTTCTTTCTTACTCTATATATAAATATATATACAGAGTGCTTCCGCAACATACAGATCCGTAAGTCGGGTTGCCTATCTGACAATCGATCTTCTTTTACCGACCTCGCATAATTAAAAAATAATAAAATCAGAGGGTCGATGTAATTTTTTTTTGTGAAAAGTGAAAAAATTCCTTGATACCTTGAATGCAAATTCGTAGGGAATGAGGAAAGTGAAATCAGCTTTTAACATTGATATAGTATAATTGTAATATTTAATAACATAAATAACATTATATTTAATAACATAAATAATTTAAATAACATTAATAACATGACAAATGACACAATTGAAATATAATAACATAGATAAAATATAATGAATTTAAACAATATAATGAATTTAAACAAAACACTATTTTTTAATAGTTACAATATATGCTCAATATAACCACCATTCTCTTCTAAACATAAAGCAATCCTCCGCATAAAATTTTTCCTTACTCTCCGAATCATCGGAAAAGTGATTTCCAAAAAAAATTACATCGATCCTCTGATTTTATTATTTTTCAATTATGCGAGGTCGGTAAAAGAAGATCGATCGTCAGATAGGCAACCCGACTTACGGATCTGTATGTTGCGGAAGCACCCTGTATATACACTCGGCATCAAAATTAGGGGATCACTTTTAACTTTGCGAAAAATACCCAAAATTGAAACTTATATAACATCGCGGGAAATTATCATAGAAAAAAAAATAAACAAGCATTTTAAAGGGTAAAGTCTCAGTTATAAAACACATAAACCGTTTTAATCGAAAATGATTTCTTCCCAACAGATGGCGCTTTGTACGTAACGGTGAAAAAATTCAAAAAAATACACAACTTTGAAATCGTGCATGGACAATATGCAATTTATTCAAAAACTTTTATTAGAACCAATTTAAAGCTTAAAGTCTTCTCTTCAAAGTGCTATTTTAAAATTTATGCTACGATTTTTTTTCGCCGAGTTATTCCACTTTGAAATGAACCATGCATTTTCGACACTTTTTCCAAAAAATGAAGTTTACCGCCGACATTAGCATTACCCAATGTGCACCACGTGGAGGTTGCCGGTCGGATTTGCACATCGTGTTTGTGTGTGCGCGCGCGCGTAAGTGTGTATGTGCGTGTGCACGTGTATGTGTGTGCATGCGTACGTTTGGGTGTGTGTGTGTGTGCGCGCGCGCGCGCGCGCGTGTGTGCGTGTGTATGTATGTGTGTATGTTGGCCTCACTGTTTAAAACCGAGTGTTACCACCTCTTTGCCGAATAACTTCTTGACATAACATAGCGAATTAGTCCAACTCAGAAATTAAGAAATCTGGTGCTACAAAATACAGTTTAATGTAATCAAACAATTGGGCTTTAACAAAGCGAAGACGGTTAAAGCATTTTGTGAACAGTCCAGTGATCACAGCAAGACAAGTCAGAGATAAAGTAAGAGAATTTTCGAAAATGCCAAGACAGCTAACGGAAATTCAAGCAATTCAGATTGTTACTCTTCTACAAGAAGGTAACAGTCAATGTTATGTTGCAAGGTGTTTGGGTGTTAGTCAATCGGTGATAAGTCGTACATAGTCACGTTATCAAGAGACCAACGATTTTCAAAGACGTCAAGGCCAAGGCCGTAGACGTATAATAGATCGAAGAACCGACAGAGCAATAATTCGCCATGTTGTGAACAATCCAGTGATCACAGCAAGTCAGAGATGAAGTAAGAGAAGTCTGTGGGAATCTCAGTGTGTCTACCATTAGAAGACGCCTAAGAAACGTTGGATTGCGGTCATGTCAACGTGCTCCAGCACCAGCGTTGACTTTAAATCATCGTCGTGCGCGTTTACGATATGCACGCACACATGTGAGATGGAATCCAAGACAGTGGAATCACGTGTTATTTACTGATAAATCACGATTTTGCCTATATGGAAATGACCGACGTGAACGTGTTTGGCGACGACGAGGAGAACGATACCAACAACGTCATATTGTTCCAGTAAGAGAATTTCACGGAGGTTCCGTAATCGTTTGGGCGGGTATTTCGAGCTTCCACCGTACAGAACTCGTTCTAGTGCCGCCACCAGGACAACGGTACTGCACAACGGTATGTCGACGAAATATTGCGTCCTTACATGTTACCTATGATGGATGTTATGGGGCAAGAATTTATCTTTATGCAAGATAATGCCCGTCCACATACCGCTCAGTATACCATCCGATTCTTCCGAGAAAACAACATTACGCTTCTTAATCATCCTGCTATGAGTCCAGACCTAAATCCGATCGAACATGTTTGGGACATGCTTGCTCGTCGTCTGAGAAATCTCGAAGTACAACCAACGAACTTAGAAGAGATGACTGTCGCCCTCCAACAAATTTGGCATGAGATTACTCAGGATGACATACGCCGTTGCATCAATATGCGAGTTCGATGTCAAGAAGTTATTCGGCAAAGAGGTGGTAACACTCGGTTTTAAACAGTGAGGCCAACATACATACATACATACACACACGCGCACGCGCGCGCGCACACGCACACACAAACGCACGCATGCACACACATACACGCGCACACGCACATACACACTTACGCGCGCGCGAGCGCACACACACACACACACACACACACGATGTGCAAATCCGACCGGCAACCTCCACGTGGTGCACATTGGGTAATGCTAATGTCGGCGGTAAACTTCATTTTTTGGAAAAAGTGTCGAAAATGCATGGTTCATTTCAAAGTGGAATAACTCGGCGAAAAAAATCATAGCATAAATTTTAAAATAGCACTTTGAAGAGGAGACTTTAAGTTTTAAATTGGTTGTAATAAAAGTTTTTGAATAAATTGCATATTGTCCATGCACGATTTCAAAGTTGTGTATTTTTTTGAATTTTTTCACCGTTACGCCATCTGTTGGGAAGAAATCGTTTTCGATTAAAACGGTTTATAACTGAGACTTTACCCTTTAAAATGCTTGTTTATTTTTCTTTCTACGATAATTTCCCGCGATGTTATATAAGTTTCAATTTTGGGTATTTTTCGCAAAGTTAAAAGTGATCCCCTAATTTTGATGCCGAGTGTATATATATATATATATATATATGTGTGTGTGTGTGTGTGTGTGTGTGTGTGTGTGTGTGTGTGTGTGTGTGTGTGTGTGTGTGTGTGTGTGTGTGTGTGTGTGTGTGTATAGATTACATTTTCTTTCATTTTCAAGAAGACATAGTACATGTAACCACATTTGTATATGTATCAATTGTATATGTATCATTGCATATGTATCAATATATTATTATTATTATGCTTTTAACTTTTTGAAGAATGATATCTATATGTATTATTTTTCTTTTTTTCAGCGTATCAATGAGGCGCTGAGGCGTGCGATGAACAGGCAAAAAAACGGGGAATAATAGCTCATATATGCCTCCTCCGTACTCAGGATATGTGCCCAATCCTCCGATATATGCAGGATTTGTGTCCACGACTTCAGCACACGCAGGATATGTGCCTACGGCTCCGGCGCACGCAGGATATGTTTCTATGGCTCTGGCACACGCAGGATATGTTTCTCCGACACACGTTGCATATGTTTCCGCGCCTCCGACACACACAACATACATCTCCGCGCCTCCGACACAATCAATATACGCCTCCGCGCCTCTGACACATACAACATACATTTCTGCGCCTTCGACACACGCAACATATACCTTCACGCCTCCGACACACGCAACATACGCCTCCGCGCCTCCAACACACGCAACATACGTCTCTGCACCTCCAATATACATACCTATATAAAACAACAACATACATACCTATACATACCTATACAACATACATACCTATATAAAAAAATGAAATATTTAAAATACAAACACACTGATATGTATGTACACATGTACACATTCACACTTATTATTCATACTTATAAATTTATAATAATTATTATTAAGAATAGTATACTCTAGAGGCAATGGGCGATGAGCGATATCCAATGAGAATTCTATTTTTCGTCATATCGAAAGAACTCTCATTAGACTTCGCTCATTATCCATTGCCTTCACACGGTGCAACACCCAAAACAAACACACACACACATACTTATATATAAATGCATATTTATGTATACATTTATGCTTATTACTTATATATAAATGCATATTTATGTACACATTTTATAAAAAATATTTAATATGAATAAATACAAAGTTAATTTTATATTGTTTTTATATCTCATTTACTTTTTTTTACTCCCATTTAGTTTTACATTCCTTTTATTTTCTTCATAAATGTATATTCTTTTATAATATTTTGTTCAAATTGCAATTGCACTCTGTTATTCGTATTTCTGTTCTCTCGATCGTATGCTCATTCTTTTTCATTCCTTTACTGAAGTTCAGCGCTATATCAGCTTACTTTTCATTACTTTTAGTAATGGCCAATAATTTTCATTAATTTTCATTAAAAGTATTGGTAATAATGGATTAGTAATGATTAATTTTTTAATGATTATCGTACAGCTTTGCACTTAACACACCGAGAATAATTGTTGAATATGAATGTATGTGACTGTGAATGAAAGAATATACTCTCCCATTGTCATCGAAAGTTCTTGCTTATATTTCATTCTTTACGTTCTCCGTAAGATTGCGGAAGAAGCTAACGAATAGGAATTCTCGTTAGATTTTCTATCGACTTTTTTTGTTCCCTTTGGCTGTTCTTCCGAATGTGACTTATCGATTTGAGCATCGTCCTTGTAGGAACTTAAAAAGTGAAACAAATGTCAAAAACAAACAAAAAACATAATTTTGGCCCCGACTAGTGATATAGGGCCGGTTCTAACTCTGGTCCTCTCAGAGCAGATGAGACGGGAGGGTGATTTTGGTGGCGCGGGGAAATGATGTCACGCGGGAAGGAAGGGATTTCAGAGGCGCGGGGGGCTGCGGAGCGGGGTACGCTTGTTTCGGCGCGTGTTGGATGTTTTATCGCAAATATAAGCAATATTATATTACATATCCGGTTGATAAGCAATATAAACAGTATTACATACGCCGATGTCCGATTTATAAACTATATAAACAGCTGCATTCTTTTGAAAGACAACGCGTGCGAGATAGAGGAAACGATAGCGCGAAGAGACTGCGTGTGAAAGAGAGGGAACGATAGCGCGAAGAGACCGCGTGCGAGAGAGAGGGAGCGATAGCGCGAGATGATCGCGTGCAAGAGAGAGGGAACGATAACGCGAGGAGAACGCGTGCGAGAGAGAGGGAACGATAGCGCGAAATGATCGTGTACGAGAGAGAGAACGATAAAGACTTATAACTAGCGCGAGAGAGATAATGCAAAGGATGGGAGCGCAAAGGAAAATGTGTGTGTAAATAATTGCAATTTTTTCAATTAAAATTTATTAAATTTATTAAAATGTGTCTGTGTAATAATATATTTGTATATGTGTGTGTGTCTAATAATAAAATAATAAGAATAAGAATAATAACAATAATAATATAATAATATAATATAAAATATTGGAGGGGATGATGCGCCGGACTAAAGAGAGATCGCTCATGGGACAGAAAAAAAAGCTACTGCATTAATGGAAACATATTACAATAAGATTTATAAAAGAAACATATTACAATAAGATTTATAAAAGAAAAAAAACACGTACATCTTTCCTCCCAGTCCTATTTCTCTTCCTATCCTCTTTCCTCATCCCATCTTCTTTGCTCCCGTCTTCTTTTTCTTCTTTCTTCATAATGTCCATATAATATATCATTTATTTCATCGAATAAGGGCTCCATTTCCCGGAAGAGCCGTTGCATGTCAAAAATATCGAGATACCTCCATTCGTTGACTTTGTTATCTCGGCGATTCTCCGAGGTGTCGCCTCACATGTTTGCAAAGTCCTTCCTCCTAGCCCGACGCATCATCCTCACCCATTATCTCCATTGAATGTTTACGAATCCTGGAATTTCTACTTCGTCCTGGAATTACACAAAAATTTATTTAAAAATACACAAAATTTTTCACAATTTTTCACAAAATAATCACAAACGCAATACTTACATTTCACAGGAAAGTCAGCTTCAGGAATACAACACATAACATATCGAAAAATTTCCTCTTCCACTCGGGATACACATTTACGCGATCCATTATTTTTTTAAATTTTTAACTCCTTAACTGTTAATCTCTTCTTGCTTACTGCTAAACTCTTTGTGACGAAGCAACGAGATCTTGATACGAGATTTTATAGTAGAGATATAGCATTATCACCATATCAAAAACGCGTCGTAAGACAAAAGTACGCGCGGTCCCATGCATTTTTCGCAAGCATAAGCAATATTATATTACATACCCGGTTAATAAATAATATAAACAGTATTACATATGCCGGTGTCCGGTTTATAAACAATATAAACAGTTGCATTCCTTTGAAAGACAACACATGTGAGAGAGACAATGATAATATCGCGAGACTTATAATTAACGCGGGAGGAAGAGCGCAACGAAGATATCGCCATACTTACAATTAGCGCGAGAGAGATAACGTGAGGGATGGGAACGCAAAGGAAAATGTGTGTAAAAATAATTGCAATTTTTTTCAATTAAAATTTATTAAATTTATTAAAGTGTCTGTGTAATAATACATTTGTGTGTGTATATGTCTAATAATAAAAATGATAATAACAACAATAATAATAATATAATATACGAATTTAATATAAAATATATGGGGGGAGGTAATGCGCCGGGCTAAGGGGGAGGCCGCTCCTGGAACAAAAAAAGACATACATTTCATTATTTTTAATAATTTATTTTAGGATACTTTTGATGTATTATAAATTATAAGTTACGTACAATATTTTCCATTGTTCATCTTTATAGTGAGCAAATGGAACACATGTTGCATGGTATTATTTGATATAATGATTTTCTGTATTCCTTACAATAACTGCCTATTAATAGGATATAATCCGTTTTATGTTTCTGAATAGAATCGGTTTTACGAAATGAAGATGCCAGTCTAAAAAAACAGTCTGAACAATATCTTATTCCTTCTTCCACATCATAATAATATGTGATGCAACACATTATTTATTTCCATCTCGTTTAAATGTCGACACTTTTTCTGTCTTAATTCATCATCATTATCACTGACATAATCAGAATCCACTAAGGATGGTATTTCCTCTTCGGATTCTTCCTCAGACCCATTCTCATCCAGATGATCGATTTCCATTATATTATCATCTGTAATGATAAAAATCTCTTCAATGTCTTCATCGATGATAATAACATCTTCGTTATCAATGATAACAACGTTGTCTTCAGTCATACGTGATATTTCACAAGAAGATCAGCTTTAAGAAACTGGATAAGACCATTGGATCCATTTCTTCTTCATTTTTTTTTGATAGGTACCTCTCGACTCGCGCACTACTTTTTGTGACGAGGCAACGAGATGTCGGTACGAAATTTTATAGTAAAGATGTGGCATTATCATATCAAAAACGTCGTAAAACAAAAGTGCGCGCGATTCCATGCATTTATCGCAAGTATAAGCAATATTACATACCCGGTTGATAAACAATATAAACAGTATTATACAGGGCGATCCCGAAAAACCTTCCGTCTTTAAAATGACGTATTCCTGACACTATTCTAAGACAATTTTTTCTTTACCAAAATTTGATTTGAAGCGTAGTTTTTGAGTTATAAGCAAAAATAGTTAGTAAATCACGCGTCGAGTACAGGAGGCAGGCAGGGGCGGCCCGGCGCGCCGTGAACGCGGGCGCAGCTGATCGCCCGACAGGCGATTACCACTGCATGAGTCACTAACTATTTTATCTTATAACATAAAATTATGCTTTAAATAAAATTTTAAAGAAGAAAATGTCTTAGAATTACATCAGGAATACGTGTTCCTTAAAATAATGTTAATTATTAAAAGTTATTCCGGATCGCCGACCGTCGAACGCTGTAATCAGCTGATTGCTACATGCGATGTGTGTATGGTGGAGTGTGTGCGTAAAAGAGAGAGAGAGAGAGAGAGAAAGAGAGAGAGAGAGAGAGAGGGGGAGGAAGGGTAAGGGTGAGAAGGTTTTAGCCGATTGTTCGTCTTATCTCGCGTCAATCACGCGCCACGCGC
The DNA here is from genome assembly GCF_003227725.1 of Camponotus floridanus. NCBI lineage: Eukaryota > Metazoa > Arthropoda > Insecta > Hymenoptera > Formicidae > Camponotus > Camponotus floridanus. The sequence goes on from NW_020229865.1 coordinate 727,407, forward strand.
AAGGCGTTTATTGTTAGATGTCGCGTGTCGCGTTTCTGGCAACACATAACCCTCGTGGTCGCGCAGTCTCCGCGGTCCGTCGCTTCGCGTCGAGTCATGTGTTCTCTCGCATTCGCGTTTCTTTTAAAGTAATTTTAAGTCTCGATAAAACGATGGGAATCGAGTGAGTAATAAACAGTAAACTCGTTATCGCGTAATCTGTGTCAATCGAGTGTAAGAGTGTTTCGAAGTGAGAAAGTTTCGATGTGCCGCGCATCTCTAACAATCAGCGGTGCAGCGATCTAATAATCGTGCAGCAGTTACAACAATACGTAGCATGAAGATTCGCTACGCTGCTACCAGGTGAGTGAGCAATAAGTAAGCAGAGTAAGTGAGTGAGTGAGTGAGAGAATGAGTGACTAAATGACAGAGTGTTGTAAAAGAGAGAGAGAAAAAAGTGTATGCGTACGTGCGTACGTGTGTATGAATGTCTGTCCCTTTTACCCTTCCTCCCTCTCTCTCTCTCTCTCTCTCTCTCTTTCTCTTTCTCTCTCTCTCTCTCTCTCTTTCTCTCTCTCTCTCTCTCTCTCTTTTACGCACACTCCGCCATACACACATCGCATGTAGCAATCAGCTGATTACAGCGTTCGACGGTCGGCGATCCGGAATAACTTTTAATAATTAACATTATTTTAAGGAACACGTATTCCTGATGTAATTCTAAGACATTTTCTTCTTTACCAAAATTTTATTTAAAGCATAATTTTATGTTATAAGATAAAATAGTTAGTGACTCATGCAGTGATAATCGCTTGTCGGGCGATCAGCTGCGCCCGCGCTCGCGGCGCGCCGGGCCGCCCCTGCCTGCCTTCTGTACCCGACGCGTGATTTACTAACTATTTCTGCTTATAACTCAAAAACTACGCTTCAAATCAAATTTTGCTAAAGAAAAAATTGTCTTAGAATAGTGTCAGGAATACGTCATTTTAAAGACGGAAGGTTTTTCGGGATCGCCCTATATATACCGATGTCCGGTTTATGAACAATATTAACAGCTGCATTCCTGCGGCGCTTGCACAACGATATATGTTAACCATTCTTGATCTCTTCCTGATATACTCGTCTCCCGATGAGTCGAGGATCCTCCGATATTTGACAATACAGGGTGGGGAAAAAGTATGGAAGCAAACAATTATTTCCGAAACTATTCATTTTTCGACAAAATGTCTTAGACATAATTTTTATGGTATGAAAAGATGTATTATGTGGCATAGACGGCATGACCTTGAAATGACCCTTACGAGCTGCATACAAATAACGTAAAAAATTTCAAATGGAACTCGTCAGTTTTTGTTACAGATTCTTGTAGCTGATGTCGAAACGTTTACAAAACACTGCATATGTGCCCCATTCCCTTAAAAACCCTCCCAGTTACGAAACAATCGCATTTATCTTACCTTAACTGGTTGGATGAATCGCACTTATCTTACCTTAACTGGTTGGATGAATCGCACTTATCTTACCTTAACTGGTTGGATGAATCGCATTTATCTTACCTTAACTGGTTGGATGAATCGCACTTATTTTGTCTTAACTGGTTGGATGAATCGCACTTATCTTACCTTAACTGGTTGGATGAATCGCACTTATCTTACCTTAACTAGTTGGATGAATCGCACTTATCTTACCTTAACTGGTTGGATGAATCGCACTTATCTTGTCTTAACTGGTTGGATGAATCGCACTTACCTTACCTTAACTGGTTGGATGAATCGCACTTATCTTACCTTAACTAGTTGGATGAATCACGCAATCTCTTTCCTTGAGTACGGTTCGATGTACGCCTTAACTGATTCTACGAACTTCGCGTGTCTTTCGTATCGGCAGAAATGATCGAAGCGGGTTATTCTCCATTTGTTGCAGTAATCGCTACTGTTGTACTGATCTCTCATAATGACGTTCGCGTTACACACATTCATGTAATCACACGTACGCTGTCTATTTTCAATTTCGTCGATACGAATTATCACAATTGTTTCGTGACTGGGAGTGTTTTTAAGGGAATGGGGCTCATATGCAGTGTTTTGTAAACGTTTCGACATCAGCTACAAGAATCTGTAACAAAAACTGACGAGTTCCATTTGAAATTTTTTACGTTATTTGTATGCAGCTCGTAAGGGTCATTTCAAGGTCATGCCGTCTATGCCACATAATACATCTTTTCCATACAAATTATGTCTAAGACATTTTGTCGAAAAATGAATAGTTTCGGAAATAATTGTTTGCTTCCATACTTTTTCCCCACCCTGTATAAACACCCTAGAATCATCTTCTACATTTTTTCTAGGAAGAATTCGCGCGTATCAGCGCCGTTCGGCTGCTTTGCGTCTTTGTTTTCTCTGGTCATATAAGCGAAGGTAATACGCGCAAATTCTTTCTGAGACGTAAATAAATGATTGATACATCATACTTATTAATACATACATCATACTTATGTATTAAACACAAAGATAGCTGCTTTGTATCCTTGCTTCCCTCGCTCATATATCAGCGCCGATGTTCGGCTGCTTTGCCGCTTTCGCGGTACACCCCCTCTTCCCCAATATAAGTAATTCTAGATTTTTCCGTTCGATGTATCCTTATCTTTCTCATTGAATTACGCGTTGCGTGAATTTATAAACAATATTTATAATCAAATGGCGTTCAAGAACCATTTTCCACATTTTTTCTAAGAAGAATTCACGCGTATCAGCACCGATGTTCGGCTGCTTTGCGCCTTTGCTTTCTCAATTTGACTGTGAATGTAAATAAGTATAATCCTATGCGCGCGGGATGTCATATCAAATTGCCGCAGGAGATTGTGATGATTAACGAAGAGAGCGATGATTAACGTGCAATCTAAAGACAATGCGTGTTTCGCGTGGGCAGTGATCGCCGCTCTATATCCCGCACAAAGGAATGCGGAACGGGAATCATCGTACCCGCATTACGCGACAGTGCTGAATTTCCGGGATATTAAGTTTCCAGTGATTTTGAATCAGATTAAAAAATTTGAACTTGCAAACGATATCTTAATCAATGTGTACAGTATCGAAAAAGAGAACAGCATTGTCCCAATCTGTCTTACAAAGCAGAAGCGGGATAAGCACGTCAACTTTTTGTACGTGGAAGACGGCAGCAACGTCGGGCATTTTGTTTGGATGAAAAATTTATCCCGGCTCGTGAGCACGCAACTGAGTAAAAAAGATCATAGGAAATATATTTGTGATCGGTACGTCTAATTTATATAATTTATATAATTATAAATTTTATAGCAAATTGTATATATCTTTAATTATATATCTTTAATTGTATAAATCTTTAATTTAAATATTTTTTTACAGATGTCTACATTACTTTAGTTCGAACGACAAGCTGCAGTGACATACGGTCAACTGTCGAGAGTAAACGACTGCGCTATCCGATTGCCGAGCGGCAACGACAAGTGGCTCGAGTTCAATAACTTTAATTGGAAGGAGCGGTTTCCATTCATCGTATACGCCAACTTAGAGTGTGTGTTGACCAAGATGGAGGAGGAGCAGCAAAATTTGTACCCACAACATTGGGTATTCAGTATAGTTTACTATATACATTGCTCGTACGACAAATCGTTATCCGCGTATCATTCTCGTCGCAGTGCCGATTGCGTTTCATAGTTCGAAGAACTTAAAAATTTAGCGATTCGTGTAAAAAAAATATTTTATTGATTAATGTCCCCATGGTACATTTGACGTTCGAAGAGCGGAAAAAATCTACCGAAAATTTCAATTTATTAACACGGAAAGGCGTCTTTCCGTACGAATACATCGACTCTATGAACAGGTTGCAAGATACGTGTTCACGCGAATTGTTTTATAGTTTTCCTTGAATGGTGATACTATATCCGAGAATGATTACACGCACGCCAAGAACATCTGGACGCGATTATCCATTCGAACGCTCGGCGAATATAGTGATTTGTACCTGAAAATCGATGTCTTTTTATTAGCTGATATTTTCGAAAACTTTTGCGATAAATGTATCGAAAGTTACGGACTCGAACCCGCGTATTATTACACTATTCTCGGATACACGTGGGATGCCATGTTAAAGCATACGAAAATTACGTTCAAGTTGCTTACCGACATCGACATGGTCATGTTTATCGAACACGGTATACGCGGTGGTCTGAGCCAATATTCCAACAGATACACGCGTGCTAATAATAAGTACATGCAACAATCGCACGATCGAAACCATCGTCGTACTTAATGTATTTTGACTTTAATAATTTATACGAATGTCCAATGTGTCAACCGTTGCCTTTCCGCTGATTTTCAATGGATCGATGACGTGTCGAATTTTGACGCATCATTTATCGCGCTAGATTTCCCTACAGGCTATATCTTCGATCTCGAGTATTCGCAACATCTTCACGATACGCACAGTGACCTTCTGTTTTGTCCGACACACGACAAGCCGCCCAACAAGCGACAAGACAAGCTTCTTGCAACATTATACGAAGCGATAAGAAGCATTAAGAAGCGTTACGTGATACACTACCGTAATTTACAGCAATGTACGCGACACGGCCTTCGCATTACAAAAATACATCGCGTATTACAATTTACGCTATCTCCGTGGCTTTGCAGTTATATTGAATTAAATACACAGTTTAAAACACTTGCGAAAAACGATTTCGAGAAAAATTTATACAAATTGATGAACAATGCAGTATTTGGTGGAAAAACGCGGTAAAACGATGGAAAATGTAAAATCATGTAAAATCATGTAAAAGATGTAAATCATGTAAAATCATGTAAAATCATGTAAAAGATGTAAAATTATTGACAAAGTAGGACGGACTTTACGGCGCAGAAGCAATGATCGCGAAACCAAATTTCTCAAAGAGAAAATTATAATTATTATTCAATTTAATAGAATGAATACGCCGGTGCACGCGGTTCAACCGCATTTTAACTCCGTTAAAGAAAGAAATGAAAAATATATCGATATCGATATTAAAGCGCGCGAAACGCGTATAGAAACAGCGTGATATATAGCTGTCTCGCTCGCACTCTCTCGAGTGCCGAGCGAGAGAAACGGCTATCGAACACCTCTAACTCGATATCACCTTTTTTTGGTGCTTTCTCTCTCGCTCTTGTGCCGTGCGCGAGAGACGGAACATCGGAATGCCCCCCACTACCTCCACTTTCTCTCCCGCTGCCCGGCTCAAGTATACAGGGTGTCCGTCGATTTTCGACCTTAATGAAATAAATAAGTAGATTGGCTCGAATTAACAAGAAATGACCGGTATTGCTTTGGGATTGTCGCAATAATTAACGAAATATTAAATAAAAAAGATCGGCCAATCTGCGTGAGTAAAAGCGCGCGGCGACGAGAGTCGTCCCACCGTAATCCGATACTACGAACGCGGCGAAGCGGTGGGCTCTCCGAGACATGATGGTGGTTTGCGATATATCGCAATACCGCGCCGAAAAATGACCCGTCCCCCCTTTTCGTGGCGAGAAAATGATGCGCTATCATTTCCACACCACCTTGCGGTAGATAGCATGGTGCGCTTTTTTTATAGTGGTTTCCCCCATAGGCTTATTCCACTCTCAATTTAAAAATTATTCAAAATGCCATTTACTATACGCTGAATATATCGTAAATGTAAAAAATTAATGAACAGTACCTTTACAAAAATTGATTCGTGGTTGAAAATTCCTCGATAAAATGTATTGCACACGTTGATAATGTGATACGATGATAAAATTCTTCAAGAATCCTTTCTTCATTTCGTACACGAAGACGCACTGCTGGACCGGTTATCCCGATATTATGCACGACACTCAGTTTCACATAATTATTGCACAACACGTAAAATTGTACGGCCACTTGGTTTTCGTGCACGCCCGAGAAATGATTCCATGTAAATTGCGGCCGCACGATAAGTATTTTCTCCCGCTAGTCCGTATGCCACAATCATATCCGTATATTCCTGCAGAGTACACTTCATTTTCACTGTTAATTTACTACGCAAACACAAGATTTTTATTAAAACGTCTTAGCTCTCGCACGCTGTTACCAGACTGCGTACGCCAGCTGCACGCAACTACAGCTGACAGCTGAGCGGACATGCGAGTGTAAGCGTACGTATGAGTTCGACGCCTGCGCACTATGATTACACTCGCATGTCCGCTCAGCTGTAGTTGCGTGCTGCTGGCGTACGCAGTCTGGTAACAGCGTGCGAGGGCTAAGACGTTTTAATAAAAATCTTGTGTTTGCGTAGTAAATTAACAGTGAAAATGAAGTGTACTCTGCAGGAATATACGGATATGATTGTGGCATACGGACTAGCGGGAGAAAATACTTATCGTGCGGCCGCAATTTACATGGAATCATTTCTCGGGCGTGCACGAAAACCAAGTGGCCGTACAATTTTACGTGTTGTGCAATAATTATGTGAAACTGAGTGTCGTGCATAATATCGGGATAACCGGTCCAGCAGTGCGTCTTCGTGTACGAGATGAAGAAAGGATTCTTGAAGAATTTTATCATCGTATCACATTATCAACGTGTGCAATACATTTTATCGAGGAATTTTCAACCACGAATCAATTTTTGTAAAGGTACTGTCCATTAATTTTTTACATTTACGATATATTCAGCGTATAGTAAATGGCATTTTGAATAATTTTTAAATTGAGAGTGGAATAGGCCTATGGGGGAAACCACTATAAAAAAAGCGCACCATGCTATCTACCGCAAGGTGGTGTGGAAATGATAGCGCATCATTTTCTCGCCACGGAAAGGGGGGACGGGTCATTTTTCGGCGCGGTATTGCGATATATCGCAAACCACCATCATGTCTCGGAGAGCGACCCGCCCACCGCTTCGCCGCGTTCGTAGTATCGGATTACGGTGGGACGACTCTCGTCGCCGCGCGCTTTTACTCACGCAGATTGGCCGATCTTTTTTATTTAATATTTCGTTAATTATTGCGACAATCCCAAAGCAATACTAGTCATTTCTTGTTAATTCGAGCCAATCTACTTATTTATTTCATTAAGGTCGAAAATCGACGGACACCCTGTATATGCGCTTTGCTTGTGTGAGTGTGACGTCAGTGAGCGTCAACACAAGCATAGCGGGACACCATTCCTACCGGTGCGTGTACATAGTAGTCAAGAGTCTTTCAGCGAGCGCGGAGGTCGACGGATCGCATACTGATCGTTCGATGCTTGCGCGCATTGTAATCTGATACGAGTCGTAGCAACGCGTTGATTCACTTGTAAGACCCGTTTAGCGTAAACATCTTTCACATGTCGTTTTTCAATCGCTCAAGGCGCTCGATGCCTTCAATACCGAATATGTAGAATAATGATTGATGTCATGTTTCCGGATGAGCCGTTGCACGTCAGAGTTATAAAATTTCTTTCCCATATCGGTCTGTATATTTTTCAGACACCTTTTGCTATCTGGAATTATCTTGGCGATAGCGTCAGCTGTCTCGCTTCTGCTTTTACTCTTGAGTTGTACAGCCCACGCGTGCTTGCTCAACACATCAATGACAGTGAGTATGTAGTTGTAACCTCTGTTGAAATCAGAGTACGAATGCATCTCGACGATATCAGCTTGTCACAAGTCATCGCATCCTCGCACTATGACATGTCTTCGGGGAAATTTTTTTCTAGCCGGTGTGTGCACCGGTAGAACTTCGTTCACCAACTGCCGTTTCTCTAAACTATGTTGTTTCTTCGCTTCCTCCGTTATTTACGATCGTCGATCCATTGTTGTTTCGATTAGTCGATCAAACGATACGTGTTTCGAGTATCACCGTGCGTTATCATTCGTTGTCACTCTTTAGCCATTCGTAGCTGTTTCTGAGCCGTTTACTACCGTTTGTCATTTTTCAATAGCCGTTCTTTATCGTCCGCTACCGTTCGTAGCCATTCTTCTTCTTCGTTATCTCTGTTATTTTCGATCGTTGTTTCGATCCAGAGAAAGATAGGGATGTATGTGGGAGGAGGTCGGACGTGTCTTTATGTCCATTTGATCAACGAGCGACAGAATCCATCCGTGGCAACGGCATTGACGCATATCCTGTGGAGAGAACATTCACACATTTTTCAGCCTGACGAATAATTGCTAGAAAACAATATTCGCAGACTAGAAAAATATGTGAGGTGCAAGTGGCTGGATCAGAAATCAAACCCGAGTCTTTCGCTTTCCAGGCAACTGCTCTAGACCACTGAGCTATCCAGATCTCACACCTAATGTTACTTTTTAACAGTGATATGCGACTCCAGAGCGATGTTGGTATCTCACTCGATGGATGCAATGCTGATTGCCACGGAGGATCCCTGAAAGGCTCGTTGACCAAATAAGTGCCGGTGGAGGTATTCGCATATATGCTGGCTTCCGACTGGCCTTCCGTGTGAAAACGGCACCAACGAACACAACGCCGTAGAATGACCACATCCCCCAAGATCCCTCTAGAGAATATACTAAAATCCCCACTGTACCAAATAGCAGTGGCGGATGGATCCTAATATAGGGCCGGGGCAGGCCTCCAAAGATAGATAGGGATGTATGTGGGAGGAGGTCCATAGCCATTCCTTAGCCGTTTGATAGCCGTTCATAGCCGTTCAATAGCCGTTTCTGACTCGTTCGTTGCCGTTCCTTAGCTGTTCGTAGCTGTTTCTGAATTAGTGTTAATTGTACGCCGAAGTTCGTTTATCGCAGTCTGCAAAGCTCGCATATCCTTCTCGAACGCGATCAACTTCTCATCTGATTCTTTCTATTTTAATTCTTTAACGTTTTAATGCATATTGTTTCACGTATAGTTTGTTGACTGCATCGGTATGAGCCTCAAGTTGCGCTATACGACGAATCTTGCGCGACCTCGCGTCATAGTCCGTAGTGACGCGACACAGAGCGTTTTGACGCAAGTTGTCACCAATTTACTTCAATGATCGCTTGTGCTGATTTCTTCATTTCTCCATTTGAATAATCCAAATTTATTGATAGGCATTTTTTTCGATGCGAATGACATCGATCGGCTGATTAGTTTTGTCGAGACACCGTTTAATTTATAATAAGGCCGACTTCACAAAGTTCATCGATGATCGAGAATGACAGAATCTCGTTGTCATAAGCATTGTGGCTAGCTCGGCGCGAAACGTCGAGCAATCGTAAGCGATCCACTAGCTCGTTGGAGTCGTCCCAGTGCACGTAATCAATTTTATTGTCGGTTAGCGTCATCGTGCGAGGCATGAATACTCCCGTTCCAGATTTTTTCTTTTTCGATTCGATTGACATCAACGGTACAATTATTTGTTTATGCTTGTATCTCTTGTTGCTCTTTAATGGACTTTGCGCATAATATTGGCGTTTATGCACATTCCTGAGAAAGGGATATGTTCTCTCACATTACTTTTTCGCAAGTCCTGTACCGTGGAGTGTGCTTACAAAATCTGACCGACGTCAAGTCTTATGGATGATTAGAAATCATCACGGATTACAATGGGAAGATGGAAACGTTTCAGATGGCTTGGCTCAGCGTGTAATTATAAAAGGTGTCGTTGGAACGATAAAGAAGAAGGATCATCTGTCGTGTACGTTAAAGAACTTGAAAAGCGAAAATGGCTGACCGATATATTAGACGATGAGGGAAACGACTATATTATTGAAACCTTGTATGCAAACTATAAAGATATTAATGCTCTAAATAAATTAGATAATACCAGTAGTATGCGATGTGGAAAACATGTTAAGAATTGCGCATTACAAAATGTATTTAAAATATTTAATTGGTGGTTGCAACGCCAGAAAGAATTGCAAGAAAAATAAAATATGTAAACATTAATACGTTTATTTCTTATTTCCCCACCCAAATCCTTTCCTTGCGTTTCTAAGAATCTTTTGTCTGAGCGCCGTCTCCCCCTTCTCCTAAATTTCAATGCGTTAGAAGCATTGATCTCCCACCACATTATATTTTTGGAATATTGCTTATGTCACGTATACTTCGTTAATTCCTGTACGATTAGTGTTGCGTTAACTGCTCGTGGTTCACTTTTCCCCAGAGAATATACTACGTCGAAAGAAGCAGCAGCAGCGGCATCGGAAGACGCGTGAATAATTATGTACTGAGTCGTAATAAAACTCCATTGTTTGAGAACAAATGTGACAAGTAAGTTTCGTTTAACTTTTTTTCTATTTTTTTATTTTTACAAATTGTATTACTATTATTATTATTAGTATTATTTAATTTTAATTTTTTCTGTAGCATTTCGTTGGAGCGTCGTGCGATTCGTATACTAGCTAGACGATACGCATTGACAGCTACGAAATTCAAATTCCTCGAAATTGGTATCAACGTGGATTCACCGAGTTACGTGGAGATTGTCATAGGAGATCATCGAGGAAAGGAACTGATATTATCTTTCGAAACGTGGAAGGGACTCAACGTCGCAATATTCAAAATTTCCTTCGGAACGACTCTAAAGATGACTACAATTTTATAAGCGTTGGACCGCTAACAGTGAGAGTTCGTACGATTAACGACGTCAAACTCATAAGTCTCGAATTTTCAAACGTATGCATGATGATGATTGAATCGACGTTACATTGTATGTTCGATCTCGATCAATGCATAGATGTAACTTTCGATTGATTGGATAAAATTATCGAAAGAGTTGATGCCAAGTTTACACAATTCTCCAATATCGCGTCCACTCTAATAAATTCGAAAGAAATATCAAATGTAATACGCGTGAGTGACGCTTTCAACAAGCATCAACTCGTCGATTGCGAGCTAGCAGCTTTAGTTTTTAGTCCACATAGTACGTAAAAAAATATGTAAAAACAAGAATAAAGAGTTTTAAGTTTACTAAATCATGACGAATTTCTTCGCACATATTTCCATCCTTTGCGCTATCTCTCTCGCGCTAGTTATAAGTCTTTATCATTCTCTCTTTCATACGCAATAATCTCGCGCTACCGTTCCCTCCCTCTCGCACACGTTCTCCTCGCGCTATCGTTCTCTCTCTCGCACGCATTGTCTTTCAAAGGAATGCAGCTGTTTATATCGTTTATAAACCGGACATCAACATATGTAATATTGTTTATATTGTTTATCAACCGGGTATGTAATATAATATTGCTTATACTTGCGATAAAACATTTAATATGCGCCGAAACAAGCGTACCCTGCCCCGCAGCCCCTCGCGCCTCCGAAATCCCCTCCATCCCGCGTGACGTCATTCCTCGGTGCCTCCGAAATCCCCCTCGCGCCTTCCAAATCCCCCTTTCCACCCTTCTGAGAGAACTTGAATTAGAACCAGCCCTATATCACTACTGCCCTAGCAAGTTTTGTGTTAATTTTTTTTCATATGTATTAAAATTTGTTCTCTTACGTGGGGCAGAACTCTTTATGTCCACATATACGTTTTTCGGGTGACACTCGATTGACCACGTCTCCAATTGGCCAATTCAAAATAGAACTCTCTGAGTGGTCAATCGTTGCTGGTTACCCTAGGCACAAGTCGATATAATTGGCTGTGGCCAATCGCAATCGTGATCAAACGAGGCACTTCCCATTTTTCCACGCGAAGCAAGGTTTCACATGGGTTGGCAATTTTCTATGCGAAGGGAGGTTCAATCTGAACCTATGTGTCTAGTTTTTTGGTAGTAGAACTCTCCGCAAGGGGGCGGAACCCACTGTGTCCACGTATACACTTTTCCATGCGAAGCGAGGTTAATTTGTAAAATTTTAATACATATAAAAAAAAATTAACACTTGTCATGGCTAAAATTATTTTTTTTCTGTTTGTTTTTGATCACTTTTTAAATTCAACTACGATTCAAGGACGATGTTCAATTTAATGGCTCGCATTCGGAAGAATATCTCTCCTTTTTAATGGATTTTTAGAAAAGTATAACAAATCAGAATTTTATTAGATTCGTCTGCAAATAGGAGAATCTCTTTCAAACGGGGAAGCTCGGGATTCTCACAATCAGTACGGTGGTGACATTTATTTTAATAATGTAAGTCCTTTGTAATAAGTACACCATGAATCTGCTAAAGACAAAAAGTTGACTTTTATCCCTAGAGATAAGTCGTATGTCGCATCGGTCAGACATCCGTCATTATTTTTTTTATATTTTATAATTTTTAAGATTTTATGGAATTTTAAAAAGATATCAAGATTTTTGCTACAACGTTTAGATTCTGGCGCCTGATAGATATTAACTGTGATCAGACTATGACCGAATGCTGCAATCTTCAAAATTTTACACTCATTGATATTCAATTTTATGACTCATTGATATTCGGTTGATGTTTTTGGAGCGCTTACTGAAAACCCTGTTTCGATTTGATTGACATTAATGGCTAAAAATCTTGCACAAATGCTTGAGTTATGAGGAAAAAAAGAATCGTGAAGTCCTTTGGACATAACACTTTACATTTATTAATTTCCTTGTGTATTATTTGCGCGCATTTCTTACAAATTTCTTTTATTTTTTACGCAGCGCAAAAAGTTTGAAATCCGGGCGGTTGATCAGCCAGATAAGTTCACTCTCTACAGTGGGTGCGATGATAAAAGTAAACTTCTTTTGGGACTTTGCCGTGATACCCATCAATTTTCAATGGCTATAGCACCTAGAATAAATGAAGTTAAAAGACGAGAAGAAGAAGGTGAGTTCATGTTCTATATTCTTTTTGAATATTTAATTAAATTAAAAATTAACTAATTATATTATAGATCAGTGCTGTCACTTACTTGCAACTTTCGGCCCGATTCTTAGTTCACGCCTATCGCTCTCCTCTTACCGCACTCCTTAGTAACCGCGAACGCTTGTAATTAAGGAGCGTGGCGGTAATCTCAGGCACGTGCATGTCACAAATGTAATGTGGCAATCTATCTAAGTTCTCTTTATTGTTTATTAATAATAAAAATAATTATTCTATTATTAATTACGTATATGTTCTGTAACAATTTAAAATATTTGTGTTTTGAAACGTAATAAAGAGAACTTACAAGGGAAGTGTCACAACTATCCGGAACCGATTTGATTCTCCTTCAAATATGTTGTTAAATACACAAATCTAAAAGACACGTATTTTTTATATGTGCGGATTTTGAGTTTTAAGAGGTAAAACATTCCTTTGAAGAAAAACGATATTTTTCTTTAGAATCGAATATCTAAACTATAAGAGTTAAAGAAAAAAAACGTGCAACAAATTTGAATGGCTTGAAGAGTACTTTAAAGTTATATGAACAAATTTTTTTTATTTTTATTTTTTTTTTAGAAACCCTCACCACTTAATTTTATTTTTCAAAATTAAAATTTTTCAACCTAATTTAAAGCTTATTTTTTTCCAAATTCAACCATGTGTAATAAAGTTATGTTACGAAATATCATTTTCGAAAATTAGTTATAAACGCTCTCGTATATACGCTCATCCGTGCTATATGCGTAAGTAATTACCGTTGAATAATGAGATATATAAAAAATGTTTATGTATAATTTTTATTTATGTTTCCTATGTATTTATAACTACATATTGTACATATTTAGATTTAAAAAAAATATATTTGTATTTTACATTATTCACTCATTATACACATACAATAATAATATTCGACAAAAAAATGTTTCAATCATGACTTCTTGTACCAAGAGATAACATCTTATTACAGCTATATTATTACAACTTCGATATTACATTTTGTTAAAGTTTCATCAAAATTAAAGTGTATTGGATTTTCAAATTCGTATGGTCTTTCATTCGTGTAACCACTTTTAAACCACGATTATTTAAATAAGATTATTTTTGATATCGTGGGATGACAATTGATTATGTATCAAAGATTGTAATTTTATTATATTATTTCGTTCATGTAAATTTATATTACTTTCCAACAGTAAAATTATATCTGAAAATCTTTTAGCAAAATTTTTCCAAATTCTGAATCCATAAACATCTAATGGTTGTATTTTCCCTGTAGTTCCTTTCGGTATTATCAGTAGTAACCCTAGTAGCAGAATGACATCAAATGACGTTTTAATACCGTCTTAATGACGTCATAGACGTCTTTAAGACGTCTTTAGACGTCATCTTGCTACCTGGGAATATGTGTTCCTGGAGGTATTAAATCCGAAATAGTATTAGGGCAATGTCCAGTCCAAATGAATCGATAAGAAGAACGCTAGGAAGAATATTAGGACCAATGTTTGCAAAATAAGCTTCTTTTAATCACATTCTAAAATGGTCTGTAAAAAATATAAATGTTAATTTAATAGTTTTTTATGACTCTTATTAAATTGTTAAATGAAATAAGTTTGTTAAAGAAAGTAATTATAAAAGAGAAATACCTGATGTCATTTTACCAGATTTCAATGCTTTTACAACTTCTTTTACAACTTTAACATTTTCTGGTTTAAACAAATTTTCTTCTACTCTTGGTCCAAATTTATCATTAGCTTCTTTTAATACAATAAATAAAGGAGACAACAAATTGTCATTACAGAATATTATTGGTTGTATCGTATATGAATGGGTTGATGATATGGATTGCACGACACGTTCCATTTTCTTTTCTCCCTGGTTAGTCAATGATCTTCCAGAATGAATTTCCAATTGGAAACCACTTTGATCTGAATGTAAATATTTTCAGATCCAAACTGTTCAATAAGAGATTTTACTCTTCCAGAAAATCATTAGCTGATTGTTGCAAATCAGAATCTTCTAATGTTCTTTTTGTGACAAACCTCTTTTCTTGAAACAATTCGGTGAGACTTCTTGAATCTTGCTATCCAACTGTGAGATGCCTTACATATAGGATTTAAATTTCCTATTTCTTCTTGAACTTGTAAAGTCTATCTTTTCAGATCAATATCATAAACCATAAATCCTGATTCAACAGCTGCAGTAAATTTATCATGTGTAAATTTGGAGATGTAAGATAATTTTTCTATACGACTTCCATCTGATTGTATTTGTTTTTTCCATCGCCTTAACTGACGTTCAGATGAAACTCTTCTAAATTTACTTTGTACTACTTTTAGAGGACGATTCCTTTTTTTGTCATTATTGTTTTCATCAGTGTCCCGATGTCGCCAATACTCAATAGCTCGTCTTTTATAAGAACTATCAAAATTTGTATCATTATTTGAACAATGAGGATGAGAATTTAAATTATCTTCATGCCATGCTTCTTCGTCATCTTTAAATATTGCAAAACTATGTAATTTATAAGGTTCTTTATAATCGAGATATATTTCTTCCGTTACTTCCAACCTATTATAATGAAAAATACTATCCAGCAATATCTTTTTTATGTTTTCCTTTAATTCCTTCTGCTTCAATTACTGGCGTTTCTGTTAGATATATTGAATTTATTGACACCGATAAAAGTCTAACAACGTTAAGCGGATTGATAATCATATTCAAAGATGTTAAATTTTGCTTTCTATTGCAATAGAAAAACACTTTACACAGATTTTAATACAATGAAAAGACTACATTGACTGTGAGAATTATGCTGCTACATGAACAATTTATATTAACTTATCAGAAACACGTACGTAATTACATAATCTTATCTTATCATTCATTTAACGTGAGATATAATATTTGTTTATGCCAGATATTGCGACATGTATTTATTTGCAAAGATTCAATTGTAAAAATTATAACTTATCTGGAACACGTACGCATAATCTTATCTTATCATTCATTTAACGTGAGATATAAAATTTGTTTATGCCAGATATTGCGACATGTATTTAGTCGCAAAAATTCAATTGTAAAAATTATAACTTACATATCTGGAACACGTATACATAATCTTATCTTATCTCATTCATTTGACGTAAAATATAAAATTTGTTTATGCCAAATATTGCAACATGTATTCGTAAGATTCAATTGTAAAATAGTTTTTATAGGTAGATAAATTTGGAAAAAAATTGTTTTTAATTTTTATAGAAGAAATTAAATATAAAGAAATAATAAGAGACCAGGAGGTATATTAGAAAAATTCGTATTAATAATATTTAAAAATTTGTTTAAAAATTTAAATATACACAATACGTAGTTATAAATACATAGAAAACAAAAATTATACATAAATAAAAATTATACATAAATATTTTTTATATATCTTATTGTTCGACGGTAATTACTTACGCACATACCACGGATGAGCGTATATATACAGAAGCGTTTATAACTAATTTTCGAAAATGATATTTCGTAACATAACATTATTATACATGGTTGAATTTGGAAAAAATAAGCTTTAAATTAGGTAGAAAAATTTTAATTTTGAAAAAAAATGAAATGGTAGGAGTTTCTAAAAAAAAATAAAAAATAAAAAAATTTTGTTCATATAACTTTAAAGTACTCTTCAAGTCATTAAAATTTGTTGCACGTTTTTTTTCTTTAACTCTTATAGTTTAGCAAATATTCAAATCTAAAGAAAAATATCGTTTTTCTTCAAAGGGGTGTTTCACCCCTTAAAACTCAAAATCCGCACATATAAAAAAATACGTGTCTTTTAGACTTTTGTGTATTTAATTTTTTAGGCTTTTGAGTATTTAACAACATATTTGAAGGAGAATCAAATCGGTTCCGGACAGTTGTGACACTTCCCTTGTTAGATAGATAGATTGTCACATTATATCGCGCACATTATGACGCGCACGTTAGCACATTATGACGCGCACTAAGCGCTTCTTAGTTACGAGCAGCGCGAGCGGTAAGAAGAGAACAGTATGCTAAGAAATCTGGCCGAAAGTTGCAAATAAATGGCAGCACTGTAGATAATTCTATTCGTTTCTAAATTCTAAGATATGGTAAAATAGTATTAAATATTAGTTTTATTTTTTTATATCTTTTTTTTAATCTTAATATGATTACAATAATATGAAAAACAAAATGTAAGAACACTTTTATAACTTTTAAAAACTTGCTATAAATATTTGACTAGATTTCTGATTGCATGGTAAAAAATTAAATAATTTATCTCATAAAAAATAAATTATTTATTACTCAGCTATCATTTAAAAATACAGACAGTATACAGGGTGTCTGATAACTTTTTGGCTCAAATTAAGAAGGAAAGTCTTTGTTTTGCGATTTTCGCAATAATTAACGAAAAATTAATTATAGAAGATCAACAAATCCGTGCAAGTATACGCGCGCGGCGAGAAAGGATCCGCACTGTAACTTGATACTAAGCGCGTGACGAGCGGTGGATGGAGTTTACTCATTAAACATAACGCTGAAATGTCACGCGCCGCCATTATGTTTTAGAAAGCGCCCGCCACCGCTTCGTCGCGCACCTAGTATCAAGTTACAGTGGGATGGCCTTTCTCGCGCGCTTATGCTCGCAAGGATTGACTGATCTTGTTTAATTAATTTCTCGTTAATTATTGTGAATATCGTAAAACAGTAGAAGATCTTCCTTTTAAGGGGGGAACCTATTTTAGAAGTCCGAAAAAAGGCTGATTTTTAACAAATTTTTTTCTCAAAGAAAAATAAGAATTACGTTCTTGAAACTTTTAATACGTTTTATACAATATTTGAACATTATATACAAATTTTTTCAATAAAAAAAGTTAAATTTTCGTTAAATAATTTAATATTAATTTTTGTGCTTCGTCATCGGAGTTGTGCCACTGTGTACAGCATAGCGTCCTCAATTCTTGTCTAAAACAAAAAACCAAGTATATTTTTAATTTTTATACAATTTTATCCTAAATGAACCAAAAAAAACTTTAAATAAGTATAAAATTTAAATTTTTGTGTAATTTTAAAACAAAATTACAATTTACAAAAATTGTAACACAAATTTAACTTTTTTTATTGAAAAAATTTGTATATAATGTTCAAATATTGTATAAAACGTACTAAAAGTTTCAAAAACGTAACTCTTATTTTTCCTTGAGAAAAAAAGTTCTTAAAAATCATCCTTTTTTCGAGCTTCTAAAGTAGGTTTTCCCCTTAATTTAGGCTAATCGACTTTCGGTACACCTACACTTCGGCATTGCAAAAAATTATCAGATACCCTGTATATCCTTAAAAGAAATCTAAAAAAATGATATCT
Source organism: Camponotus floridanus (assembly GCF_003227725.1). Taxonomy (NCBI): domain Eukaryota; kingdom Metazoa; phylum Arthropoda; class Insecta; order Hymenoptera; family Formicidae; genus Camponotus; species Camponotus floridanus. Next base: position 745,529 of record NW_020229865.1, read on the forward strand.
TATCGATCTTTAGACATTTTTAAGATGATTTTTGATATTTTCGTTGCTTGGATATTCAATGACAATTTTTCATATTCCTTTACAAATTATATAATCTATATATAATCTATATATAGATAATGATGTAAGTATATATAATCTACATATGTATAGTTACATCATTAATTATATTATAATATAATATAATATAAATACAAAATCTATATTTAAAAGAATTAAATAGATAACAAAAAAGCAAATATTATTACTACTGTCAGATATCATGATTATTTTCCATATTTTTTATATCATTCATATTATTTATTTTCATTTTTAATAAACAATATTTACTATTTTTCATATTCATATCTTTCAAACAATTTTTTCGTTTTTATTAGATTTTTAATTTTAGCATTAACTTCGAATAATTATTCTGCTATATTTACTTAAGTCTTTTGTCTTTAATTATTTATATTTGTATGCATTTACACCAGTGCTCGGAATTAGTTGTTCTTTTCAGGCCGAGTCGCCGATCGCGTGCTTAACGCTATGCCTCAAGAGCGTCCGGCAAGCCATTTTGCCAATTCGTCATTAAAATTTTCTTTGATAATTTTAAAGTTTAAAATATATTATTATAACATACATGTATATATAATATGAATGTATATATGTATGCATATCAAATTATAATATACATAATTATAATATATTATAATAATAAAAGATACATAATAATAAAAGAGAGAAGCGTGACACAGTAGGCAGCCTTTTTCTTTTTTTTTTTGTTTAACGACGGGGAAAATGCATAACGCACACCCCCCCGAGGTGCGTACGGCGCACCAAGGGGGGGTAGTGTTGGACTCCCCGGCCCTTAGGAGAGAGCTAGCCCCTCTCCCAGGTGTGCAATGCCGGGTATACCAACTAAAAACCCCGTCGAGCAGACTCACGTGCTGCTAACGCCCCGCCTCCAGGAAACGGAAACCATAACTTCTGGAGGCAGGGCAGCCCGGCCCAATTAAGGGCCCCAACTCACAGTAGGCAGCCTAGAAAGCCAAAGGTTCCGGATTCGATTCCCGGTAGAACCGAAAAATTGTATACGTTCCCTCCTCTCTTGGAAGTCAATGGCAAACCACCGAGAAATCTTGCCAAGAGAATCTCTCTAATCTAATCTGGCCGTTCGGAATCGGCATTAAACTGTTGTCCCATATACTTGTGATGACAATCTGGTGCGCATATGATAGAGAGCATATCTGGTGTGTATATGATAAAGAGATCCCCATGTTCAGGAATGAACGAAGAACTATGAAGAAGATTAATAATAAAAATTTTGATATTAAATTATTTATAAAAAAAATTACTTACCAAAGAAAATTTTCATAACTATTTGGTGAAACGGTTTGGCGGACGCTCCTGAGGCATAGCGTTACGCACGCGATCGGCAGCTCAGCTGTCGAGCCTCGAACGGTAGTGGGGGGGATCGTAAACGTCACCTCAGATATTGGCTGAAAAGGGCAACTAATTCTGAGCATTGATTTATACTTTTTGTTGAAATTTCGCCATTTTATATTAGATTTTTTCATATTTTTATATTAGATTTTTTCATGTTTTTATATTTTAAATTACATAAACACATTTGCACGTAAAACATAATATAAACATACGGACATGTATATATATTATACAGGATGGACCAAAAGTCTGGATACGTCTGGATAAGTCGAATATTTCGTATAGAATGCATTTTAGAACAAAATGCGTTAGACAAAAGTTGTAAGGATTAAAAAGATGTATTTAACTGTAATATCCATTTGACATTAAGTGGCGTCGCCAATGTCACGGCAAGGTCAACTTGAATTTTTTAAGCGGAACCCCCTACTTTTCATTGCATATTCTTGTAGCTTACCTCGAGAGCTTTCCAAAACACTATAATAAATTATTTTTCCCTCAAGTACTTTTTGAGTTAGAAGGCTTGAAATCATTTCAGAATTTTACATAAACCGTAAAATATCCTGTAAAATATTCATTTTTTGATTATTTTACCTTAATACTTTTATGTACAAAATAATGAAAGGAATCAATTAGTGTAAAGAAAACACATAGTTACTTTTAAAAAAAATATTTAATTGTTAATTGCAAATTACATAGTTTTTCTTGGAAATAACTATGTGTTTTTTTACACCAATTGATTCCTCTCATTATTTTGTCATAAAAATATTAAGGTAAAATAATCGAAAAATGAATATTTTACAAGATATTTTACGGTTCATGTAAAATTAAGAAATGACTTCAAGTCTCATAACTCGGAAAGTACTTAATGAAAACTAACTTAATTATATGTTTTGGAAAGCTCTCGAGATGAGCTACAAGAATATGCAATGAAAAATAAGAGGTTCCATTTAAAAAATTCAAATTGATCTTGCCCTGACCTTGGCAATACCACTCAATATCAAATGGATTTTACAGTTAAATACATCTTTTTAATCCTTACAACATTTATCTAAAGCATTTTGTTCTAAAATGCATTCTATACGAGATATTCGACTGTATCCAAATTTTTGGTCCACCCTGTATATACATATATACATATATACATATGTATACATTATGTGCATTATATACATGTGGATGCATTATTTGACTCATTCATATTTCAATTTCCAGCATGCATTCGTTCACTTTACATGTATATAACTTAATTTCAAAGTACACTTTTGATTTTTCTCTTTGAAGCGTTTGATGAAGGTGAAGAATCTGACACTTCGAAGTGAAATTAGGGGAAATAAGTATGTTTAATTATTATTAATAGTTAAATGTATTATAAGAAATTAAAAAATTACTTATTGTTTTACATTAATCACAGGTCGTGCATTTGCTCGCTTGCTAACTTGCTTCAGTTTTATTCATTTTTGTTTCTTAATTTAATTTTACCTTAATTTACTTAACTTAATCTACCTTAAAATTCATTCTAACTTTGCTCCCGCTATTACTTTCTACTTAATCTTTTTTTTTTGATGTTCTTCAGAATGAATCACTCTTCTAATTGGGATAAAATTTTGCATAGCCTCAAGAGATATTAAGCTCAATTGTCACACATCTGGATTTTCAATTGTGTAAAAGTTATAAATAAAAATATTGCTTAAATTGGTAAAAATCCAGAAAAAAGCAGAAAATCCCAATTAACTTGATATATGTTCTCAACATAATGTCTCTGAATGATATTCAAAAGGTTTTAGCCATCCTTTGTTATTTATTCAAAACTTATTAACAAAAAATGTTTTATAAATAATATATATTTTTCGAATAGCGTATGCATATTAATCATATTATGTACTTAGAGCGCAAGATGATATGGGATGAATCTTGTTTCGCGTGGGAAGTTGCAAACCATGTCAAACTGTACAATAGCAGACCTCGTTTCTCACTGATCCAGGAGTGATGTTGGGTAAACTTCGTTTCACATGGAAAGTTGCGAATTTATGTGGAACCATATGATAACAGAAATTTCGAATCTATTTCACATTAATTTACAACTTTCAACGCGAAATGAAGTTCATCCCACATCGCCTTGTGTTTTAATATTAACATGATCAATGTACACAAGATATTCAAAAAATATATTATTTACAAAACTTTTTTTATTAATAACTTTTGAATAAGTAACAAAGGATGGTAAAAATCTTTTGAATATCATTCAGAATTATTATTTTAAAAACATATGTCAAAATCAAGTTCCTCGGAGTTTCCTTTTTATTCTGGAGTTTCTACTATTTTATAATATTTTTATTTATAACTTTTAGATAATTGAAAACCAGATGAGTGGCCTTGACAGTTGACTTTAATTTCATCTCTCGAAGCTGTGTACAAAGTTTCAACCCAACCAGAAGAGTGTTCCATTCGGAAAAACAACTTCCTTTTTCAGTTTCTCTAAATGTCGCCTTATTTCTTCACTTTTTTTCTCTCCTTGTTTCTTTTGTCTAGTAAAATTTATTTATGCTGTTTTTATACTTCTTTTCTCTCCAATTTTGTTAATCCTCTTATATTTGTTTGCTAATATATTTTCAAATATCACCTGCTATTTCTATTTCGTTTTTACACTTTTTTCTTTATATACTTTTTTCTTTATATTTCTAATCTTTCTCCTGTATTGCCTGCTTTTCTCTTTCTTCAAATATCTTTTTACTCTCATTTTATTTCAAACTTTGTTACTGTTTCCTGCTTATCTGCTTTTTCTTTTTTCTTCGGTAAATGTTTATTTTAGGTTATACAGATTGAACAATTTTTATTTTGACATATATTGTAGAGAATACATTCCTAAGTATAATAGTTAACCGTTAGAATTTTGCGGCGGTCTCTCTTCGTCCCAAAGATATACAATTATGAAATTACATATTGTACTTACTTGTATTATCTTTTCGTTATATCCTAGTAGTACTAAAAAGACGGGTGGGGCTAGATCAGTCCCTGATGTCACTTAGATCTAAAAGATCTTCTGTAACCCCATAGTTGTCTGAGGTTATAAATGGCGATCCACTTTGCCCTTGCAAGAAGGTTGTATAGATCGCCTACTCTCACGTTTTGTAATAAAACACTGGGTTCAGCGAATATATGAGTGTGTATCTCCTAAGAACAAGAGCGTGACAGTAATATAGAATGTGAATGCTGTTTTCTTTTTCTTCGCCGCATAAACGGCAGTCTTTCCGCTCGATCAGGCCGAGATTTAAGTGAGCCCTGAGGGCCACATGGTCCGTGAGTAGGCCAACGGAGATATTGAGCTTATTTCTGCTCAGGATTAGAAATTCATCCGTCTGTTTAGAAAGGGGTTGGTTCAGCAGAAGCTTGGCTTGATGACAGCTCTGAACCTGGCCCCACGAAACCAGATGTTCCCGTTTCAAAGATTCTTTGATGAGTGTGAATCTCTGATTTTTTACCTATGGCAAAGGAGATGCCGACGACCTATCTAGAGACTTCGAGGGTGTCTAGCTTTGCCAGTCCGTCCGTCACCTCATTGCCATGGATTCCCTGATGACCGGGAACCCAAGCTAAGGTGATCCTATTGGATTCTCTTAGTATGTTAAGCGTTAGCATGCAGTCCCAAACCACCAAGAACTCAGTGGTGATCTTGGCTAGAACGTTAATAGTTGCCCTACTATCGGAGCAGATGAGTATATTTCTGTTAGTGGCTTCAACTTAAGTTAAAGTGTTTGCACATTCAAGGATTGTTAAAACCGCTGTTTGAAAAACCGTGGCCAGCTCCCCTGAGAAGTAAGATTCTCTATGGTTAGTCCTTGAGCCAATAGATTCCAGCTCCAAATCCTCCTTCTGTTTCCGAGCCATCAGTATACCAGATGTCCCAGTTTAGCCGGCAGATTCGTTCTGGTTTACTCTAATCTTTCCTAGAAGGTATCTGGATTTTGAAGAACTTAAAAACCTAAAGAGGGATTTTCTAGATATTCTATCCTGCAGCAGAGAGAATAGGTGTTCATGGAGGAACAATAGCCTAATATAACCAAGATGTTGATCTCTCCATTCACCCTGACACTTTGATCTGTAGGCAGAAAGTTTGGCTGCGCTGATAATAAAGCGATCCAGGAGTGGAAGACAGAGTGCAATCTCAAACGCCTCCGTAGGAGTAGTAATTCTCAAGGCCTCCATAACCGTAAAGCAACAATTCTGAAGGTTTTTGAGTAAGTTCTTGGCCCCCACCTTTTCCACTTTTTCCTTCTGGGCCACCAAACCACCGCAGCATATACACGGTGGGCCATTTTAATCGATGCACTCGAATATCTCGAAAACAGCACTTTTCAGAAAGAAATGTTTCAAACAAAAATTGTAGGATGTGAAGGGGGACATAAGATGGTAGCATTGGTTTGACCTTGGAAAGTCATTTGAAGGTCACATAAAAGTCACCTTTAATTTCTTAAATTGAACCCACTATTTTTCATTACATATTCTTGTAGCTTATCTCGAGAGCTTTCCAAAACACTACAGACAAATGTTTTTTCATATAACAAAAAGTGCATTGCAAATTACACATTTTTTATCATAAACAATCATACGTTTTCTTTGCACCAATAGTTTTGTCTCATTATCCTGTGCATAAAAGTATTAGGGTAAGACTACCGAAAACTAAATATTTTACGAGATATTTTGCATTTTATATCGAAGTACTGCAAACTTTGAAGCCTTATAACTCAAAAAGTATTTAATGAAAAAACATTTGTCTGTAGTGTTTTGGAAAGCTCTCGAGATAAGCTACAAGAATATGTAATGAAAAATAGTGGGTTCAATTTAAGAAATTGAAGGTAACTTTTATGTGACCTTCAAATGACTTTCCAAGGTCAAACCAATGCTACCATCTTATGTCCCCCTTCACACCCTACAATTTTTGTTTGAAACATTTCTTTCTGAAGAGTGCTGTTTTCGAGATATTCGAGTGCATCGATTAAAATGGCCCACCGTGTATGAGACGGGGCAGAATGTCACGGGCGAATTCCACGTGAATTGCCGTCGGATAGCCGGAGTCGGGATCAAAGTTCGATCGGCAGGTATAAAAAGAAGCGAGAGCGTGTAGGTGTAAAGAAAAGAATAAATGTTTATTGTGTATTGTACAGTGTATGTCTGTGTGCGTGGGTTTTACAATGTACGTGTATGGTATTGTACGTTGTGTGTGTTGATGCGCAAAGCGCGACGTGTAGTGCAGTTTTCGCTGAACGAAGAACGTTTTATGAATGTACGCGCGGTTGTATCGTGTGAATGTACTCGTGATTGTATTATACAAGTGTGTGCCTGTTTGTATTGTATAAATGTTCCGTATACATGCGCGAGTGGTAGTACGGAGTATCAGTGCAGCGGTTTAATTACAATGCGGTAATATCGTTGTCTTCGTTTCGTACGACGCTGTATATATCGTGCGTGTTTATACTCGGGCGCAGTCAATAAACAACGTTTGACGTTGCGCATCTCGTTTTTCTACACGCGTGTCTGGGCGATCGGTCTAGCCCTGTTTTTTTACGCAGTTCTTCGGCGCGTGATTCCGCGAATCGCTTGGTTTATTCAGTGTACGCATTTTCTTTCGAAGTGCAAAAGAAATTCCCGGTATAGACGGGATGTTCCCGGGAACGCTGTGCCGACGAGAGATACTCGTTCGAGGTAGCTCTCCTCTCTGCTTCGAGATAAGATGCACAAGCGTTCGGATGTTGCACCGTTTTACCGAGATCCCTCGGTCGAACCGAAGTGCGCTCGGGTTCATTTTTGCAATCGGAAAAGTGGCTAGATGGATTGCCGGATTTATGATCGAGAGTCCTTGGTGGAAGAAGAGTGTGCTCTACCTCCGTTATTTAAATTGGCTTCTTCTAGGAGCGGTTTCGGAGACGTTTCATTTGAGCGGAATCGGAAAAAGGTCATTAGATCACCGAATGTGCTCTTTTTATACCGGCTAATTACCCGCGTCAGCGCGCAGCGATATTATCCCTTCCGAACAGATTTCGAAAAAATGGTATGGCCCGTTCGGAGAGGTTCGGGAGTTGCGCCGAACGCGGGCTTTTGCCGGCCGGCGGTTCGGGGCACATCGGCAACCTTCGGCGGTAATCGGCTCAACAATTAGCCTAACGGTATAACCGTTAGGGTGCCGTTCGAGATGTTTCAGAACGTTCAAAAAAAATGGGGGCGCACCGCGCCTCTGCCCTTGCTCGGCGGATGTTCTGCCGGGCGGCAGTTTCCGATCGTATGCCGAGTAAACGATGCGTTTAAGGAGGTGCACGGAGTGCATCGTTACACGCAACAACTCTGAAGGCTTTTGAGTAGATTCTTGGCCCCCCCATTTTCATTTTTTCCCTCTGGGCCACCAGACCACCGCAGCATATGTGAGACGGGGCAGTAGAATGACTTTGTAGACCTAAAGGGCGATTTTGTTTAATGCCCCACGTTTTGCCTACAGTCCTTCTACATGCTTACAAGTGGAAGTGTAGAATATTTGTGTTTAACTTCAAGATGAATTTTCTAGCTTAATTTGAGGTTAAGATGGACCCCCAAGTATTTTACCGAAGAAGTGTATGCTCTTTGCCCCAGAACCTCAGAGGCCCTATGAATTCGAGCTTGTATTTTTTGGTGAAAATCTAAGCTTTAGTCTGAGACCGATTGACCGTAAGACCTTTGGCTTGACATCAGTTTTGAATAAGCTTAAGTGTAAAGTTTTAAATAATCTTTAGTTTATTCATAAGCTTTTTAAGAGTTAAGAGAAAGCTACTCCTCACAATTGCAGCCCCGTCATCCGCGTAGCCACAGACAAGGAGATCCGCTTCTTGTAATTTAATCAAGAATTCGTCCACTACAAGGCACCACAGGAGCGAAGAGGGAACGTCACCCTGCGGACAGCCCCTGGCCGGGAGACCATTCAAGGTTTTATCTCCGTAATTAATAGTCAAAATTCTGTCCAATAACATGCTTTGTGTCCACTAGATCAGAGTTTCAGAGATGTCATGCCTGTACATGGTCTCTTTGATTGCTGTATATGAGGTGGTATCACATGCCTCCTCGATATCCAGAAATAATCCTAGGGTATACCTTCCTGTCGCCAGCTGTATCTCAATCTTGCTCACAAGGTGGTAAAAGGCAGTATCCGTGGATCTGCTCGTCCTATAGGCGTACTGAGAAAAAGCCAATGATCGAGTAGTGAGGGGATATGTCCTAATATAGTTGTCAATCAGTTTCTCCAATGTCTTCAGAACAAAGGAGATAAGGCTGATGGGTCTGAAGTCTTTAGCCAAAATGTGACCATTCCTGCCTGGTTTAGATATAAAAGTGACTCTGGTGCCATTCCAGACACGTGTCTAAGGGCTATGCTAGCCCTGAGCACTTTGACTATCGGGAAAGAAACGTGTCTTTTCTCGTTAGCATCGTCTTAATAGCGCACATAGTCGTGCGCTATCGGGAAGTGTGCTATCGGGAAAAATGTAATTATATAATGTGTGCTATCGGGATAATGATTCCAACATTTTGTGCGCTATCGGGATAGTGCTTCCAACATTTCATGCGCTATCGGTTAATGCTTTCAACATTTCGTGTGCTATTGACATTATGTGTTATTTTTTTGTGTGCTATTGGGATAATGTGCGTATTACTTGGTACACTATCGAGATTATGCGCAATTTACTTTGTGTGCTATCAGGAATTGTGTTCAATTTTTCGTATGCTATCGGGTTGTGCGCTATCGCACCGTGTGCTAACGGGACTCCCGTTAAAGAGTCTCCTGATCTCGGATCTGAGATTTGACAGCTCTTCATTTCAACAGAGGATTTTGGTCTGAGACCGTATAAGTTTCAGAGGGCAATTCGCCTCAAAGGCATCCGAGATTGCGTTGCTTAAACAAGCCGCAGTAGTTTCCAGATTATCCCTGGTACGGAATCTGGTCGGAACGGTAGTTAGTCTGTTTCTTATATCTAACCTAAAGCCGTCCCAATTCGTTTTCCTAAGATTCCGCCTCCACAAATTCGTGGGTTGTTGGCGGAGGGTGAGACGTATCCGCTTGTGGTCAGATCCTGAAGATTCATCTAAGATTCTCCAGTCTTCTCAGCTCAGACATGCCCTTAGTACAAATAGTAATATCGATTACCTCTTGTCTTCTGGCATCCATGAAGGTGGGCTCTATACCTCTGTTCAGGATGATAAGTCTCTTGCCCAAGATGAAGTCGTGTAGGCTCTCTCCTCTCGGATTGATGTTTGAGCTCCTCCAACCGACGTGGTGGGAGTTAACATCACAATCCAGGAGAAGTTCGAGTTTCTGCCTTTTTTTTACGAGAGGAGAAAAATGCTTTTACCTACACCTGGACCCCCGTAGGTCTGGGTAGTGTTGGACTCGGCCTATCTAGCGGCCAATACTAATTAAAAATGTCCTCTCTTGGCGATCATCCGATTATGGCGTGACTCCCGGGCGGTATCCGCTTTCGCATTACCCGCCCGGTGCCTGTTGGACTTCCACCCTCGTCCTGACCAGGAACTCCTTTGGTCCTGTAAATATGTGTGTGTACATGTGCATGAGTGAGTGTATGTATGTATGTATGCGTGTATGTGTGTGTATACGTATGGATACATGTAGGAGAGCGTGTGTGTAAGTGAAAATGAGATGCTTGGATGGACCTTACCCTCCTTCTGTATTCCCCTCCCCTTAATTCCATCCCAATCCCCACATCTCTCCTTCCCCACTCACCTCCCTACTAATGGCCCCCAGTACATCATGTCCCTGTATATCAGTGTGCGCGTGTAGATGAAAAATGAGCGAACGATTCCCTACCCCCCACCTCTTTTTAATCCCCCTTCCCCCACACCCAAACCCCACCATGATCCCAAATACATCATGTTTGTGTGTGTGAGTGTAAATGTTAGTGTAGTGTAGGTAGGACAATCTTGATCGTAGAAAAAGTCATCGTTAGTGTGTGTATTCTCACTATAATGGGATTAAATCTGATAAAAATTATTCATTGCTCAGCACTTGCAATTGCTCGCGAGCTCGTTCGTCTTCTTCTTTCAGAAGCATAACTCTGTCTGCAAAAGTGCGAAAAGTTTCCCAATTGTCTGCCGATTCCAGGATTTTAGCAGTTACTGTTCTAAACGAGAAATTGTTACTTACAATGCTGGTAAGTAGATCCTTTCTCCTCCTGCCACTCTACGCATGACTGCAGAGTGTGCTCCGGAGAACATCATTATCGGAACTACAAAATGGACACAGAGGAGTGTCTATTCTCTCAATACGATGTATATATGTTGAGAAGCACCCGTGTCCTGTCATTAGTTGGGTAAGATGAAAAACCAATTCGCTGTGTCGTTTGTCTAACCAGATATCAAATACTGGGAGAATCGAATCACAGGTTCGAACACCAGCGACGTCATCGTTGAAAGTAAAATCGCTACTGGCGAAGAAGAAACTTCCTCATCTCGTTTAATCTGCTTCTGCACGGATGGGTTCCATTCTCCGTTTCTTTTTAAGTCGTGAAGTCTAAGGAAGACTCTTCGAAAGTCTATGCGGCATGTATCGGTGTCGGAACAATTCTTGCCAGGAGTAAGGCAGTGTCCGCCGAGATAGTCCCCACAATGACGCGGATAGCAATTGTCCGTTGCGTTCAAGCTAGGAGACTACTTATCTTTTTATTGCAAGCAACCTCGCTCCATATAGGAACATCATAGTTTATAATCGAACCTACGTTGGCATACAACTTGCATTTCCTTTCACGCGGGCCCTTCAAGTTTTCGAGTCCTGCCTCCTCAGCATGGGCAACCAGGTTTTTGACATTGTCTTGGGGTGGAAGATTGCAGGAATTGTAGGGCACGTAAGTTGACCCTATGAGTAAGTCCATTGTCTTCCCCTGCTCCAGATTGATGCTCGTCTGGATGACAGCCAAGGCTCCTGAATAATGGCAAGGTGTGTGTGCATCGCAGCAGTGCTCCTGGCAAGAATAGCCGAGGCGCTTTTACTGTGATGCAAATTAATTTGGTTGATGGGTACCGTCATAATTAGACAGTCTCCTCTGGTATCTCCTCCATGGATTTAGACTTCTACCGCATTCTCTTTCGGCATCTAACAGATGCTCGTCCGAGACTGCAGCAGGATCTGAAATTACAGGACGTCCAGAAATTGACCATCAATTAGGCAGGCGAAGGTGGCATCCCTACTCACGCTCCCCCTGGTGACGATCCAATCTTCGGTCGTCAGTCCTGTGTTTTGCCTGCCGAGGAGCTTCAAAGTTTCCTCAGCAGACAAGTCTGGCTCATCCATGTGTATCACCACTCGATGGCACCTAGGCAGCTCATCGACCGGCACTACACGTAGGGAGTTTCCCTCCATCTTCAGGTCGGAGGATAGGCTTTTTAGCCAGTCCTCCGACTGCTCATCGTCGCACACAAAAACATAGGCTCCGTCTCTCTCCCAGGAGCCGGAGAATGTGGGGGCTTTTGTAGCCTCGGGTAACTCGAGGATACGCCCTCTGATCATCTTCCTGATCAATCCACATTCTGCGACTCCTAGCTTCTTGTCAGGAAAGTCCTCCAAACTAGTCTGACAAGCCCTTTGTTCGCTTGTGCATATGGCCCTTAAAGGGGGAGACTCGTGTAAAATAAAATTTTTGAGCAATTTTTTTTATTGTTTAAAAAATTCATTTATTATCTGAAGAATGTTATTCTCGACGTTTTAAACCCCAATGAAGCCCTAAAAGTCCCTGAGGAGTCATCAAAGTGATGTGCTTCAAACGGTGCCGAGAGCAGGTACACGAGTGCTCGCGTATGAATGGAGGAAAGAGGAAAGAGGAAAGAGGAAAGAAGAAATAGGAAAGAGCAGCAAAACTTGATGAATTTCTAGAAGAAGAAGGCTTACTATACGGCCCTGGTATCGCAGACTAAGCTTTGGTAATTATAAGTCTCTCGGAATACTACTTCTCTATACCGAAAACTTTAAACACGTTTTTCTCAAAACGTAAATTTTTGCGCGCCGTGCAATGTAACTCAAAAAGTAATCGGCCGATTGACTTCAAATTTTGTACAGACATTCATTAACTTATTAGCCATCGGATAAACTTAAAATTAAATTAAAATTGTAATAATAAATATTGTTTTTTTTGCAATTTGTTTATAGAAAGAAAGGTAATTTTTTTTCAAAATGGTCCTGAATTTTTATTTTTTTTTGTTGCTAAAAATAGGTTCATCCGATGCGGAAAAACGTATTTTAATGAAAAAAACTTTCATTCGTTGATTTCAGTCAATCACAAGGACGTGGACGTTGCACGGCGCAAAAAGTAGAAGTCAACTTCGAATAGCTACAGCGCCGCCATTTTGATTTTTTTCAACAATAAGAAAATTTTTTCAAATACATTTTATCATCAATATTATAATGCGCTTTATTGCAATTGAATAAACTTTCTCATTTTTTAGTAAAAAGTTCTTGAAAATACAGTTATTTACACGAGTCTGCCCCTTTAATCATTAATCTTGGATCGTTTACCCTGGCGAGTATCGATGGGGCTATGGGTGTTATTCTCCAGCCGGGTGCGTTTAAGCGCCACAGTCGAGGCTCCACCGCTGCTGGGCCCAGGACTAGAATTAGCTTCAGCGAGAGGGATTTAGTCTTTGGCCTCTCCCTCCCTCTGAAGCTGTTTCTTGTAGCTGTCCTTGCTGCTCCGCTGTATCTGACTCGGGTTTTAGGGTGGTCTTCAGGCAAGACCGCCTCCGAGTTGCATTCCTCCAGTCGTTCACTCCCTAAGGAAGCTACACCCTGGAACTGGCCTTGTCCTGATGTTTTTTGTTGTTGTTTGTGAATTCGTCGGGTATATTTTCGTGCCATGAGTACCGCGGATACGCGATATCATCCAACCAGAGCCGCGAATGGCTGGGGCCTGGCTAAATATCCCGGAGGTCGCCCGATATCCGGGAGAACCGTTTGAGCACCCCCTGCGCCACGTAGCCGTCGGCACGGTTTCATTAACCTTGGCTTGGGGGATTCCTCTTCGTTTGTATGTAACTTTGCTTTGTCTTGTAAAGTACATGCATGGACACCGTGGAGTCCGCCTCCCCCCTACGGGGTGCACCATCCGAAAGATATGATTTAACCCAACCTGTGTAAGAAGTGTGGAAAATATCTGGCTTCGCATAGAACGTTGTAAATTTATCTGGAAAGTGTGTTTATATTTTTTTATTTACATTTACTTTTTAAGTAAATGTGTAGGCAGGACAGTAGCGCGGGGGGGACCGTCCCCCCTTGGGGGATCGCCAAAAGATATTAACCTAATCCAACCCGCGTCCGACGTATAAAATGTATTTTGTTTCACATGGTTCATATAGCTTTACATAAGTTTATAACTTTCTATGCGAAGCCAAGTATATCCTACACTTCAGACACGGGTTGGGTTAGGTTATATCTTCGGGTAGTGGAATCCCCCTACGGAATCTGCAGTATCCACATGTGTATTTTGCAAAAGGAAGGAAGTTATATACAAATACTTATTAAAAGTTTAGATAAAAGAAAAGTGCAATTTTTATACTTTATTAATTTATATTTACCTTATAGATCGTGTAGAGGATTAATACTGTCATAATGTTAAAGAAATTTAAATACAAATAGAATATAATGAAAAGATGATACAAGTAAGTATGAAATTTCAAAATCGCATATCTCAGCAACGAAGAGAGATCACTATTATTAGAGGGATCTTGAGGGATGTTGTCACTTTATGGCATTGTGTTTGTCGGTGTCGTTTCTTAGAAGCTGGAAGGAAGGCCGACTGGCCTTCGGAAGCTAACATGCAGTGCACGCGAATACCTTCACTGGCACTTATTTAATCAGTTGGCGACTTTCAAGAGGTCCTTGGCAATCGGCATTGCAGTCATTGAGCGAGATACCAATATCACTCTGAAGTCGCATATCACTACGTTAAAAAAACAGCATTAGGTGTGAGATCTGGATAGCTCAGTAGTCTAGAACAGTTGTTTGGAAAGAGAAAATCTCGGGTTCATTTCTCGATCCAGCCTTGCACCTCACATATTTTTCTAGTCCACGATTGTTTTCTAGCTATTATTCATTGGACTGAAAAATGTGTGAATGCTCTCTTCACAGGATATGCGTCGATGCTGTTGCCACGGATGGATTCTGTCGCTCGTTGACTAAATGGGCATATAGATACGTCTAACCTCCTCCCACATACATTCCTATCTTATTTGGAATCATAAAATTCAAACGGTGTATTATTTAGAAATGTATCCTCTCCAATATATATCAAAATAAAAATTTTTCATACTGTGTAACCTAAAGTAAATATTTATCTTTTCTTCTTTCAAATAATATCTTAGAAAGAAGACATTATAAACAAATGAATTTTATCTTCTCTGTGCTGAACAATTTTACATGCATGAAAAGTTTAGCATTGCTGAAATTCGAAATCCAGAGTGTTGTCAAAGCTAATAGAATATTACATATATAAAGAATAATATATATAAAAAACATATATAAATAATAATATATATAAAGAATAATGTTATGTGTGTCTTTGAAAATATTATATTGCAATTGATTCATTCCTTGGAGAATTCAAATTTTAATAAGTAATATTAAGCAATCTTTTAAACATCTGCAATCACTAAGAGTATTCTATTCATATATACATTTAACTTAATCTTAAAATCGGTTATATTAATATTTAGTTTACTTTCGCATTTAGATGTATTTCTTTTATTTTTTAGTGTATGAATGTTATATTATTTTAATTTTATAATCATAGCTAAAAAATTCTTAGTAATAAGATTCGATATTGTTTCGACATTAATACCATTTAAAATTCATTGAATCGAAACTGATATCGGAAATCAACCGATTTTGCTTAAATTGTTTTAATATCAAAAGTGATTTCCAAGTTATTTGAGTCCAAAATTAAAAATTTGTCTAAAATTAAGAAGTTACCATGGTACCAGTACACCATAGTATCATAGGATATATTAGTTGTCAATTCGATGTCGAATTAATATTTAGTTTACTTTCGATTCTATGTAAATTACTGCAAAAATCGAAATAAAATCGGCATGAAGAAAGAAAAGAAATCGATATCAATATGAATTTCGATCCCATTTTAAGTACATATCAATGTCAATTCCACGTTAGATCAATATGTTTGTCACATTATATTACTATAGCTATATAGTTATTAAACGGTTACAATTTTGCAAGAGACTCATATCGCTGAAGATGAAAATTATGATAATCTATGTATATATATATATATATATATATACAGGGTCTACCAAAAGTGTGGAAACCCCTAAATATCTCGGAAAATATACGTTTTACAGAAAAGTGTTTCCAACAAAAGTTGTAGGGTTTAAGAAGATCTATATACTGATTCTATCAGTTTGACCTTGGATGGCGTCGTCAAGGTCAGGTCAAGGTCACATTGACTTTTTTAAATGACACCCCCTACATTTGATTGCATATTCTTATAGCTTAATTCAAGAGCTTTCCAAAACACTATAATAATGTTCATTTTTATTAAGTACTTTGCGAGTTATGAGGGTTGAATGATAGAGTAGCGCCGGTATTAACATTATCCAAGGTGTACTACATGGAGGTTACTCGCTCGGATTTGCATCTGTTGTGTGTGTGATCCAGCTAACTAAGGCAAGATCGGTCGTGGATCCAGTCAGCAAAAGCAAAGACCCAACCAAATTACAATCGAGCATTTAAAGACCTGGAAAGCAATCGACATAGTAAACAGTAAATAAATTTGTGGATGCTCATTTATCATAATAATTGTTCGAAATGTGTGCGTGTGCGTGCGTGCGGTGCGTGTATACAGAGATCAGGTTAGGTTGCACCAAACGATTGCAAATGTGTTTCAATGTGTTAAAGTAAATGCTGAAAGTGGCTGCCATTTACTTCCTGACAATATGCTAATCTTTGGTAGAATGTAGAAATGACTTTACGATTCGTTTCAAAAGGTATCAAAGCCATTTCATCCCTTATTCGCTGTATCAATTCGTGAATGGTTTTAGGTTTTGTTCTGTAAACCTTACTCTTCAGATATCCCCATAGATAATAATCAAGAGGAGTTAGATCTGGTGACCGAGGTGGCCAATCCTCTCCTCCCTCATTTCCGTTCCTTCTTCCTATCCACCGTAGCGGAAAAGTCTCATTTAAAATACGACGTGGTCCTGCACCAAAATGAGCAGGAGCTCCATCATGCTGAAACCATATTTCTTGGAAATTATTTGGAAAAGTATTCTGTATGGCTGGAATTATTTGATCAACAAGTAATCTCTCATACCTTTGAGCGTTCAAATATTCTTCAAAAAAAAAACGGCCCTATTAAATAGCCATCTATTATTCCGCACCATACATTTATTTTTTGTGGATGTTGTGTGTGAGTTTCCCGCACCCAATTCGGATTCTCATCTGACCAGAAACGAAAATTTTGATTATTAACTTCTCCCGTTAAGGTAAAAGTTGCCTCGTCTGTGAAAACAATTTGATAAGGGAAGATGGGCCGGACATCTATTAGTGCCATCATTCTTTCACAGAAATGTATACGACGCTCCTCATCTCCGTTTTGCAATTCTTGAACGTATTGCAATTTATATGGATGGAACTTGTTCTTCTTTAAAATTCTCCAAACCGACATGGGAGCAATATCGTGAGTTTGAGCGACTCTCTGAACACTAGAATTGGGATCTTCAATAAATGTCTGCAGAACATCAAGTTGTTTTTCTTCGTTGGTTGCAGACAATGGTCTTCCTGACTTAGAGCGATTTCTTACGCTACCAGTTTGTCTAAAACGTTCTATTGTTTTTAACACAGTGGACTTATTAATTCGACGGTTCGGATACGTGTCATTAAATAATCGAACGACATCAGAGAACGATCTTTCGTTATCACCCCATCCACGCATCATGAGGATAGTGATTCTTTCACGTTCCGACAAGTCGCCAGCCATTTTTAAAACGTTTAATTTTAATTAATCGTACGTTGTATTTGGACGATAACAATTAATTTCTGCTTGCTCAAAGCTGAAGTTAGAAGGTGCTCGTTCTTTGATAGCTTTATACATTCTTAGTTGAATTTTAAATGCGAGTTAGACTGCATGTAGTGCGTCACATAGCGGTAAATGAAGGAACTAACGAGACGTTTCATACACGTTTTATGGAGCAATTTTTTGGCAATTTGACTTCAGCGAAATATGAGGATATGTTGAGGAATCGATCTTGCCTTAGTTAGCTGGATCACACACACAACAGATGCAAATCCGAGCGAGTAACCTCCATGTAGTACACCTTGGATAATGTTAATACCGGCGCTACTCTATCATTCAACCCTCATAACTCGCAAAGTACTTAATAAAAATGAACATTATTATAGTGTTTTGGAAAGCTCTTGAATTAAGCTATAAGAATATGCAATCAAATGTAGGGGGTGTCATTTAAAAAAGTCAATGTGACCTTGACCTGACCTTGACGACGCCATCCAAGGTCAAACTGATAGAATCAGTATATAGATCTTCTTAAACCCTACAACTTTTGTTGGAAACACTTTTCTGTAAAACGTATATTTTCCGAGATATTTAGGGGTTTCCACACTTTTGGTAGACCCTGTATATATATATATATATAGAGAGAGAGAGAGAGAGAGATAGGAATATTTTAACACATAAATTTACATATATATTTGATATATAAATTTCTTCTACATGCTTAGACATACATCTAAATTTATATATTAAGGCATTCTTGTTCTCGTGTGTAGATAGACTTTGGGACATTTGGGACATGCGACAATTTTTGTTTTCTCAAACATAATATAATAACAAATCAAAGTATTTAATAGCTGAAATTAATATTAAATAAACATCCTAATTTACTTAATACATTATTTATGTATCTATTACTTTCGAAAACTATTGAAAGATTTTGACCTTTTTGCCTATATATTTATCAAACTATAGACATAATATTATATTAGGTTTGTTTAATATGTAACGATGCACCCCCTTAGATGCATCGTATACCCGGCATGCGATCCACCGGAAACTGCCGCCCGGCAGAACATCCGCCGGGCATAGGCAGGGACACGGTGCGCCCACATTTTTTAAACGACTTTAACTCTTTCGGAAAAGGGAGCCGAATACCGCCGAGTGTTGCCGACGTGTCCCGATCCGGCGACCGGCGAAAACCCGTGCTCGGCGCACATCCCGAACCCCTCCGAGCGAGCCCCCAACCGTACCGCTTTCCGTAACCCGTTCGGAAGGGGTAATACCGCAGCGCGCCGACGCGGGCAATTAAGCCGGTATAAAACGGGCACGTTCGGCACACTAATTACCTTTTCCGATTCCGATCACGCAAGTGAAACGTCTCGTAAAACCTAGACCGCTCCTAGAAAACGCCGATTGTTAGAACGGAGGTAGAGAGCACTCTTCCTCGAGAGCTCTCGATCATAATCCGGCAATCCAATCAGCCGCTTTTCCGACCGCAAAAACGAACCCGAGCGCACTCCGGTTCGATCGAGGGATCTCGGTAAAACGGTCCAGCATCCGACAACCTAACGTTTGTGCATCATATCTCGAGGCAGAGAGGAGAGCTGCCTCGGACGAGTATCTCGTCGGCACAACGTTCCCAGGAAATCTTCCAATAATACCGGGAATTATTTTTATATTTCCACCGAAGACGCGTACGCCGAATAGAACAGGTGATTCGCGGAATCACGTCCGAAAGAAACACGCGCATTTATAAAAACAAAGCTAGACCGATCGCCCAGATACGCGCGCACAGAAAAAACGAGACACGCAACGTCAAACGGGCATTCACCGCGCCCGAGTATAAACACGCGCGCTATATGCAACGCCCGTACCGAAAACACCGACGACAATACTGCATTTCTTTATAACAAGCCGCTGCACTTGCATTACGCTTCACCACCCACCTATATATACAGTATGTGTGAATTAACGTGGCTCGTAGTGATTTATTGCGAAGTTAATGGGTTTAGAAGAAAATAGTCCAAACAAAAATTGTATGGTTACAAGGGGGACATAATATAATGAAACTTGTTCAGTTACAGGTGGCGCCACTTTTGAGATATCTTGATGAAAGCCATTTTTGTAAATGGAAGTTGATTTTTTTTTCTAATAAAAGTTGTAACAGATATTGAAACGAATACAATGGTTTTTGTATTTTTTTATTCGGATCATTTTTGACCGAGTTACAGCGCTTTAAAGTTTCAATATTGCCAAAAACTGCTGTATTTGTCTTGATGCCAGCCACTTCTATTTGAATCCAAAAAAATGCAACAAAGAACAAAGAACAGTCGATTTACTTTTTTTAAGTAGAATTGTACATTTATTATTTTAATATTACAGTTATAAAGTAATTTTAATATTTCTTTTTCCCTTCGACATAGCCGCCGTCATGTAGAATGCACTGCTGCAATCTTCTCATCGTCTCCTTTTCGACGTTTTTTAACATTTCGGGGGTCATGTTGGCGAACCTTACGATGATCGGTATTTCACGATAAACTAAAACACTTCAGTTCCGTAGGCATAATACGTACATAATAAACACAAATACGAGCGTATGCTCAAATATGAATGCAAAAACATAAACACGAACGAACTGCCAAATGTAAACAAATAAATGCCAAGTTCGCCGGTTTTTTCTTTACGGAATAATTCAGTTTTAACTGAAGTAAGTTAGTTTATCGTGAAATATCGATCAAATTCAATTTTCTCTGCCATCGTAAAAGTAGACATTATTAAGCAACTTAATGTTTCATTACACAGTGCTGAACTTATTTGATCGATATTTCACGATAAACTAACTTACTTCAGTTAAAACTGAATTATTCCGTAAAGAAAAAACCGGCGAACTTGGCATTTATTTGTTTACATTTGGCAGTTCGTTCGTGTTTATGTTTTTGCATTCATATTTGAGCATACGCTCGTATTTGTGTTTATTATGTACGTATTATGCCTACGGAACTGAAGTGTTTTAGTTTATCGTGAAATACCGATCATCGTAAGGTTCGCCAACATGACCCCCGAAATGTTAAAAAACGTCGAAAAGGAGACGATGAGAAGATTGCAGCAGTGCATTCTACATGATGGCGGCTATGTCGAAGGGAAAAAGAAATATTAAAATTACTTTATAACTGTAATATTAAAATAATAAATGTACAATTCTACTTAAAAAAAGTAAATCGACTGTTCTTTGTTCTTTGTTGCATTTTTTTGGATTCAAATAGAAGTGGCTGGCATCAAGACAAATACAGCAGTTTTTGGCAATATTGAAACTTTAAAGCGCTGTAATCCGGTCAAAAATGATCCGAATAAAAAAATACAAAAACCATTGTATTCGTTTCAATATCTGTTACAACTTTTATTAGAAAAAAAAATCAACTTCCATTTACAAAAATGGCTTTCATCAAGATATCTCAAAAGTGGCGCCACCTGTAACTGAACAAGTTTCATTATATTATGTCCCCCTTGTAACCATACAATTTTTGTTTGGACTATTTTCTTCTAAACCCATTAACTTCGCAATAAATCACTACGGGCCACGTTAATTCACACATACTGTATATACAGTCAGTCAAGTAAGAGCGTGGTCGTGTAAATTTATGAAAAAATTTATTAAATGATTAAATGATTAAATTTTTATATTTATATATACATTGTACTCAATACAAACAATGATGCAATTATGTTAATAATGTGTCCAGTCACCACCGGCGTCGATAATTGCCTGGCATCTCCGAGGCATGCTTTCGACTAATTTGACGGCGTATTCTAGTCATCGACATTTTTTGCCACTTTATATCGCTGTATCCACTTCTGTACAAATGCTTTCGACTTTCTCATGTATTTAGCAGCCGCTGATTGCGACATTTTTGCCGCTTTTTGCGACACAGCCTCGTAGCGCGACGCGTATTTAGCACTCATGACGCTTAACGTTCATGAGCTTAACGTGTTTCTCTTCCAAAAAATCAACGACAACTGAATCTTTGTCGACAATGCATCAAGGACAAAGCTTCTCTCTATAGGCTCACGAAGGAATTAGGCAAAAGGTTGTTGATAACGAGGGTGATTACATCATTGATTAAAAATAAAAACTTATTAAAAATTTATCTGTTTGAATTTAATGGAAAAAAACGACATTACTTTCCGGTCCCCCTAATACAATGAACATCTATTCTTTTCTACACTTACACATTCTCGCTTTCGTTATATCCGTCGAACGAATCCCGATCCCGACTCCGGCTATCCGACGGCCATTCACGCGGAATTCGCCCGTGACAACGTATACATGAAATGGTTGGGAATGGATAAATCACACAAATCTTGGATACATAAAAATAATGTATTGTAAACATTTATTAAAATATATAAAATATATATATAAAAAATATAAAATATATAAAATTGTAAAAATTTATTAAAATACATAAAATTTATAAAAAGCATATATATAATATAAAATGTATAAAATATACAAATATATACATGGTTATATACAAAATATACAATTAATCTTCTTCTCGAAGATTCGCTGGAGGATTCGACGAATACGAGTTACAATGCGTCGCCAATCCTGATATATATCCCGTATATCTCGTGGAAAAAATTTTACAAAAAAAGGATGATGACGTATACGTGAAATGGTTGGGAATGGATAAATCATACAACTCTTGAATCCATAAAAATAATGTATTATAACTATTTATTGAAACATAAAATATGCATATAAAATATATAAAATTTATAAAAATATAAATATAAAATGTATAAAATATATATAAAAATATATACATGGTTATGTACAAAATATACAATAAACAAAATATACATTTATTTACAAAGGTGTCCTATAATGTCCTCATGGTAGCGTATCGGTGGTTTCGCGTACGATATACGCTTATCGTCGTACGGACTCAGAGCAATTTTCATCTTGTATATCGTGTATACTCAGGGCCGGATTAAACATGTTTGTGGCCCCCGGCCATCTCTTGTAATGAGGCCCCTTATTACCATGTCCAATAATACTGGCTATGTTATAATGGCTTTATTAAATATTGGGTTCCTCTTGGTCAGAAATCGTATTCCTAAGCTCCATTACCACGTCAAGGTGGAGATCCATCAATGGAGTTTTTTCTTTTTGTTTTTTTTTGTTTTTATAGTTTTTATGGTTTTTTTGATTTTTTGTTTTTATAATTTTTTTGAGATTTTTATTTTTTTTTACTTTTTAATGAACAATAAAAAATTTTTATTTGTCTTTCTTTTAATACATATTTTAGAGTTAATATTGATTAAAATTAGTTTATGTAAATAAAAATAGAAAAGCGATTATATATCATCAAATAAATCATTTATATACCAAATCTTTTTAACTTTTTATTCGCGAAATCTTGAATAATATCATCGAAATTTAATGTTTTAAAAAATTCATTTCCGTTTTCAATGCTAATAATACTCAAATTGTTCAACCTTTCCTCTGTCATTGTATTTCTTAAAACATTCTTAATCAATTTTAATTTTGAAAATGATCTCTCCCCTGTAGCATTACTGATCATCATACAAGGTAAATGCGCAATGCTATTTCTACATTTGGAAAAGCTTCAAAAAGTTGATTTTCATATAGATAGTAATACAAACTTTTTAAATTTAATTTTTCTATTGAGACATTTTCAAATTTTTCTTTATTAACATCTGCTTCTTGATCACTATCACTTTCTCTATCGTTAGTTCTTTCCGATTCACTCATTTCTTCCTCCTGCTCTTTTATTTTTTCCTGACCTTCTGTATCTTTTGTCCCATCTTTATATTCCTCCTTCTCTGTAGAAAATTTTTCTTTTTGCCATAACTGTGAATTAATTTTTAATTCATCTTTTAAATATGCTCTTAAATGAAAACATTCTGATGTAAATTCTGTTTTATTTATGTCCTTATTGTAAATAGAAGCAAAATGTGCACATGAATTTGTCAACGTTTGTTCATTTATATTAGTCAAAATTTCCAAAAATCCAAATATTTCAAAAATGTTTTCATAAGCTTTAGAGCGTTTAGTCAAATTATTTAAAAGTGTATTAATAATAGGCAAGAAAACTTCAATTTTTCACTTCCTTCTAAAATCACATCTGGTGTATCTGTATTATCGACATAAGTTAAACGAGTACTACGTTTTTTGATGCGTTTGTTAATATCTTGATAGACAGAATTTGGTGCAATCTCATTTGCACGCTTTTCGTACCGATCAAATTTATTTCTCTTTTCGCTAATATATAACGTCAAAGATTTCAACATTTTGACAGCAACAGACAAGGTCAACGTTGTTTTCTGTAACATTTTATTCGTTTTATTAAGTCTTATTAATACATCGTTCCAAAAAATAGTTAAAAAAACGGTTTCCAATTTTTCCATATTTTTCTTAAAACCAGTAGCTCGGGGTTTAGTTTCTTCGGATTCATTTTCAGCAGTAATGAGTGATTCTAAAGCTGTTTTGATAGATTCATATCCATTATTTAATGCGAAAACGGCATCAGCACGAGCTGACCAGCGCGTATCAGACAAATTTTTAACTACTTTTTGTCTTGGACCTAAAGTAGCTAATGCTCTTATTAATACAGCCCATCGGTGCGTTGACGCAGAAAAGAAAGTATATAGGTTTTGAACGAAATCAAAATATTTACAAACTTCTTTTGTTGATTCTGCGGCCTGAACGCCAACAAGATTTAGAGAATATGCACTACAGGGAATAAAAAATGCTAAAGAATTAATGTCATTAATTCTGGTTTGCAATCCATTATATCGTCCAGCCATATTTGCGGCATTATCATACGACTGGCCTCTGCAATTTGAAATGGATATATCATTTTCATTTAGAAATTTGATGACAACTTCACACAGATTCTCTGCGTCGTGCCCATAAATCGGTATAAACTTTAAGAATCGTTCAACTGATTTACCGTTTTTACAATATCGGATAATGAAAGTCAATTGATCTACATGACTTACATCAGGCGTTGAATCTATTGAAATAGAATAATATTTCGCTTGTCGTACTTCGGCTATAATTCCCATAAATACTTTTTTCCCCATAATCTCGATTAATTCCTCACATATTGTTGAGGAAAGAAAAGAAGCTTTTCCTCGTCCACTATTTCCAAACTTTTTAATATGTTCGCGCAAAAATGGATCAAATTCACTTATTAGTTCTAACATTCCTAAGTAATTACCATTTCTGTTAGAACCGAAAATTTCATTGCTACCTTTAAAAGGCAAACCTCTTGATGCTAGAAATTTTATTACAGCAACTATTCTTCGAAATACTTCAATCCAGTAATTACGTTTTTCGTTAAGTTGAAGTTGTAGTTCAGTATCTATTCTTCCGACTACTTTTGTGCGCCTGATATAAGTATATAAATTTTTTCTATGCTCAGAGCTATTTTCATGATCTGAAATGGATTTTAATCCATGTTTCCAGTCATTAAAGCCAGTTGTAAATGAACTATCCGACTCATTGAACAATTTACAAAAAAAAGCAAAAGATTTTGCCTTTAGATGGCGAATATAAAACCTACTCGCGTTTAATTTTTTCTCCATTTTGAAGTTCCCGGTAAAAATAGGAATTTTGTAATTTTCTGGGTCGATTAATTTTTTTGTTTCCATCAATACTTTCATAGTTTCGAACTGACGCCTTATAATCCGCATGTATATCGAAATTTTGGCATTTTGTAGATCCGTTTTTAATCCAGTATTCCTGTAATATGTTTCGACTTCCTCGAAAAAACTCCCATAAAGCTGGATCTGAACTTGGTTCATTTAATTGACTATCAGAAATATGAGGAATAGCACTTTGTCCATTATTATTTTTCTGATCATTATTATAATTTGATTCAATATAGTTGGAAGAATTAGATGTAGATGGACCGATTTCCAAAATGTGTGATTTCAATGGTGGATCTGTACTCTGTTCTTTAGATCCGTTGTCATTATCAGAATAAGAATTGACAGTTTCAGTATTATCATTTTGATCGGCATGTAAAATGGAAGAAAAATTAGACACAGAGGAATCTAAATTAACAGACAGAGTAGTGACATCTGTATTATTTTCAGTGCTAGTATTTTTTGTTTGAAAATACGAATTTATATTTTTCAGATTTTTAATGAATAATTCTTCTTTTTTAACTTTTTTCCTTTTTTGAGCTCCACTTTCAAAATTTCGTTTCATTTTGCTATAAATGTGCCATAAAAAATAGTAAAAGAAGGAAATAGAAAGGCACAAAGCAACAAAAAAAGACACTAATTAATTTCCTGGCTTCTCTTTTTTTAGTATTTCTTACTACAAGCGTTGGAAATAAATTACTTTATTCTCAATCAAAACTTAAAAGTTTCGTTAATCCTAAGCGCAACTAAATTATCTCTTATAAAATATACGAAGCTGTTTCTTGATCTAGACTCATATTTAAAACCCGCAAGTTACATTTCTCTAGCGAGCGCAAGAAGTAGTAGCGGACGAATGGAGCTTATTGCCGACTTGTCGAGTAGAGTCGCAAGCACCGCGCGCCGCTGCCGTCGCTATCAGTGATCGGTGCTCGGCGGCTCGGCGGTTCGGCGCTCGGCGACTCGACGGCGCTCGGCGGCTCGGCGGCTCGACGCTGTCAGTGGCGTCGGCACATCGTCACTGAGCGTCAAGCGCTGAGCATTTCACAAATTAAAAAAAAATTTTTTATTTGCTAATTTGTTGTTGAATGGTTTTCTTTTTTTTTTTTTTTTGGGGGGGAAAAATATTTCAACAAACTTGAGACCCCCCTAATTGCGAGGCCCCCGGCAAAAACCGGGTTGGCCATTACGTTAATCCGGCCCTGTGTATACTTGGTGCAGTTTCGATCGTATACACGACTGATGACGCATCATTTCAATCTCTTCGTTCAAGCACCGCTTGTAATCGTCAAACGTTATCGTTCTTGCGACAACGTTGCTCTTGACGCCTTTAACCTTCTTCGTGTCTTCTTTTCCATTCGTAACGCGTACATCTTTGCGCCCGACAAATTCGGTCATTATCGCATCGTTATTTTCGTCCTTCATTAGATCCGATACCTTTTTATTTACAAGCGGTATACCGTACGCATTGTCCACCGCATAATCGCTTGTGTCGAATCTGCTGACGTCGCGTTTCATGTTCTTATATACGTCTTTGCACACAATGTGATTCATGAGACTTTCGGTGTCGGTGTATACACATCGACAGGAATGGTATCCCGGTATGTATATGTGAACGGCCGACATACGCACAAGCTCGCACGTAGCCAAGAATTTATTACTTTATTAAATTTTATCTTTTTATATAATTTAATTATTATTTAATTTAATAGAATGAATGTCGACTTCTAGTGCATGCGATTAAACCGTATTTCTTAAAAAAAGAAAAGAAAAGTACGCACATCGATATTAGAGCGCAAGAGACATGTATAGAAATAGCGCGGTATCCCGTATAGCGCAGTATATAGCTGTCTCGCTCGCACTCTCTCGTTCGAGCGTCGAGCGAGAGAGACGGCTATCGAACATCTCTATCACTCTATCTTATAGTGCTTTCTCTCTCGCTCTTGTGCCGTACGCGAAGGACGCAACATCGGAATCAGTGCCGTAACTAGCCTGCATTGAGTCCGGTGCGAACTCAATATTTGCGCGCTCTCCACTCTCCCAAATACTTATAATAAAAAACTGCACTAAAATGTTTATTTGTTGTAAGTAAATATACTTTTTTATTTGTTTATCTTTTTACAAATATATTTATTTTTTTATTTTATTGTATATTACGTATACAAATTGAAAATACCCGTTTTTAGGCAAAAAAAGACACGTTTATTCAGTAACTATACAATATTAATATTTCAATCAAAGTATAAGCCATCAAAAGCTACCACCTTCGCCCATCTTTCAGGCAATTGTCGGATTCCTTGTCTGAAGAATTCCTCATCTTTTGAGGCGATCCATTCATCGAGCCAATTTTTGATGCTTTCATAAGAAGTGAATCGTACGTCTTGAAAGGCTCTTGAAAGGCTGCATCAACCGGAATAAGTGGTAGTCTGAAGGAGCATGTCTGGTGAATACGGCGGGTGAGATAGAACTTCCCAGTTTCGTCCTTGTAAATAGTTTTTAACGACATTTGCAGTATGAGGTTTGGCATTGTCATGTTGAAAAATTAATTTGTTGTGTCTATTCTGGTCGTTTTTCCTCCACTGCTCGCTTCAAACGCATTAGTTGTCGTTGGTAGACATCGCCAGTGATAATTTCAGAAGGTTTCAGCAACTCATAATACACAACATCTTTTATATTCCACCAGATACACAGCATAACTTTATCACAATGAATGTTTTGTTTTGCTTGTGATGGACCGGGCTTTACCTATGATTTTCTGCGTTTAGGGTTCTCGTAGTAGATCCACTTTTCATCTCCGGTAACAATTCGATGCAGAAAACCTTTCTGTCTTGTTTTTAGAGCAGCAATTCACAAGTGATTTTTCGATTTTCTTGCTGTCTTTCAATTCATGTGGGACCCAATTTGAAAGTTTTTGAATCATTCCCATCTTAATTAAACGGTCCGAAACACATTGTTGAGTGACATTTAATGCTACTGCCAATTGTGATTAACAATTATCTGATTGTGTTTGACAATTATCTTCGTCCAGTAATTGTTGTAATTCTTCGAACTTTTTTTGATGTCCTGGGCGTTGTGCATCTTCAATATCAAAAATACCTTCTTTGAATTGTCTAAACCATCTTCAGCATGTACTATCATCTAGAGCATGTTCACCATAAGCTCCTTGAAGCATTCGATGACTTTCAGCAGCGGATTTTTTTAAATTAAAACAAAATAATAATTTGCTTCCCGCAAATGTCGTTTATTTGGTACAAAACTTTCCATTTTCGCGCGAATAAAAAACAAAGTTTGTTTATATTTTAACCAAATGTCATATACTACGGTTTGAAGCCTACTGTCAGACCTTTCAAATACACGTAATGCCGGTTCACACGGCAGTTAATACATACAGTATGAGTTACGCCATCTATTAGAAAACGGGTATTTTTCAATTTGTACACCTAATATATATATAATATATAATCATATTTATCATTATTAACATTTTTATTATATATTTATTATATTTATAATAAAAAAATAATAAAAATAACATAACTTAAATCATTTTTGCGAAAGAGACAGAGATAAAAAGCAATAGAAGGCAGCAGTCGGTCTCTTTCTAACATACGTCTCGCATTACGACTTCTAGATCGCAGCGAATCTAGCAGGCAAGTCGTGAACTCCCGAAAAAAAAAACGGACACACTAAGTGAGATCACTCCCAGCACTAAAAAAGCCTGAGTTTCCAGACTTGTATGTAAGACCGTGCTCCATACGGTGCCGTGATGAACATTTAGATTTGAATATATTTTTTCAGAAATTTATTTTATTTTTTCCAACTTTGTAAATTTATTGTCTTGACTGCGCCTCCCTGAAGTTTGCGCCCGATGCGGGGGCACCGACGGCACCGCCCTAGTTATGGCATTGATCGGAATGCTTCCCCAGTACTCTACCCCCACTTTCTCTCCCTCTTCCCGACTCGCATACATGAGCGCTTTGCTTGTGTGAGTATGACGTCAGTGAGCGTCAACATAAGCATAGCGGGACACCATTCCTGTCGGTGCGTGAACTTGACTTTACCTTTGCCACGATACATTGGCGCCATATACTCGTGATGAAATTCATACAAACACATCTTGAATATATCGAGTATGCACATACCCACGCGTAAATTGGTTTGTAAAATTTCACTTCGAGTTTACGTAATTCCACAGTTATTAAATTTTCCGAAAAGACGTTTCTGCTGTGGAAATTTGGTTTTGCGATCATAGTCTCTGCACCATACCGCCCGTCCTAGTGTGTTAGTAATTTTACATCTACACGATTGCGCACATTTTCCATCGTTTTGCCAAATACCGCAGTGTTCATTAATTTGTTCATAAATTTTTTCGAAATCGTTTTTAGATAGTGTTCTGAAATGTGTATTGAGTTCTATGTAATTACGAAGCCAGGGAGATTGTGAAAACTGTAAAATTCGATATATTTTTGTAACGCGAAGACCGTGACGCGTACACTGCTGCAGGTTACGGTAGTAACACTTCTTATTATATAATACATCACGTAACACTTCTTATTATATAACGTTGCGAAGCTTGAGCTCTCGCTTGTCAGGTGGTTTGTCGCGTATCGGGCAAAACGGTAGGTCAGAGTGCGCATCGTGAAGATGTTGCGGATACTCGAGATCGATTTCGAGGATATACCCTGCAGGCGAATCAAGCGCGATCGATGATAACAAACACGTCAAAATTGGACACGTCGTCAACCCATCGAAAATCGGCGTAGGGCAACGGCTGACACATTGTTTATCCATACAAGCTATTTACATCGAAATATATCAAGTATGACGATGGTTTCGATGAATCGTATGACTCCATAGCATGAGCGTATCTGTTGGAACATTGACTCAGACCGCCGCGTATACCACGTTCGACGAACATAACTATATCAATGTCGGTAAGTAACTTGAACGTAATTTTCGTATGCTTCAACTTGGCGTCCCACGTGTATCCGGGAAGAGTTCAGTATTACGCTGGGTCGAGTCCGTAACTTTCGATACATTTATCGCGAAAGTTTTCGAAAATATCGACTAATAACAAGACATCAATTTTGAAATACAAGTCGCTATATTCGCCTAGCGTTTGAATGGAGAATTGCATTCAAATATTCTCGGCGTGCGCATAATCATTCTCGGATACAGTTTCACCCGTCAAGAAACTAAAATGATTCGCGCGATGGTAAACACGCGCGATGGTAATTTTGCAACCTGTCAACGGAATCGATATATTCGTACGGAAAGGCGTCTTTCCGTACGACAGGTTGCAAGATATATTCACAGGTATTAATAAATTGAAATGTTCGGTGGATAAATTTTGAAATTCCGATTTAAAAATTTTTAGTTTATCTTTATCTAAAAATGATGCCAATTTATCGAGATTCGATGCGAGAAATTTGTATGAATCGATGAAACGTAATTTTACATGATTTTTCGATTTTTCTTCCTTAACAACATTTTTGGTAAACGATATATATTTCTCTTTCGTTATTGGAAGTAATTTGACTCTCCCTTCGAATACTGTGGCTATTTCTTTGATAATGAAATGTAAATCGTAATCAGATAAATTATGAAACTATGGGAATGCAAAAAGATTCTTTATAATTTAGTACTTTAGAATTCTACGTACTTCACGTATAATAACTTCATTTTGTGACGTGACGCTTTTGAGCTCCGTCACAGCGCTTCCGCCAAGGGAAGCAGCGTGCGCGGGGTCGTCCCTCGCGCCCGAGAGGGAATCAAAATTAATTATACTTCGACCGTTTAGATTTATTTTTAGCTTTAATATAAGATCCGCGCATAAGGTGCGACTGCTGTGCGTGCGTGCGATATCGCCATTGACCGTACATGAAGACGTATATGAAGGTCCCGCCAGTTACCGAGAAGAGAGCAAGGATGGAAAAGTTTACCGCAAGAGAGGTCAAGTATCGAGATTACCGCGCCGCCGCTAGCCACATATCGGAGTCATATTAATTCCAGCATTTTTCAGAGCAATCACGACAGCGAATTATGGTCAATCACCCTCCAGGCTGCAGACTGGGAAGGAAGAAGTCTCCTAAAATGGACAAGATTACGGCCTGGCCAGCCTGCCGAGTCCGAACGGAGGAGTCGCTACCGTGAAGTTACCGATTTTCACTCTGGACCCCTGCGGAAGGGCAACTCCGTCCAACAGCTCTAGTCTTGAAGGGGGCGGAGAAACGATCCCCGTTTCCAAGAAAATCAGCAAGATGCGCGGAAATCGGCGCGGGAATCGAGGGCCTCGCGGACCCATTCCGCTATCGTCACTGTTCAACGAACCTCAGCCCAGTGCGAACGTGCCTAGAAACCCGAATGAGACGACCCTTGAAGGAAGCCGCCACCGAAAAAATTGTAAGCCGCCGCACAGTCAGCATCTCGATTTTCTTCGTTCACTGTACAGGATGATGATAGTGAATAACAATTTTAACACAAAAGTTTGTCGTAATTTTATATTTAATTATAATTAATTAAAGTTAAAGTCTGGCTAGGATCGAACAAGATTTCAAATGTTGTTGTATAGATATATACATAACACAATAGAAAAGGCAGAAAGGGACTAAAAACCGTTATTTGATACAAACAGGTATACAAGTAACGGTTGGAGCAGTAGCGAAGTTGACAATGAGATTAAAAATTATGTACCGAATATTTTTCGTATTAAATTATAATTAATTAATAAGTGGCATAATAATTTTATATATTTTTTTTGTTAGTATCGAGTAGAATATATAGAATTGTGACGTTTTATAAAATTTCATATAAATTAACATATCGTAAATAATTGCCTTTCCTAAAATAAAAATAAAATAAAAACAAAAAAATTAAATTATTTATTTAATTTTTTTCATTAAAAAAAAATATTGTACGTTTCGCGTAAAAAATATGAAAAAAAAGAAACTACCAAAGGTCGGGATCGAATCTGTGACCAGCAGCATAATAGTATCGGGCTTTACCGCCCGAGCTACGCCGCTTATTTGACAATCAGTCTAAACTTACCGGTATACAAGATACGGCCTATTTTTCACTTGGTTTTTTTTTAAACGGCTGAGCGTTGCGTCCTCTCATTTTCCTCAAAAACTTCTTTGGTCGAGTACTACACGCAGTTAAAATTTTATTTAATTCGGTGACCCCAAGGTCGCGACCTCTCCTTGTGAGATGACTCGACTTCTTTTTTTTACCTTGTTCTCTCTCGCGCGTTAATCTTAAGTTCTCTCTATTTTTGGCACGCGTCATTGTTCTTTCGCGTTATTTCTTTCTCTCACGCTTGGATAAGTAATCTCTTCCGCACGCGCTGTGACACAAAAAATGTACACAATTTAATAAATGTATATTTAGTATTTTGATTGAAAAAAAATGTATGTATTTACACACCTTTCCATTGTGCTCTTTATCCCTTGTGCTATCTCTCTCGTGCTAGTTATAAGTCATTGTCTCTATCACACTCATTGTCTTCGCAATATCATTCTCTCTTCGCACGCGCTATCGTTCTCTCTCGCACGCGTTGTTCGCGATATGGTTCTCTCTTTCGTACGCATTGTTCTCGCAATATTGTTCTCTCTTTCGCACGCGCTATCGTTCACTCTCTTTCATATGCTCGTCGCTATTACTCACTTACCTTTACGTCATCCTTCTCCCATCTATGCGACATCTTATAATGCGTCATTCTTGACCCATATTGACGCAATCTTTGTCGCACGTTGATGACATCCTTGTCGCACTGTCCTCTTCATACACTTAGCGCTATCCTTTTTCTACACATAGCGCTATTTTGGTGACACCTTCGTACCGTCTTCTTTCCGCGGATCCCGCTTCTCCTCGCGGACCCCTCCTCCATCGGTCCCGCCGCAAATCCCCCTTCCCTGCGCGTGACGTCTCTCCCCGTGCGTGTCATCATCCCCCCCCACGCCGCGATTTCCCTCGTATCCCCCCCCCCCCAAGAGGACCTGGGTTAGAACTTTTCTATATCCTCTACTTATAATTTTATCTAAAATAGAATACAATTTAAAACATTCAATTCGAATTTTATCAATACGATTAGTCAGTTTAATTTAAGAAATAAAAAAAGGGACATTAACTCTTATGTGTTGAGATACTAGATATAATTTGTTTCTTACTAGGTTTTTTTTAGTATTTTGTTATCTTTAAGTTCTTCAAAGTAATTTTATTAATTAAATGCAATTTATAAAGCGAAAAATTTTGAGAGATTTATTTACATCCAAATCTGTGTAAAGGCCGCAAATGATTATATATTATTTTTATTCTCTATTTTAGAACATTTACTTATTTCTTATTATTATATGATTAGTCTGTTCAGTAGAATTACTTTGAATTTGATTTTTGAAACAATTTTTTTACTGCTTATTGCATGATCTCACATAGCAAATCGTGATCCTAGGTACGACCACTGGATATACTTCAAAAACTTTTCATTATCCGAAGAATATCTATATAAAACTGTAAGACATGTTTAGGATATATTAAGGATATCTGCAAGTCCGCTTTCATGTTATCCTTAGAATGTCCAAAAATAGATATCCATCAGATGACTTACATAACAAAATTAAATCCCAACAATATCCACTGAAGATTTAAAATGTCTTTCTCATTGTCCTAAACTGATCCAGAGGAAATCATTAAGCATACTAATGTATTTTAAATGTCTATTTAAACTATCTGGAATAAAATACTTTTTTTTGAAAAAATATTTTATGCAAAAACAGTATAGTTTAAGAAAAGCAATAAAACAGTAATCTTAAATAGTGTCAAAATGAAATGAAATCAATGACATTACAATTTTTTTAAATTCTAATGTCATTGGAAATGTACATACTTGATAGCGCTATCTATAAAATTAATACTGTTTTATTACTTTTTTAAAATTGTATCATTTTTATCTGAAACTCTGAAGATGATGAACAAATTTTTATTATTTATTTGTCGGACATTTATTTTATCGTCCGATTTATAATCAATTTAATATCTGAAGTTCCTGCACTGAGGTCGGACATTATACAGGGTGGGGAAAAAGTATGGAAGCAAACAATTATTTCCGAAACTTCATTTTTCGACAAAATGTCTTAGACATAATTTTTATGGTATGAAAAGATGTATTATGTGGCATAGACGGCATGACCTTGAAATGACCCTTACGAGCTGCATACAAATAACGTAAAAAATTTCAAATGGAACTCGTCAGTTTTTGTTACATATTCTTGTAGCTGATGTCGAAACGTTTACAAAACACTGCATATGAGCCCCATTCCCTTAAAAACACTCCCAGTTACGAAACAATTGTGATAATTCGTATCGACGAAATTGAAAATAGACAGCGTACGTGTGATTACATGAATTTGTGATTACATGAGTGTGTAACGCAACTGAACGTCATTATGAGAGATCAGTACAACAGTAGCGATTACTGCAACAAATGGAGAATGATAATAATAAATAAGATAGCGATGATCAAGAAATCAAAAAAATTCTATGAATACTCATAGACAGTGTATCATATGACAACAGGTACAATTACATGTTATTAGTGGACGCAACTGAACGTCATGATGTGAAATCAGTAAGCAATGTCAATGTGCATACAAATTGTTTGTATCACAATTGTTTCGTAACTGGGAATGTTTTTAAGGGAATGGGGCTCATATGCAGTGTTTTGTAAACGTTTCGACATCAGCTACAAGAATCTGTAACAAAAACTGACGAGTTCCATTTGAAATTTTTTACGTTATTTGTATGTAGCTCATAAGGGTCATTTCAAGGTCATGCCGTCTATGCCACATAATACATCTTTTCATACCATAAAAATTATGTCTAAGACATTTTGTCGAAAAATGAATAGTTTCGGAAATAATTGTTTGCTTCCATACTTTTTCCCCACCCTGTATTAAAGTAAAATGTTTTTAATCATATTTGTCGTCTCTTGCAAGTTTTATATAATTCTCATGATTAAGTTTAAATACGAGAGAGAAGCGTCGTGTAGCGGTAAACGAACAAATTAGTGATCATATACAGAGTGAGCCATTTTAATTTATCCACCCCAATAACTTTTTTATATTTGAATGTACAACAAAATGTTTCAAATAAAAGTTGCTTAACTTCGAGGGGGACAGAAGATGGATGGCAAAAATTTGACCTTGGATAGTCATTTGAAGGTCACATAAAGGTTACCTTCAATTTCTTAAATGGAACCCATTTTTCATTGCATATTCTTGTAGCTTATCTCGAGAGTTTTCCAAAACACTATATTTAAGTACCTTTTCATTAAGTACTTTTTGAGTTATAAGGCTTGAAATAATTTCTTAATTTTACATAAACCTTAAAATATCTAGTAAACCATTCATTTTTCGATTATCTTACCTTGATACTTTTATATACAAAATAATAGGAGGAATCAATTGGTGTAAAGAAAACATACAGTTGTTTTTAAGAAAAACTATGGAATTGTTAAGTATAATAATTAATTGCAAATTACATATTTTTTCTTAGAAACAACTATGTGTTTTCTTTACACCAATTGATTCCTCTCATTATTTTGTACATAAAAGTATCAAGGTAAGATAATCGAAAAATGAATGGTTTACTAGATATTTTATGATATATGTAAAATTAAGGAATTATTTCAAGCCTTATAATTCAAAAAGTACTTAATGAAAAGGTACTTAATTATAGTGTTTTGGAAAGCTCTCGAGATAAGCTACAAGAATATGCAATGAAAAATCGGGGGTTCCATTTAAGAAATTGAAGATAACCTTTATGTGACCTTCAAATGATTTCCAAGGTCAAATTTTTGCCACCCATCTTCTATCCCCCTCGAAG
Source organism: Camponotus floridanus (assembly GCF_003227725.1). Classification (NCBI taxonomy): domain Eukaryota; kingdom Metazoa; phylum Arthropoda; class Insecta; order Hymenoptera; family Formicidae; genus Camponotus; species Camponotus floridanus. The sequence continues at coordinate 781,552 of NW_020229865.1, forward strand.
TCAAGCAACTTTTATTTGCAACATTTTGTTGTACATACAAATATAAAAAGTTATTGGGGTGGATAAATTAAAATGGCTCACTCTGTATATATATACAGGGTGTCCGTCGATTTTCGACCTAAATGAAATAAATAAGTAGATTGGCTCAAATTAAGAAGGAATGACCTGTATTGTTTTGGAATTGTCGCAATAATTAACGAAATATTAAATAAAAAAGATCGGCCAATCTGCATGAGTAAAAGCGCGCGGCGATGAGAGTCGTCCCACCGTAATCCGATACTACGAGCACGGCGAAGCGGTGGGCGGGTCGCTCTCCGAGACATGATGGTGGTTTGTGATATATCGTAATACCGCGCCGAAAAATGACCCGTCTCCCCTTTTCGTGGCGAGAAAATGATGCGTTATCATTTCCACACCACCTTGCGGTAGATAGCATGGTGCGCTTTTTTTATAGTGGTTTCCCCAATAAGCCTATTCCACTCTCAATTTAAAAATTATTCAAAATGCTATTTACTATACGCTGAATATATCGTAAATGTAAAAAATTAATGGACAGTACCTTTACAAAAATTGATTCGTGGTTGAAAATCCCTCGATAAAATGTATTGCACGCGTTGATAATGTGATACGATGATAAAATTCTTCAAGAATCCTTTCTTCATCTCGTACACGAAGACGCACTGCTGGACCGGTTATCCTGATATTATGCACGACACTCAGTTTCACATAATTATTGCACAACACGTAAAATTGTACGTCCACTTGGTTTTCGTGCACGCCCGAGAAATGATTCCATGTAAATTGCGGCCGCACGATAAGTATTTTCTCCCGCTAGTCCGTATGCCACAATCATATCCGTATATTCCTGCAGAGTACACTTCATTTTCTCTGTTAATTTTCTATGCAAACACAAGATTTTTATTAAAACGTCTTAGCTCTCGCACGCTGTTACCAGACTGCGTACGCCAGCAGCACGCAACTACAGCTGAGCGGACATGCGAGTGTAATCATAGTGCGCAGGCGTCGAACTCACACGTACGCTTACACTCGCATGTCCGCTCAGCTGTCAGCTGTAGTTGTGCAATAATTATGTGAAACTGAGTATCGTGCATAACATCGGGATAACCGGTCCAGCAGTGCGTCTTCGTGTAGGAGATGAAGAAAGGATTCTTGAAGAATTTTATCATCATATCACATTATCAACGTGTGCAATACATTTTATCGAGGAATTTTCAACCAAGAATCAATTTTTGTAAAGGTACTGTCCATTAATTTTTTACATTTACGATATATTCAGCGTATAGTAAATGGCATTTTGAATAATTTTTAAATTGAGAGTGGAATAAGCCTATGGGGGAAACCACTATAAAAAAAGCGCACCATGCTATCTACCGCAAGGTGGTGTGGAAATGATAGCGCATCATTTTCTCGCCACGAAAAGGGGGGACGGGTCATTTTTCGGCGCGGTATTGCGATATATCGCAAACCACCATCATGTCTCGGAGAGCGACCCGCCCACCGCTTCGCCGCGCTCGTAGTATCGGATTACGGTGGGACGACTCTCGTCGCCGCGCGCTTTTACTCACGCAGATCTTTTTTATTTAATATTTCGTTAATTATTGCGACAATCCCAAAACAATACAAGTCATTCCTTCTTAATTCGAGCCAATCTACTTATTTATTTCATTTAGGTCGAAAATCGACGGACACATTGTATATATATATATATATATATATATATATACCCACATAGGGTATAACTGAAAAGCGCCCACGGAGCAAATAGCGTTATTCCTGATTAAAAATCGAGTCGAAAAGTCCTAAACTAATTTTTTTCTATAATGCTTAATAAAGTGGTAATTATTGAGTAAAGTTGCGCCAATAAGCTTCGGCCTCTTTGTCGGAATTTTCTTTAGGGAAACTGTTTTAACGGAAAAATACGATTTTTAATGCAAAATAAAAATTTTTTACATTATTACAATGCATAAGAATATTCCACGATAACGGCATGACGTAGCGCCATAGCGGTGAAGCGCTCACGTACACTACCAGGCGCGCTCACTGACGTGCGTCCAAAGGTCGATCAAGATTATTCGATGAAATCAGAATGTCCTACGGAAATCTTATGTTATACGAGATATTCTCAAGTAATCCTATGGATGACTTTTTAATTTGGATCAAAATGGGATCATTTCGATCAAATTAGGATGTCCTGCGGAAATATTATGCTATGTGAGATTATACAAGGTGTCGCAGACTTTTCTAAAGTGAACAGCAATAAGAAGTTGAAGAAATGTTAATTAAAACTAAATCATTTGAGACTGTCACAGGTAATTTCCGCGCGATTTGCCGTCGGATAGCAGGAATCGGAAATCAGAGTTCGGTAGGTGATTAAATGAGCGAGAGCGTGTGTGTGAAATCAGAGAAAGTGTTTATTGTATACGTGTAATACAGTGTGTGTATGTGTGCGGATACAGTGAGTGTGAATTATCAGAACGCGATATTCGGCGCGAGACGCGAAATAATTGTTCGGGACAATATACAGATGTTACAAGGCGAATGCACGGCGTGAGCGTGCCGTATAACAGTATCGCAATTATAAAAATGTGTACAGTATCTTCTAATAGTGCGTATTGCAGAACTCGGTTTCGGATATTATTCGTAGCTTTAAATGCTGTTTACGGCATGTGTTATGAATTCGGCGCGGTCAATGATCGATTGCCGTAGCGCGTATGGTTTTTATTGACGCGTGTCTGGGCGATCGGTCTAGTCTGTTTTTTCTGTGTTTACTAGAATGCGCGCGATATTTCCGTGAAATGACGATATCTTTCACTGAATGTGTTTACGCCGAATTATCGACGTAATTCCCGGTGTAAAGAAATTCCTTAGGAACTCTGTGCTGACGAGAATAACTCGTCCGAGGTAGCTCTCCTCTCTGCCTCGTGAAAATGCACTAGCGTCTGGCGGTCGGATCGTGGATCGGTGATCGAGAACTCTCGACGGAATCAGAATGCACTCTGATTCCTTTCCTGGTCGGATTATGGTTCAGATGGAGTGAGCCTGAGGAGCCTCGAGGATCGAGAATACTCGATGGAAGAAGAGTTCGATCTGCCTCCTTTCCTTGAATCTAGGTTTAGTTTTTCTGGAGCGGTCTAGGTTTCGGAGCTGCTACACTGTCGTGAGTGGATCGGAAAAAGGGTGATTAGTATGCCGAACGTTTTATACCGGCTAATTGCGCGCGTCGGCTCGCGGCGGTTTTACTCCTTCCAAACGGATTATCGGAAAGCGATACGGTCGGGGCTCGCTCGGAGGGGTTCGGGATGCACGCCGAGCGCAGGTTTTCGCGCTCGACCGGTCGACGGTTCGGAGCACGTCGGCAACGCTCGGTGGTATTCGGCTTATTAGCCTAACGACTTAAAGTGTTTAAAAAATGTGGGCGCACCGCGCCCTTGCCTATGCCCGGCGGGTGTTCTGCCGGGCGGCAGCTTCCGGCGGATCGCATGCCGGGAAAGACGATGCAATTAAGGAGGTGCACGGGGTGCATCGTTACAAGACTTTATTATAAAATTAGTTATAACTTTTAGTTTTTTGTGTTTTTTGCCTAAGATATTCATATTTCTGTTTGTAGAACAAAAATAAAGATATGTTTCTGATATAATTGAAACCAAAATTATTAGTTAAACAGCCTATTATGAAATCCGATAATACGAGAATAATAACGAGAATAAAACGAGAAGGTGATACCTAACCTAACCTAATCAGAAGTATCGAACTTTTGACAAACTTGATTTTGTATAAAGTTATTATCAAAATTTCTATAATAACTTTTGACAAACTTGATTTTGTATAAAGTTATTATCAAAATTTCAAACAGATGCGACTAGTTTCTTTATTTTGGTCATGCGAAGCAAACAACTTTCAGTTGTCTTTTTTTTTAAATTGATAAAATGTCGAATATCATGCAGAAATAAAATATTTCGTTTTACAAGACTTAACGCTAACAAAAATGGAAAACAACCTTAATTCAATTTTGGGTCTTCACCATCATTTTTAACTATTAAGAAATAGACTGTTGACTTTAAACGTGATTGTACGTACATCCATAAATGATAATGAATGTTTAGGGCGCCCAAAAATAGACTATAAAATCATTTTAAAAAATCCATCGCTGTTAACAAGTGACTTCTTTGGCTTACCTACTTAACGTGAAATACTAAATCGTGCTTTTCAATTCCATATTTTTATTAACTTTCATTATTTTCATTAACTATAATAAAGTTTCAAATAATTTATATTGGGATTTGACATGGGGGCGGAGCATATATGCATACATCATCAATATGGCGCCGAGAAGTCCATGCTTAATATAGTGTTGTTATGAAACAATGTAATATTTTATTGATTATGTTAATTAGTGAATGCTAGACAAAGCATTTGTCATTGAGCTGATACAAATCCAGCCCAAAGAAAATTCGTTGAGGGTGAAAGGATATTTCAAGCAGGGCATATAATTAAATGCAGTAAAAATATACAAAACTGCAAAAGTGATGTGGTTAGCTTTACTGCTTTATCTGTATTTAAACTTTTAGAACGCGGAGAAAATATCCCGCAATCCATAATAATAATTAATTAATTAATAAAATAGCAGTACAATGCTATGCAAACAGTGGGCTTCTACTGCTTTTATTTCTCGCCACCAGATGTCATGACTACGGATGTCAGATCCCAATATGTTCATATCTTCTTTTTTTATTTCTGATCATACAATATACTGGCTTGTTTGGCTAAAAAATTTGGAATATCTTGTTTAAGAATGTATGTTTGACGCGAGTGGGATCTAATAGTGCACATTGTTAATTAACTTGTTAATTAAACATTAAGATTTTCTAGTTAACTAATCATGATAGTTATTGATTAATATGCATGAATGTGTATTATCAGAATATGCGTTAACGGGAACTTCCGTTTTATGTGATTATGTACAAGAATGTATGTTTCATGTATAATCATGTAACTATCATATTATTATTGAAAAAATATATAGCCATTGAAAAAATATATATTGCCTTTTTAAAAACACTACAGTAAAATAATTTGCGCACATCTTTTTATCTCCATTCTTTTCCTTTTATTTTGGGTCAACTATCTTCCATAAACTGGAATTTCCCTTTCGTGCTGCTCCCTCACTACACATTTGCTACATATTTATCAATGTTATATGTTATATAAGAAAACTTGTGAAAGATAAAATTTTTATTTTATGCATGTATTATTAGAATAAGAACGGTAATTAAAGGAAGATTTCAGAATGAAGCTTGATTTCAATGAATCTAAAGTAGATAAGATTTATAATACTTCAATATCTATTATTTATCATTTGATGTCAAATTGACATTACTTTGATTTTTATATTTTTTTTGAGCAGATAATCAAGTGAAATTAATCATATTAATTATTCATATTGTTGTCGTGTTGAATATAATATTAATTATATGATTGTTATCAATACAATTATTAATACAGTTATTAATACAATTGTTGGCAACATGACAGCAATCTTATGGACAATTAGTTACTTGAGTACGGTTTTATCTAATTGACGTAGTTTTTTCGCAATCATAAATCACTTATGCGCATATTATTTAATGTAATCACAGGACAATTTTCAGAATTTGATAGTTCTGATATCAATTCTACATCGATGACATGTTTCGCAGCGAATACTATGATAACTGCTGAAGATTCACAGTGCAGCAGCAGTTGCAGCACAATCGTCATTGTAAATACATCTACGGGCAGACCATCCCGAATACGTCGTACTTCAGTGACCTCTAGTTTGGAACTAGGATACTCACACACAACACAAAACTCCGCAATATCCTCGGAGATAATCAATTTCCCGGATGCTATTTACGACACATGTAAGAAGACAGGTAAATACATAGAAAAGAATAAACATAAAAATCTCTCTTTTTCTTTCTCTCTCTCTCTCTCTCTCTCTCTCTCTCTCTTCCCCTCTCTCTCTTTCTCTCTCTCTCAGTTTAATAAATAAGTTTGTAAATAATTGAAATACTTCGTTCTAAAATTAATAGAATTAAACTAAGCTCTTTTTTATTCTTGTATTTTTTTTCAATCCATATTCTTATTCTAATAACATATATAAAATGAAAATTTATTGTATACGCTGTTTATTATTTTCTCATTTTAATCATATTATTTCGTGACAAATATGTTGTGAAAAAACAATGTAAGAAGAAAAATTATAATTTATAAGTGAATAAACACTTTAAGATTCAAAAGAATCCAATAAATTTTATTGCATTTTGCTTATAATTGTTTCGTAATATGTTATGGAATAATATACAAATATACCAACAGATTCCCTTTTTCTATGAAAATACTGCACAAAATCCAAAAATAAGAATTAGAAAGAGATATTGGAATTATATTTTAATCTAAAATAATTTTTATATAGAAAAATTTTTGTAAAAACGAAGAATTGTTTATAAAGCTTTCATAAATAAGTTTTAATTTTTATAAAAATTATTTTAAACAAAATAGTTTTAATATCCCTCAGTAAATACGACATTAACACTTTTGTAATCTGTTAAATACATTTTTAATATATAATATTTTATATTCTAATCTAAACTATTTTTGAGGATATTTAATTCGTTCCGAAATTTTTGCTCGTATCTAATTATTAATAAAGAAGTATATATTACATGTTACATTTAAATGGGGAAATTACAACTATCTGATACATTTGAATAGGGAAATTACAACTATCTCAACTTATCAATAGTGCAATATTATCTGTAATATTTAATTCTGTTAAATACTTTATACGATATTAATACAAAAGTACTGAATTTTTGAAATGAAACTTTTCACTTTTCATTACATATTCTTGTAACTTATCTCGAGAGCTTTCCAAAACACTATAATTAAGTACTTTCCGAGTTATCAGGCTTGAAATAATTTCTTAATTTTACATAAACTGTAAAATATTTTGTAAAATATTCATTTTTCGATTATCTTACCTTAATATTTTTATGTACTAAATAATGAGAGGAATCAATGGTGTAAAGAAAACACATAATTGTTTTGAAAAAAAATGTAATTTGCAATTAACAATTACATTTTTTTTTCTTAAAAATAACTATTATTATTAACTATTATTACTATTATTATTACAATTTTATTATCTTTATTATTAATTACGTTAATATCATAATCGTAAGAATTATATAACGAAAATAATATTTTCGTAAAATCTATCGCTGTAAAATATTTATAGGCGGTATAATACGTCAAATATTATGTGTCTATACTTTTCATTTTCAAAAGTTATACCTTGAAAAAGATGAGGCTGGTATGATACAATACGCCTGGTTTGCCTCGAAATTAACGGACGACAGAAAAATTTTCAGAAATGTTAATAAAGTTTGCTTTTCGCTAGACCTTCTCAAAACTCCTTGTACATGTAAGCAACTATCATTTATTTGTTGCTCACATTGCCGAAATGTCTTTTGTTTCGAATGCTTTTGTGATAATTATCGGGTTTTTGTAAATAAGAAAAAAAATCGGATTGTGAATAAATATAAATACAAATATAATTCCTATTTTTCTTGACGTCATTATTATTCTCCTATACATAATATTTGATGTATTATACCGCCTATAAATATTTTACAGCGATAGATTTTACGAAAATACTATTTTTGTTATAATTCTTATGATTATGATATTAACGTAATTAATAATAAAGATAATAAAATTGTAATAATAATAAATATTTGCATGATTAGTATTATAATATTAAACAAATTTAAAAATAAAATGCATAAAAGAAATATATGAAAAAAAAAGTTCACGAGCAGAGGGTCGGAATTCGGAACACGGAATCTCTAGCTTATCACGCTGGCCCGCTCCGCTTCATCAGGTCGCTTGGCAGTGGAGAAAACTTTTAGGTATATAAATTGCTACACGAAGTTTGAGGCGTTTTTTCTCGGACCTGGCGGTCTATGAGGTCTTATGACTTGAGCATGGTATGAGATTCAAGCACTACTATTACCACATGAAGCCTCATCCTGAACTTCATTTCCCAGCCCGTGGGTTCCCTTTAGACATTATACAAAACAAACATAACAGATACATTTATTACATGTATATCGATATTTATTTTTGGATGGATATTCACTTAATGTTCTGTATATAGATACATAAACGGAATTTTAAAAAAATTAACCGGTTAATTTGTGGAGCTCTGGAGCTCCTCGCAGAAGCTAGAGGAGATGCGGCTAAACCCACGCGGCATAACCCACGCTTTCTAACTATACTCAAAATATTTGCGAGCTTACGATAATCTGTGACTCTCGGCACCTGTGCCACAGCCTTATATTCTGTCTTAGATGGATCTCACTTTCAGGTTAGGTGTTTTCCTTTTCACTACTTAACGGCGAAGCGTAAAGCTCATGGAAGTATATGAATATCCACTGGATATCTTTGGTGACTACTTAGTGAATATACACTCACACGAAAAAACGGGCTATTAAAGGACCCCGCACATTTTATATGAAAAAAGTGGCTTCGGTCAAATTGGCTGAAATTGAAATATGTTGTAGTTTAGGTGCTGATCAAAAGTTTCCTGGGGCAAAAAGTTTAAAAAATTAGAAAGTTTAAAAGAAGTTCAAAAGTATAAAAGATACGATGATTTAAAATGAGTGGTATTGAAGTTTAAAAAACGTCTGTTTTTGAGTAAATTAAATTTGTTGGAGATTCTCCGGTAGAATCCGCGTGTCGGTCAAACAAACACGTGACTGTGAACAATAAATGTACACTGATTTTACTAAGAAATAATTGTATATAATTAACTATATTCTACTCCAGAGATTGTCACAAATATCGAGTTCATAATCAATAAAAAACAGTCTTTCGACACTAACAATGAGAATCAGAGTCGCACAATTATTATGAGAAAGAGTGCTGTTTGCCGCGAGGCTCGAGACGGAAGTGAAGACCGTTTCGCGCGTGCCATCCAGATGCTCTCTCCCAAAATTCCTAATTCATTGTTATGTCATATCAATATCTATTTGCGCGTCGATCTAAAAAATTATTTCCTAAAAAAATTAATATATAAATGTTTGAAAAAAAATATGTATATATATATACGAGGTGTGTTAAAAAAAAAGGTGACTTTTCAAATTTCGCAGGCTACGTACATTCGATTTTCGAATTTTTTTTTGTTATGTTGGTACACATGTCCCCAACATATGTTGACATTATCAAGTATATATATATATATATATATATATATATATACAGGGCGATCCCGAAAAACCTTCCGTCTTTAAAATGACGTATTCCTGACACTATTCTAAGACAATTTTTTCTTTAGCAAAATTTGATTTGAAGCGTAGTTTTTGAGTTATAAGCAGAAATAGTTAGTAAATCACGCGTCGGGTACAGAAGGCAGGCAGGGGCGGCCCGGCGCGCCGCGAGCGCGGGCGCAGCTGATCGCCCGACAGGCGATTATCACTGCATGAGTCACTAACTATTTTATCTTATAACATAAAATTATGCTTTAAATAAAATTTTGGTAAAGAAGAAAATGTCTTAGAATTACATCAGGAATACGTGTTCCTTAAAATAATGTTAATTATTAAAAGTTATTCCGGATCGCCGACCGTCGAACGCTGTAATCAGCTGATTGCTACATGCGATGTGTGTATGGCGGAGTGTGCGTAAAAGAGAGAGAGAGAGAGAGAGAGAGAGAGAAAGAGAAAAAGAGAGAGAGAGAGAGAGGGAGGAAGGGTAAAAGGGACAGACATTCATACACACGCACGCACGTACGCATACACTTTTTTCTCTCTCTCTTTTACAACACTCTGTCATTTAGTCACTCATTCTCTCACTCACTCACTCACTTACTCTGCTTACTTATTGCTCACTCACCTGGTAGCAGCGTAGCGAATCTTCATGCTACGTATTGTTGTAACTGCTGCACGATTATTAGATCGCTGCACCGCTGATTGTTAGAGATGCGCGGCACATCGAAACTTTCTCACTTCGAAACACTCTTACACTCGATTGACACAGATTACGCGATAACGAGTTTACTGTTTATTATTCACTCGATTCACATCGTTTTATCGAGACTTAAAATTACTTTAAAAGAAACGCGAATGCGAGAGAACACATGACTCGACGCGAAGCGACGGACCGCGGAGACTGCGCGACCACGAGGGTTATGTGTTGCCAGAAACGCGACACGCGACATCTAACAATAAACGCCTTGCGCGTGGCGCGTGATTGACGCGAGATAAGACGAACAATCGGCTAAAACCTTCTCACCCTTACCCTTCCTCCCTCTCTCTCTCTCTCTCTCTCTCTCTCTCTCTCTCTCTCTCTCTCTCTCTCTCTTTTACGCACACACTCCACCATACACACATCGCATGTAGCAATCAGCTGATTACAGCGTTCGACGGTCGGCGATCCGGAATAACTTTTAATAATTAACATTATTTTAAGGAACACGTATTCCTGATGTAATTCTAAGACATTTTCTTCTTTAAAATTTTATTTAAAGCATAATTTTATGTTATAAGATAAAATAGTTAGTGACTCATGCAGTGGTAATCGCCTGTCGGGCGATCAGCTGCGCCCGCGTTCACGGCGCGCCGGGCCGCCCCTGCCTGCCTCCTGTACTCGACGCGTGATTTACTAACTATTTTTGCTTATAACTCAAAAACTACGCTTCAAATCAAATTTTGGTAAAGAAAAAATTGTCTTTGAATAGTGTCAGGAATACGTCATTTTAAAGACGGAAGGTTTTTCGGGATCGCCCTGTATATATATATATATATATATATATACACGGTGGGCCATTTTAATCGATGCACTCGAATATCTCGAAAACAGCACTCTTCAGAAAGAAATGTTTCAAACAAAAATTGTAGGGTGTGAAGGGGGACATAAGATGGTAGCATTGGTTTGACCTTGGAAAGTCATTTGAAGGTCACATAAAAGTCACCTTCAATTTCTTAAATTGAACCCACTATTTTTCATTACATATTCTTGTAGCTTATCTCGAGAGCTTTCCAAAACACTACAGACAAATGTTTTTTCATTAAATACTTTTTGAGTTATAAGGCTTCAAAGTTTACAGTACTTCGATATAAAATGCAAAATATCTCGTAAAATATTTAGTTTTCGGTAGTCTTACCCTAATACTTTTATGCACAGGATAATGAGACAAAACTATTGGTGCAAAGAAAACGCATGATTGTTTATAACAAAAAGTGCATTGCAAATTACACATTTTTTATCATAAACAATCATACGTTTTCTTTGCACCAATAGTTTTGTCTCATTATCCTGTGCATAAAAGTATTAGGGTAAGACTACCGAAAACTAAATATTTTACGAGATATTTTTCATTTTATATCGAAGTACTGCAAACTTTGAAGCCTTATAACTCAAAAAGTATTTAATGAAAAAACATTTGTCTGTAGTGTTTTGGAAAGCTCTCGAGATAAGCTACAAGAATATGTAATGAAAAATAGTGGGTTCAATTTAAGAAATTGAAGGTGACTTTTATGTGACCTTCAAATGACTTTCCAAGGTCAAACCAATGCTACCATCTTATGTCCCCCTTCACACCCTACAATTTTTGTTTGAAACATTTCTTTCTGAAGAGTGCTGTTTTCGAGATATTCGAGTGCATCGATTAAAATGGCCCACCGTGTATATACGAGGTGTGTATTATATATATATATATATATATATATATATATATATATATAATACATAAATAATAAATATTAATATTTATATATAATGTGTGCCATTTTTACAATATTTAATGATTCCAAATCCATTCTGTTATATATACGTACATGCATGCGTGCGTGCGTGCGTGCATATGTGCGCGCGCTGTACTTGATCTTTACGTAATATACACACATGACAAAAAAAGTTTAAAATCATTAAATACTGTAGAAGTGGCTGGAGAAAAACAAATATATATATATTTTTTTCAAACATTTATATTGTTACGCCTCTGATGTCCGTGTTCGTCGGGATGGCGCCGATTAACAAGAACATCTGGTTGTCAAGAGGTTGTTGACAGCAGCGTCTGTCATTTGAGTCTGGAGCCAGCTGTCAAGCTGAGCGGACGCGCATTTCTATCGAGCCGATCCGTGTTATTATTATTATGTGTTAACGTTCTGTGATTACGCTTTTGTGTTCTGTGTTGTGCATTAAAGTTCTTAGTTCCTTTTAAAAGTGTTTATTTATTTCGCGCGTCTCGCGAGCGGTTGATCTCTTTAGCGCGCCTTCGATATCTATCGAAGTCCTCGCCGCGGGCGTAACAATACATATTAATTTAATTTATGTATTCAAAAACAGACATTTTTTAAACTTCAATATCAACCATTTCAAAAATCATGGTATCTTTTATACTTTTGATTTTCTAACTTTTTGGCTTGAGGAAACTTTTGAGCACCACCTAAACTACAACATATTTCAATTTCAGCTAAGCAATTTGACCGAAGCCACTTTTTTCATATAAAATGTGCGGGGTCCTTTGGAGAAATATGATTACATAAAATTTGATGATTTCAAAATTGTGAATCATTCGACGAATTTTTTGTGGACCCGGATAATGAAGCTTATTCAAACTACTGAATTATCATGGCGTTCTTTACGAGCTCGTTTAATTAGAAGTGGTATTAGACAAGATATGATAATCGATCACATGTATGAATATCTGTGGCGATATAAAATAAAACAACTGGAAAAGATCCATTTTGCCAATTATTAGATGACATAAGATATGCATATTCGGGAAATTAATAAAAATGAAAAAAAGATGGAACACAAAGTTTGTATTTTCTACGATATTACAACTCTATATAGATTTTCAATTTTCGGTAAAAGAACTTGGTAAAACTGCATATTAGCGACGACCTCACCTCAACTTTTATAATTTTGACATATGTTGCAAAATGACTTTCAGTTGATCTTGATGGTAATTTCTAAGGATATGTTGTCAAGATCTTCAATGACAAGATTTTATCCAAAAGATTTTATCTGTCTATTTTTGTATGATTCCATATGAGTTTGCAATTTTCCACACAAAGCGAAGTGAGCCTCAACCTTCATAATCACTGCAATTAGTACATTATGAGGTTCATTTATGCACAATTAACATAGGTTTGCAACTTTGCATGCGAAGCGAGGTCCACACCACATCACCGCTGAGTCAGTGCGAAACGAGGTCTATTAAGTAAGATTTCACATAGGTTTGCAACTTTCCATGCAAAGCCATGTACTCTATACTATTCCTGAATCAGCACGAAACGAGGTCTATTATACGGTTCTACATGGGTTTGCAAGTTTTCACGCGAAGCGAGGTCCACACCATATCACTTCTGAGTAAGTGTGAAATGAAGTCTATTGTTGTATGGTTTTACGCGGATATTTAAAAATTAGATATAATTCGCGAAAATGATTTTGTTTATAACTTTTTAATAAACATTGAGTGACAGCTGAAATCTTTTAAAGATCATTTAGGGTTGTAATCTTGATAACATATGTTCTTAGAAGTTAAATTTAATATTAAAATTAACTGAAAGTTGTTTCGAACAAGTTGTCTAACGGTAATATTTACTTTTATGAAAAAGTGCTTAAAAAGTGTCTTCGAGTCGCCAAAAATCCTTCTCGTATACTTCTTTAGTAGGTATACTAGGCCACTTCTAACTCAGGTCCTCTCAGGAAGGTGAGGTGCGAGGGGATCTCAGTGGAGCGGGGGTATGACGTCACGAGGGGGTTGCGGGGTGGGTAATTCACGTTGAATGACAAGCATAAACAAAAGGACAAAAAGAGTGGTATTCTTTTGAAAAGGATTTTGGGCCTAATCCTTTCTTTTTTGTTCTTTTGAAAAGGATTTTGGGCCTAATCCTTTTTTGTTCTTTTGAAAAGGATTTTGGGCCTAATCCTTTTTTGTTCTTTTGAAAAGGATTTTGGGCCTAATCCTTTTTTGTTCTTTTGAAAAGGATTTTGGGCCTAATTCTTTTTTTGGTTCTTTTATTTTATTTTATTGTATTTTATTGTATTTTATTTTTAAGGAAAAATTTTAATAGCGCTAATGATCGGCTGCTTTGTCTGGGGATTACTCGATTAGACACAATACAATTGGACACAACTGGCTTTGATTGACTAATCGGAGGTGTCTTCCTCGTTTACATATCAGCGTCGATGTTCGGCTGCTTTGTACTCTCGAGGTACACCCCTAATATAGATAATTCCAGGTTTTTTTCCCGTTCGACGTATAAACAATAGAGATTAAGCTGACAAGCTTTCAGAGATTATCGGGGACACAAAAGAAATTTTTTTTGCAAATGGGATACTATAAAAAAAACCTTTTACACAAATGGGATATTATAATAAATCTTTTATACTCTTTTTTACCCTTATATATATATTTTTATAACTTTATTTCATAAACTTACATTTTTGAGATATTTCAGTCCAACCTTTTCAAGCAATTTGTGTAATATAATAGCACATTTTCTACGATCCTAGGTACATTTGCAAGAAAATTTTCTTTCGTGTCCCCGACAATCTCTGAAAGCTTGTTGGTCGAATATAAGAAGGATCGAAGCGCAGCAGATCATAGTACGTCATTTGAAAACGCATCGACACGTCGGTAGCAAAAGTAGTGTTCTCTCAGAAAGTATAGTGTTTTGTCAGAAAAGATAGTGTTCTGTTAGAAAGTGTGATAATATATATATATATATATATATATATATATATATATATATTGTGTGATAATATATAAAATGGAAAACGAAGACGAAGATCACGTGTTGTCGTCCGACAGTGACTGTATTAGTGACTGCAATGAGGATAGTGACTCTGCACTAGTCAGAGAAAAAATAGTATCTATCACAGAAATTAATGCATTAAGCGGACGTAAAAAGTATTGCACGATATTCTTTTATTATTCGACTGGCGGCGCTTTAGCCGTATGTGCGTCCTGCATGATTGAGCTGCAAGGTGTAGACTCCCAAGTGATATATGCCGTACGAAAACATGTAATTGAGACATTGGATGCAACGGATGGACGATACTGTTCCAATTGTAGAGAACCATTATATCTGACATTTCCGTGCAACATGTGTCCACAATGCACTTTGTGAAAAAAAACATTAAAAAAGTGAATAAGACTAAAGTGTACAAGCAACGGAATAAAAAATTAATGAACATGTCGGTGGTGGAATATTTAAGAAATCGCGAACTTGGCGGAAGAAATTCTCCAATCGCGAAATCCTCCAATCTAAAATCATATATAAAGATTAGAGAGAGGGATATACGGATTAGAAAGAGGAACAAACTAGAGGCAGCCATTTACAGAGATTGCTGTTTACCAGGCGGAAATCGAGAAGCGTGTTCCGAAAGGATGCGAGGAATCCATCAGCATAACTATCTAGAATATATCATCAGTTATGATTCTGATTCCGATTCTGATACGGATGCTGATCATTAATTGGAGGTAGGTCGCATGTGTAGGTATTTATTTTCAAATTATTCAAATATTTAATAAATTTTTTTTATGTGCAGAAAGAGTCACCACTCTTCCACCGGCCGTCCCACCATCGCCTCTCATCGACCCCACCACCACCATATCGTCGTTGCCATCGCCCTCCTATTATATTATATTATTCAATTATATATTATTCGTTTATATTTTGTATTCTTTTTTATACTTTTATAATTGTATTATATATATATATATATATATATATATATATATATTATATAATTGTATATATTGTGTATTTTAAATTCTTTTAAATTTTTTTTCATACATTATCTTTTACACATTTATATTTTAAATTCTTTTAAATTTTTCTTACAGTATCTTTTTTTTACACACTTTATATAATATACATTTATATTTTAAATTCTTTAAAATTTCTTTTACACACTATGTATAATACACATTTATATTTTGTATATTTTAAATTCTTTTGCACACTATGTATAATACACATTTTATTTTATTTTATTAAAAATTAATTAATTAATATAAAAAAATCTTATTTATTTTCCAAATTCCTCTCTCTCCCTCTCTTTTCATTGCTCCATTTATTACTAAATTATAAGAAAACTATTAAAAAATTATATTAAATTATCAAAAATATTTTCATTGCGTGATATCTCTTCTCTCACGTGCGCCGTATCACTCCTTCTGTCTCTTTCTTTCCTAGTGTTTACTCTCTCATGATAATTCTCTCGCAAGGAGCTATGCATGAAAGCTGGGACGAGAGAGCACGTCAAACGCAAAGAAAGTACACCATGATATAGATTTATAACTATTTATTCTGCTTATATATTTAATATACAAATATAATTTTTGTCTTACATATTAAGAATTAAAAGCTAAAGCTGCCAGCTCGCAATCGACGAGTTGATGCTTGTTGAAAACATCACTCGCGCGTATTACATATGATACTTCTTTCGGATTCGTTACAGTGGACGCGATATTGCAGAATTGCGTAAATTTGAAATCAACTATTTGGATAATTTTATCTAATCGATCAAAAGTTACATCTATGCATTGATCGAGATCGAACATACGATGTAACGTCGATTCGACCATCATCATGCGTACATCCGAAGATGCGAAGATTCGAGATTTATGAGTTTGACATCGTTAATCGTACGAACTCTCACTGTTAGCGGTCCAACGCTTATAAAATTGTAGTCATCTTTAGAATCGTTCCGAAGTCAATTTTGAATATTGCGACGTTGCTCGTAGAGTCCTTTTCACGTTCGAGAGATAATATCAGTTCCTTTCTTCGATGATCTCCTACGGCAATCTCCACGTAACTCGGTGGACCCACGTTGATAATTTCGAGGAATTTGAATTCCGTAGCTGTCAATGCGTATCGTCTACCTAGTATACGAGTCGCACGACGCTCCAACGAAATGCTATAGAAAAATTAAAATTAAATAATAGTAATAAAATTATAAAAATAGAAAAAAAGTTAAATGAAACTTACTCGTCACATTTGTTCTCAAACGATGAAGTTTTATTACGACTCGGCACGTAATTATTATTCACGCGTCTTCCGACGTCGCTGCCGCTACTGCTTCTTTCGACGTAGTACATTTCTTTGAAGGTTATGAAAAGTGAACCACGAGCGGTTAACGCGAGACTGATCGTACAGGAATTAACCGGGTATACGTGACGCTCATCATCCAAAAGTATAATGTGGTGGGGGGATCAATGCTTCTAACGCTTTGAATTTTAGGAGAAGGGTGAAATAACGTTCAGATAAAATATTCTTAGAAACGCAAGGAAAGGTCTAGGGAGGGGAAATAAGAGATAAAACACATATTAATGTTTACATATTTGTTTTATTTTCTTGCAATTCTTTCTGGCGTTGCGACCACCAGTTAAATATTTTAAATACATTTTGTAATGCGCAATTCTTAACATGTTTTCCACATCGCATACTATTGATAATATCTAATTTATTTAAAGCATCAATATCTTCGTAATCTGCATCCAAGGTTTCAATAATATAGCCATTCCTCGCATCGTCTAGTACAGAGCTCGGCAAGAACTGCACATTTCGGCCGATTTTCAGCTGGCTCCGCCTATCGCGTTCCCCCTTACCTCGCCGTCCCGCGCGAAGCCTACGAGCCGCTCGGCGCTCAGTAACGGGCATATGGCAATAGCTTTCCGCGTCACCCATGAGGTACTATTGTTGACGCGTTTTTTTTAAAGTGGTATCCCCAGTAGGCCTAATCCACTGATGACTAAAATGAACTAATTGCACAGAATAATAAATAATAATTGATTTGAATATTTATGACTTTCGGGATTTTTTAGAAGCGAGATCAGGAACATCAATTTCTATATTGCATGTAGCAAGTCGCATAAGACGTGATAAAGAATCATCGCTTAAAGAAGAACGTTTCTCATTCTTTATAAACTTCATTTTTGAAAATGAAGTCTCGCACAAATATGTGGATCCGAACATAGAATAAATTCGGAGTCCGAAATCGCGAAGCTTGGGATAGGATAATTTTGATAAAATTTTATAAAATTCAACACCAGTTTCTTTAACCGTTTTCAAAGAAATATCACTTTGTAAATTACATAATTCATCTTGTAAATCAAGATGTTGTTCTTCGATTGACGCTGTAAGAGGATTCTCGAAAAGAATTAATTCATTTCTAAGTTTTTCGAAACAGGTAAAACGCGTATCGAATTCTTCTATAAGACAATCTACGAAATAAATATATTTTTTGAAATCACAGCTACTACCGTATTCTTCGAGAAGAATCTGGCAAGAAGGGAAAAAATGAAAAATATCGTTATTTAAATGAGATTTGAATAACTGTAATTTTCTTCGGAAAGAATCAACATGACTAACTAATTGGGAAATATTTTGATTAGTTTTTTGCAGCTTTAAATTGAGAAGCCTAAGTTGATTAGTCATGTCAGTAATAAATCCAAGTTCGCTAAGAAATGTGATATCCTCTAAAAGAGATATATATTCTTGAAATTTTTGATTGTTCATTTCTTGCAAGAAAAGGAGGATCTCTTTTCTTATTGCAAAAAATGTTTCCAAACATTTTGCAGCACTAAGCCAACGTACTGGACAATGAAGTGGGACATCTGTGTGAACAGCATTATGTTCATTGAGAAATAATTGAAATTTCCGATGAGTAAGAAATTTATGTCCACCTTTAATTATATTAATTATTTTAGTCACAGTCTCCATAGCTGTTGACAATTTAATAACTTTACCGCTTAATGCTTCCTGATGTATTATACAATGTATAATAGGGATGTTAAAGTTTCGCTGCTTTAATTGACCGGCGAATCCTATCTTCGAACCTGTCATAGCTTTCGCGCCATCCGTCGTAATCGAAGAACATTTACTAAAATCTACATCAAATTTTTTAAGTGAGTCTTCAACTGCCAAAAAAATATCAAGACCCGTTGTTGTATCATGTAATGAGACAAAATCTAAAAGCTCCTCGACACATGAGAAATCGTCTTGCACGATTCGAGTAAAAATACTCAATTGACTCAAGTGTCGAATATCGGTGCTTTCGTCAAGACATAAAGAAAAATACCTACATGACTTTAAAAGATTTCTTAATTTTTCTCTTACAGAATTACTGATATCAGTAATTCTTGACGTTATTGTTTTTGCACTAAGGGGAATACTCATTGCTTCCTCAAGAGTTAAGGAATTACCGAAAGCTTTCACTGCTTCGATGATGCAGTTTTTCACAAATGAACCTTCGGCAAATGATTTTGAATTTTGTGCTATGAGCAAAGAAATAGCATAAGATGCGATTAAAGATTTTTGAGAAGAATTTTCAGACGGTATTGCATCTTCTTGATACACTAATTTCAATCCTTCGATAATACTCAATTTTTCTGAATTCGAATAATTGGAATATTCGACTGAATGACGAATTCTAAAATGTCTCTCTATTGCAAATTTTTTTACTACCGAAGGTTCAAAACCGCAAAGTAAACAAACTATTCGATCGGAAATGTAACTGAAAAAATAATTAAATTCCCAAGATTTATCAAATTTCTGAACATACCTTTTATCATCCATTCTTAAGATTGAAGAATGAAGATTATTAATCCTTTCACTGCGAACTTGATCTGCTATCAGCTGTCAGAGGCTGTCTCGAAATCAGCTGTCAGAGGTTGTCTCGAATCGTCAATGTGTCCACTATGATTGAGAGAGTTTAAAAGACTCAACACTGATAACGAATGCACGTTAGAAAACAATTGCAAAGCACGGTAGCGACTGTTACGAGGTTTTTTGTTTTAATTGTTGATCAGTGTTGAGTCTTTTAAACTCTCTCAATCATAGTGGACACATTGACGATTCGAGACAACCTCTGACAGCTGATTTCGAGACAGCCTCTGACAGCTGATAGCAGATCAAGTTCGCAGTGAAAGGATTAATAATCTTCATTCTTCAATCTTAAGAATGGATGATAAAAGGTATGTTCAGAAATTTGATAAATCTTGGGAATTTAATTATTTTTTCAGTTACATTTCCGATCGAATAGTTTGTTTACTTTGCGGTTTTGAACCTTCGGTAGTAAAAAAATTTGCAATAGAGAGACATTTTAGAATTCGTCATTCAGTCGAATATTCCAATTATTCGAATTCAGAAAAATTGAGTATTATCGAAGGATTGAAATTAGTGTATCAAGAAGATGCAATACCGTCTGAAAATTCTTCTCAAAAATCTTTAATCGCATCTTATGCTATTTCTTTGCTCATAGCACAAAATTCAAAATCATTTGCCGAAGGTTCATTTGTGAAAAACTGCATCATCGAAGCAGTGAAAGCTTTCGGTAATTCCTTAACTCTTGAGGAAGCAATGAGTATTCCCCTTAGTGCAAAAACAATAACGTCAAGAATTACTGATATCAGTAATTCTGTAAGAGAAAAATTAAGAAATCTTTTAAAGTCATGTAGGTATTTTTCTTTATGTCTTGACGAAAGCACCGATATTCGACACTTGAGTCAATTGAGTATTTTTACTCGAATCGTGCAAGACGATTTCTCATGTGTCGAGGAGCTTTTAGATTTTGTCTCATTACATGATACAACAACGGGTCTTGATATTTTTTTGGCAGTTGAAGACTCACTTAAAAAATTTGATGTAGATTTTAGTAAATGTTCTTCGATTACGACGGATGGCGCGAAAGCTATGACAGGTTCGAAGATAGGATTCGCCGGTCAATTAAAGCAGCGAAACTTTAACATCCCTATTATACATTGTATAATACATCAGGAAGCATTAAGCGGTAAAGTTATTAAATTGTCAACAGCTATGGAGACTGTGACTAAAATAATTAATATAATTAAAGGTGGACATAAATTTCTTACTCATCGGAAATTTCAATTATTTCTCAATGAACATAATGCTGTTCACACAGATGTCCCACTTCATTGTCCAGTACGTTGGCTTAGTGCTGCAAAATGTTTGGAAACATTTTTTGCAATAAGAAAAGAGATCCTCCTTTTCTTGCAAGAAATGAACAATCAAAAATTTCAAGAATATATATCTCTTTTAGAGGATATCACATTTCTTAGCGAACTTGGATTTATTACTGACATGACTAATCAACTTAGGCTTCTCAATTTAAAGCTGCAAAAAACTAATCAAAATATTTCCCAATTAGTTAGTCATGTTGATTCTTTCCGAAGAAAATTACAGTTATTCAAATCTCATTTAAATAACGATATTTTTCATTTTTTCCCTTCTTGCCAGATTCTTCTCGAAGAATACGGTAGTAGCTGTGATTTCAAAAAAATATATTTATTTCGTAGATTGTCTTATAGAAGAATTCGATACGCGTTTTACCTGTTTCGAAAAACTTAGAAATGAATTAATTCTTTTCGAGAATCCTCTTACAGCGTCAATCGAAGAACAACATCTTGATTTACAAGATGAATTATGTAATTTACAAAGTGATATTTCTTTGAAAACGGTTAAAGAAACTGGTGTTGAATTTTATAAAATTTTATCAAAATTATCCTATCCCAAGCTTCGCGATTTCGGACTCCGAATTTATTCTATGTTCGGATCCACATATTTGTGCGAGACTTCATTTTCAAAAATGAAGTTTATAAAGAATGAGAAACGTTCTTCTTTAAGCGATGATTCTTTATCACGTCTTATGCGACTTGCTACATGCAATATAGAAATTGATGTTCCTGATCTCGCTTCTAAAAAATCCCGAAAGTCATAAATATTCAAATCAATTATTATTTATTATTCTGTGCAATTAGTTCATTTTAGTCATCAGTGGATTAGGCCTACTGGGGATACCACTTTAAAAAAAACGCGTCAACAATAGTACCTCATGGGTGACGCGGAAAGCTATTGCCATATGCCCGTTACTGAGCGCCGAGCGGCTCGTAGGCTTCGCGCGGGACGGCGAGGTAAGGGGGAACGCGATAGGCGGAGCCAGCTGAAAATCGGCCGAAATGTGCAGTTCTTGCCGAGCTCTGGTCTAGTATATCGGTCAACCATTTTCGCTTTTCAAGTCCTTTAACGTATACGACAGACGATTCTTCTTCTTCTTCTTCGTGTATCGTACCAACGACAGCTGTTGTAATTACACTATGAGCCAAACCATACGGAACGTTTCCGTCTTTCCATTGTAATCCGTGATGATTTCTAGTCAACCATGAAACTTGACATCGCTCAGATTTTGTAAGCACGCTCCACGGTACGGGACTTGCGAAAAAGTAATGCGATAGAACGTATCCCTTTCTCAAGACTGCCGCTTCCTTCACGACAAAATTTTTCCCAACGATAAATCCTTGCAGATTCACAAACGTTGGTACGGACATGACGAGATCTCTCTCTCTCTCTTCGATACACCAGTCGAGAGGAATGACAAAACTCTAAAACCATCTCGCAAGACTTTGATTTATATCATGCTTCTCTTCCCCTCTCTCTCTTATGTCGATCTTATCGCCTAGGTGATTTTGCGTACAACGTTGGTCAACGGATTGTACTGGATCACGCGATCGTGTATGATGAGACAGTACGCAGTGGTATTCGGCAGCACGTTCTCCTTACACTCGAATTCCAATCTCACATCTACAGTTGCGCTCTTAACCGATTCGTTTTGTCGAGAACAATCGATAATCACGAACGGATCGTGTTGTAGAAACTTCAGGACGTTGAGACTCGGCTCGAGATACTCGTGTCCGTAATAATTCTTGCAGAAGCGTGCGTACGTTTCATACAGAATGGCATATCTGCTTTTATCTAAATCCAGATTCATATCGTCGTACGGATAATATTCCGAATTCAGATAGTTTCACGTTGATCAATTTGCATTCGTCGAATCGACTCACATCCTTAGACATGACATTCTTCCGACCTGTCTGCAAAGCGAAGATAACGTATCGTGGTTTCTCCAGCTGAGTCGCAGTCTTAATGACCCACGAATGCTTGGTTGTAAGCTGCAATAGCGGATACTCGTACAGATCCCACGAGCGAAAAGCCATGCTGAGATATCGTCCGCTTTCCAGAGTACACAGCACCGACAACTTTTTGATTTCACTCAACAGCACGTAAGACATTCGCCATTGTATCTTAAATATATCGATCACAGGCTCATGCGCCGAATTTCCATGCAGACAATTGTTGTCGTTGCGCGATCGTATCAAGATCAATTCGTGACGAGCGTTAATCACCACGCGTCTGTAATCCTCGCAAAATCCCAGCAACATGTAGAGCGGTACGCAAAAATTGAAATGTCCATGCGTGTAGGTAAAACGGCTCCCAGCCAGCATTTTTTAAAATCGCGTCTCTACCGAATGATACTGTTACATAGTTTTTGAGCGTAGTAGTTATTCCTACGTTTCTATTGCGATCAATCTCAACACCGTCGAGTTCGTATCGAATCTCATCGAACATGAATGCGATGCAATTATTTCCCAGTAACACTTCATTTTCTCTTTCAGCTGGTGGTTCGTTTTTCGTTAGTTTTCCCTCGATGTATAGGAAACTCTCATGCGGCAGCGTATACAGATCCTGTTGTTGTATGGGTATTCTTATCTCGTCATTGTGTCCGAACGTTGTATTGGCGAACGGGTTGTACGTGTGAGTCTCGATCTTGACGATACGATCATCAAAGATAGGTTCGTCACCGATGTTGAGGATGTCGGTCTCGTTCAGCTGTTTCGCGAATCCCAAAGATTGCAAAAACGCAACGTTCGATGTGTTGAGTTTCTTTTTCTTGGATGATTGGATATTAGCGAACGTCGATGTTGTTGTTGTTGTTGTTGTTGGTGTCGCTGATTTCGTAAAGATTGTGTTATCTCTTACGTCTTTCGATCCGTTCAACACCTCATTCGTTCAGCATCTCATACGTCGCATACGTACGTTATTGCTGCAACCATCGTACGTGCAATCTTACGGTGATCTCTTCTTCTCGAAAATCGAGCAATCGTTCGTTTTGATCGACAACGCGTAACGTTAAATCCGTAATGCTCCGCACGATGATCGGCAGGTAAATAATCTGCGCTGGCGTTTCCGATATCTTATATCCCGGCGGTACCCTCGGTGAAAATTCATGTATCGTATGAACGAGTTTGCCGTTGTTGTACGCACCCGCGGTCATGTTACATTCTACGCGGATAATATTAACGTTGATAATGTTAATCGGCATGTTCGATTCGTACCATTTTCCCCGACTCGAGAATACGATTCGAGAATCCTAGCAGCAATCCAATGTTGCTGAGTTGGCTAAAGTTTAATCTGTATGCGCATTTGATCTCGCTCCTCATCGTATTGTAATTAGTGCGGAACACTATCGGATATTCGTCATCTTCATTGACACCGTCGTCATCTTCATTGACACCGTCGTCATCTTCATTGACACCGTCGTCAATGTGTTTCGTATTGTAATTAGTGCGGAACACTATCGGATATTCATCATCTTCATTGACACCGTCGTCAATGTGTTTCGTATCGCGATGTTGCCATGAAATTGCACGTTTCAAAAATTCATGTATATCTCGCAACTCGAACGATCCCTCGGGAATCGTAATTTCCGCGTCGTCTTTGCCAAAGTAAAATTTATTATTCGAGGAATTCACATTCGGTATTGTGTGATAAGTTTCAAAATCCGTTAGACCGAGTTCGTATGCATCGTCGCCCAAATCTACGGCAGGAAAGAAGTTTGCCGTGAGAACGCTACTCTTCCCACTCAATGTGAATGTCATAGACATGTCGGCAAAACTGTTTAACGAATACTGAATTAAATAGCGCAATATCAGTCTTTAAATTCGCACGCATCGACCGTTCGAAGAAACTGCAAGCACAATTGTCCACAGATGCTCTGATCGTAAGTTTGAACAGGTGTGTAATTGTACTGTATCTTCGTTACGTTTTCGTCCGAAATATCGCACCAGTTCATTCGGTGGCCGAAGATTGCCAAAACTGTCGAAATATATAACGCGATTTCCCCTCTTTGCGTACGCTACCCAATGAGTACCTGGTCTTTCGACGCTATCCAAATTTACGATGCCGCTCTCGTTTTGATAAATACAACCGATCGGTAAAGAGTTGCGCATGAAAACACCTCTAAAATATGGAATGCGCATACGTTTTGCCAGTTGCAGCAATTGTACGTTGGTAGTTGCACTCTGCAGCATTTTTAGCGTCTCTTTGACGTTTCTTTTTTTTTTCTCGGTGAGGTTCCTCGTTCGTGTTTGTAAGGAGCGAGATATAATCCACGACCTTCCATGGCGTGATTGTGACGTAGCATCTCCTGCAACTGACGTTGCGCGGCTTTTCTGTCGTTCACCACCTTCGCTACACCAGCCGCTCCACCAATCAGGGATCCGAGCGCTCCCAACATTGGTAGAATCGGCAATACGCCGCCGCATTTCGCTACCGGAAGTATCCGTTTCTTCGCCGTTCTTTTCTTCGTCTTCGTTGTCTTCAGACCCATACCGAGCTTCGTCTTAGCTTTCATCGCTGTCCAGACAGCTGTAGCGGCGGCTCTTTCACCGAGAGTCGAATCTCGCAACGATGCGATTTCGCGCTTTCTCGGCGAGTCCTATCCTATCCGCAGCGTGTCTCTCGGTGAGATCGTTGCTTCGAGAGTATGCTATATTGTGTTCGCGACACGCAGCGTCCAATGGATTTATACCTCGATCACCTCTGGCTAATCGCTTCTCCAACCGTGTACCTGGCCCGCAAAACTGATAGCCGGGAATATATAATTCGATCGGAAGTACATTTATCGCGTGATTTAATAGGCCTCTACCATTTTTTCGTTGACATTCGCTGCAATTCTTTATCAATGGCGCCGGACCGTCGATGTGCGTTTCCTGCCACGGCTGATTGTAGTGTTTGTAACAGCGACGATACGTCTGAACCTCCGGATCCTTTATATATTTTGGAAGCTTGTCCCACACGTAGTGGACGTGATTACCGCACATTCGCAACAGAACTGCTTTCGACACAAATTGTAGCTGTTCAACGCTCAAATCGCAAATGTCGGAAGGACTTGATAGCAGAATGAACATTTTTTTTCTCTATTGAGCGACTCGTGATTTCGCGCAATTATAAATAGGGCGTTCGATCCAATCAACAGTGTTAAAAAAATGAGATTCGTACGACAACCTTTGACGATATACGTGAGAAATTGCGATAACAGATTACGATTAATGGGGGACAACGCGGAGATATGCGCAGGTACGGTACGATGCTACCGACTACTATACGCGCGATCATATGCGGACCCTCGAATTGTGGTAAAACCAACGTTCTGATAAGTCTACTGGAAAGTCCGCACGGTGTACGTTTCGAGAATGTGTACGTTTTTTATTCGAAGTCGCTGCAACAGCTAAAATCTCGATATCTGGAGAATTTGATGACGCCGATCGACGAAATCGGCTACTTTAACGTTCTCGAATAACAATGAGTCATTCCACCGAGCGAGGCACATCCAAACTCGATTTTCGTCTTCAATGACGTGGTGTGCGACAAGCAAGATACGATAAGAGAGTACTTCTCAATGGGTCGTCACTCGAACGTCGACTGCTTCTATCTTTGTCAGACGTACGCGAGAATACCAAAACATCTTATACGCGACAACGCGAACCTGCTGATCTTGTTTAAACAGGATGGTACCAATACTTGAAACATGTGTACAACGATCATGTGAATACCGACATGTCGTACGAGGATTTCAGTGAATTATGTCATACTTGTTGGCAACAAAAGTATGGATTCCTAATGATAGATAAGGACAGCTCGCTTACGAACGGGCGATACAGAAAAGGATTTAACGTGTTCGCGATACGAAGAACGATTAGTCGCTGCCAACATTTTGTCGAGAAGGGTGAAACGCTTGACATTCCGTCAACATGGCTGAAAGCGATAATATTCGTGAGCGTGAAAAGATTGCGAAGGAGATTGAGAAAACGAGCAAATCAATCCGCAAGAAACATCGCGCTTTAAAGACCGGTAAGATCGACGACAATATCGCGGTCAAGACCCATTTTAGACCTATTATCGAGCCACTACAAAAAA